>NC_137854.1:16992500-17592500 GCF_948465745.1 Chenopodium album | reverse complement strand
TAAAAACATATGAATTTCTATTAATAAGTCTAAAAAAGGAGTTATGTGAAAAGGTGAAAGGGGCATGTGATCCATAGCTAGGGTTCTTCAAATTGAATTAGGGGATATGAGGTTTCTCTGTCCTCTAGCATTTTAATAAACCTAACCCTCACAAAGTTCCATAGTGTTTCTTAAAATGATTAATCTTACACATTAGCAATTGATACAGCTTCAGGTGCAGGAAGCAGCCTAGAAAAAAGCAGTAGGCGCGTGCCTTTTGTAGGACTCGCAAAGCTAAGGCGCCAGCTTTCGCACCTGATTGTGCCTAGTGCAAAATTAAGATCTAAGAGGTTTTAATTACATAAAAAGTCATAAGACAAATGAGCCCCTAAGATTTAGCAAAAGCAATGTGGAAAATGAGAAAAGGAATTTAGGAGAGGACCAGAGTGAAGTCAAATGTAGAGGAAAGAAGCCTATAATTATTGAGATTGGACTTTTTCTCTCTTTTTTTTCCAGTAATTAGAGCACATGAGAAAATATGTGCAACCAGTTGTATGTTGGACACATTGAAGGAACATATAACACATCCACAAATTAATTAGCATACTCTTATTCATCTTCTATCTCAAGAATTAACATTTAAAAAAGAAAAAAAAACAAACAAACAAACAAACAAACAAAACAAACAAAACAAAACCTGAGAGCGGCATTTCCTTGTTGCTATATGCACAGCTGTATTTCCCTTTTTGTCACGTTCATTCAGTACTGAACAATCAGCAAGCAGCAACTCCTCTATTATTGCAGGATCTTGGCCTTTAGCAGCCATATGGAGTGCTGTTTGACCCTTCTTATCTTTGATGGAGACGATTCCAGGGTCCCTTTCTACAAGTATTTTGACCATATCAAGACGACCATATCTAGCAACATTATGCAAAGCAGTTTTCCCGTTTTTTCTGACAATTCTTGCTGCACTTTCATCTGTGTCCAATATGGCATTCACCACTTCCAGGTGATCCTGAACAGCAGCTGAGTAGAGTGGAGATGTATTTGAGGAATCACATGACATACAAAGTTCAGGCCAGATGTTCAGCATTTGTCGCACAATCTCTGAACACACAAAAAAAAGGCAGGTTCTGCATTAATTACTTGTACATGAATTCAAAATTGATCAGCTCCCAGAGAGATTTTAAATCATATATTTTGGAAACGAGTTCCTGTTGAACAGGAAAGCTATACTTCTCTGAGATAAATGACTTGGAACTTTACACATATCATTTATTGGAAGAGATCATGAACCCAACTAAAATACAATATAAAAGCCTAAACTTATTCCTTGACAATTAATAAGGAAAAATGTTAAAGGTCTAATCAAGTAACATATATATTATAAAATAATCAACTAACACTAGATTTGAAACAAAAATATTATAACAATATAAGAAAAAGATTGAAATCAAGTACAATACTGTGAGACAAACTAGGGACTTTATGTGTCTTAAACATCCTGGTTATAACCCAAAGTGGAAAAGGGAAATTAAACTTAATAAACTAAGTGGAGAAAAAGATTTATGGGTTTGATCTTGATGTAATTCAAGATCAAATGCTAGGCTTGATGGAATATATAATGCAGAAACTAATGCCTAGGATTAAGATACCTCACTTAAGCAAGTAAAAGTGTGCCTCACCTACAAAAGGTCCGGTTCAGGTGAGTCGGTTTCTAGATTGCAGATATTGAGATGTCTTCAACCCACTTGGGGAGCTATTCCCCACTCGGGTGGGCAGTTACAGATTTTTTTTTTTTTTTTTTTTTTTTTTTTGTAAAAAAAATTTCAAAGTTGATCTTTGAACATTCAAATGTAAGTCAGGGGCTAATATCAAGAGCTGTATAGATTAAGTTTAGTCACCTTTAAAAAGGCAAGCTATAATAGCAACTTTTGTTCTTATTATATAATGAGAATTTCTCTCTTGCATCTTTGTGGACATATTAATCTTAGGTATTATCTCAATTTTGTCTAACTTTGTGTAGGATTAAGAAAGAAACCCTTCAATTCATTATACATTGTGATTTGTGAAAAGCGTATTAATCTTTGAAATATGATAAACATAGCCTAAGTGCTACACATAAGAATTAAAGCTAAAAATGAAAACAATAAGACTAACTAAACATTAATTACACCAATCTATGCGTGATTTTGTCATTAATTCCCAAATTTATACCATTAAAGGAACTGTATTTAATCCTAAGGAAGTGTTTTCTTGTATTTCATTGATTTTCTCCAAAAATTCAAGGCCTAAAAAATAAAAAATAAAAAATAAAAAAGTTTCTTGGAATGTGAACAATATCTAGCAATTGTAGTGGCCTATAAGATACTTAGTGACTCAACAAACTGATTGTAGTGGACAATAAACTGTCGCACCCCCGATCATAGGCAAAATTAGTTACACCTAAGGCTATTTTCTTGCTCATTTGTTAATATAAGTCGCTCCCAAAATGAGCAAACGAGCAAGAATTTCCCTTGAAACTTTCGAATTCTAAAGTTTTAGGCACACCCGGATGTATAATAAAGGCTCCAACAATTGACAGTTATACAACTAACAAAATTCATTCAATAATCAACCTTAAAACAAACCCAATAAAAATAAAATCAAACAATTGAAATCAAACCATCCAAGTTCAAAAATCAATCAAAACAAAAATTAAGAAAGAAAACATTAAACATACCTAAATGACCACGCTTAGCAGCAATATGAAACGCATTGAAATCAGACTTAGACCTAATCATCGCAATTCCCACATCACAAAAACCAACCAAATAATTAAAAACCTCAACCAAATTATTCATTGCAGCAATAAACAAAGCGGTCTCTCCAGAAGCATTTTGCAACGCCATTAAAGCAGGGATTGAAGCTCGTTCATCATCTTCAGCCAATTTGTTGATAATCTGGTGTAATGATTGAAGATCAGCGGATTCAACAGCAGAGAAGAATTGCTGGTGTTGGTGCGTAAGTAGGCGAAGAAGAAGAGGGGGTTTGGACTCCATTGACGAGTGAGTAGAAATGGTGTGTAGTTGAATTCGTCAATGAGAAGAAGAAGAAGAAGGAGGAGGAGAAAGGAGAGAGAAATAATGGAGTAGAGTAGAGTAGAGAGGTGGTAGATGTGGTGGTGTGTTCTTGCTTTCTTCCCCATCATTTTCACTCGTTTTCACGACTTTTCATGACTTTTTTGGTTTTGTGAGTGATTATTGAAAGTTGAACCTTTTTTTTTTTTTTTTGGCCGTTGATTGGTAAAATTTGTTATATACTCCCTTGTTTTTAAATATTGCTCTATTTTTCCATGCGTGGATTTTAGGAGAAATTGGAGAAAGCAATAAAATAGGGAGGTAGTGGGGTAGTTGAGAGAATTAAAAGTTGTAAAAAGCAAAAGTAGTGGAAGAATTGGAGGAGACAAAGTGTTATGTTAGGTCCACTAGGTGTGAGAAATAAATTAAATATTGTAAAAGCTTTCTAAAAAAAGGAAATGGAGCAAGTATTAAAAAATGACTGGAAATGAAAAGTGGAGCAAGTATTTAAAAACGGAGGGAGTACACCTGGATTTACCGTACACCTAACTAACCGAAGGTTGGTGTTTGCTGTATATTTGTCTAAAGATTTAATAAAAAACAATCATCAAAATAAGAACAAAATACTCATAAGTGTACAGTACGCCCGAGTGTAAATAACAAGCGAAAAGTTGTTGGAGGTTTCTGTAATTATTTGTTCACGGGCCAAGCTAGAGTTATCGGGTTAGGTTGGGCTTGAAAATTATGCCCAAAAAATCATCCCAACACCACATTTTTCGAGGTTGGCGGGCATGTGAAAATTTTACACTACACCCCGGTGTAGCTTCTGCTACCTACACCCCCCTCCCCAAGTGACGTCATTTTGAACATATAATATTTCAAAACTGAACATATTTTATTAATAGTTGTAAATGAACATATAATTATTTATAATTGAACATTTAATTGAACACTCCTTATTGTAATTGTAAGAATCATTTCCATGAAAACTACAATATAGCACACACTCTTATTGAAATTCCTTATTAAATTTGTTAAAAATAACTAATTCATGATATAATTGGGTGCTTTAATTAGTAGTATAAAAATGAACTTTTAAGTATATGCACATATTCATTTTAAAATTAATGCATTTACTTATTGATCATAAATAAGAACGAAAATGAACATTTATCAATACGTAAATTAACATTTATATATAATGAAATGAACATTTATCAATACGTAAATTAACATTTATTATCTATTAAAATGTGAATGACGTTATACTAACATATAAATGAACATTTAACAAAATGAAAATGAACATTCATAAAAATAAAAAAAATTAAAGAAATAATAATAATAAAAAAAATAACTACGAACTATAATCTTTGTTTCTCTTCTCTGAAACGGTTTCCTTCGCTCTGCAAACAAAATTGAAGAATGTACAAATATAATTTATTAGTTATTTAATAAAAATAGCTAAGATTATAGTATAATACTTACATTGATTTACATTACTATATATGTAAATGAACATTATGAATTTCATATATGATCAAAAGATTTCATAGTATGCATAAGTCAGTTCTCAAATCACATGAATGAATATTTATGCATTTCATAAATGTGCATAACATATCATACAAATGAACATTTTTTATTTTAGCATATGAAGTCAAATATAAACTCAAATAGATTCAAATATGCAAATGAACATTTATAATTCAGTATATGTTCATAAATTACCTCGGAATTGTAGAAATGTTAACATTTATACCATAAGTTTTAATATCTTTTAAAAGTCTTTGATCTACAATAGGAGATTTTTATAATGACTATGTAGTAATATATAAATAAATATTTGTATTAATCATTTATTAACATGTGAATGATTTTATACTAATATATAAATGAATATTTATCAAAATGAAAATGAACATTTATAAATTTTTTTTTTAAAAAAAAAAAAACCACTACGAACTAATTTAATTAATGCTTACTTTTCTTCAGATTTTTTTTGATGTTTTTCTCTGAACTTATTTCCTTCATACTGCAATAAAAAAAATGAAATACTTCATACTCAAAATTCAAATTGTACTTGTTCAAATTACTAGTTTTAAAACTAAAAACAGTAAATGTTCCTGTAACACAATTGCAACAATAAATTATAAAAATTAGGTTTTATACTCTTTTTCGAATTAAATATGAACAAAATCACTTACTCCTTTGAATTTCGACCTTGATTTGTTGAATTATGTAGCAGTTGAACAACTTTTTTGGATAATTTGTCTCAAAGTTTGTTGAAAATTTTGGATTAATGCTGAAAATGGGTGTAGAGAGAGAAAATGCAGAAAATGGGTGAGGAGAGAGAAAGTGAAAAAAGATAAATGGTGGTTTGATTTTTTACTGTACAATCGTAGAAAGTGGGTATATGAGGGAGATTGTTAAACGTTTAGAGGGGGGGTGTAGGGTGTGGTACCTACACTAGGGTCTAGTGTATACCAATTAGCGGGCATGGCTTGCTTTGATCAAGTCTAATTATTTGTCAGATGAAGGTTGAGGTCAGAGATTATCTAGAATTATTAAGGTGTCAAAAACCAACTTAAATGAAACAATTGAATTTTGGCATGCATGAATTCAAATATGATTCAAATCTAAACTAGAACTGACCTGACTAGACATAACCAAACCCTACTTTTTTTTTTTTTTTTTTCTGAAGACCAAACTCTACCTAATCTAGATTCCTGGATCATTTAAAATGATCTTTATCTCTTTTTTTTTTTTATTATATCATTTAATATATATATATATATATATATATATATATATATATATATATATATATTGACTTTCAAATAAAATTGTTTTTTTTTCCCTTAAGGACTAGCTTAAAAATAAGGTCAATATTTTATCTAATAAAAAAATACATTAAATAAGGTAAATTAAACATAGCCTTAGTTGAGACTAGATTAGTGCCCATGCGATGCACGGTAGGTAATAATCTTTCTTCCATCATAAATTATGATATAATATAAATATGAGGCAACTCATGTGGAATAATAAACATAACAAGATCTCACATGACTATATTTTGTTTAACGTATAAATTAAATTATATTGTTGTAATCCCCCGTATTTTTAAATATTTTATAAATGAAAATTTATTTTATTTATAATATTTATTTGTTATTTTTCATAATTTAATTTCAAAAGTTTCAAATTATTAATCTGGGTCGAAAATTATATGAACAAATTATTTTATGCACCTTTATTCTACAATTTATGTCCAATCACACAAGCCTAACCCATTTGTTTACTTAATCGACCCATTATTTTTATGAGGCCCAATTTTTCTTTTTACCCTACAATAATTCTCTCCTATAAATACCCCATGAATCTCCAAAAATTTCCCACACAAAAAGGTTAGTCTTATTTTCATCCTCTTTTGTTTCATTATTTTGCTTAATGTTAATTTAATTGTTTTGGGTTTTGATTTTAGTATAAAGATTATATTTTTAGTATCAAATCATATTTTAATGGTATAAAGATTATAAATTTCAGATTATATTTATGTTATAAATTTCATATTTTATGAATTATAAACCTAGGGTTTCAATTTATTGAAAATCATGATTTTAGGGTTTTTATGAACAATTGATTTAGGGCTTTTATAGTAATGATGTTTTGAAATTTTGGTGATTATAACTACTGATTAGTTTAACTTAATTCCAGATTATTTTGAACACATAGATTCGTGTTTTAATTTTTTAGATTTTCGTTCGTTAATATTAATCCCGTTTTAATCTCGATCAGATTCTGAACTCATCCGATTTTGATGGAAAAGTAGTGTTTTCCATGTGGAAACAACGTTTTAAAAAAGACTCACTACCTTTGGTAGTGAGCACCACCCTCTCGTGGCCAAATTCAGCCTCTAAATATGATTTTCGGGCAGTTTTTGATTTTAACAAAGTTTTTTTATACTTAAAATATTATCCTTGAGTTTGATTAATAAAATTAATTATGTTTAAAGTTAATTAAGCATAAATATATGTTTATACTGAAGTTTTAAGTGTTGGAAATAGTTTCTAAGTACTACTTTTGATGTTTTATAAAGAGGGTTTAATCACCCATTAAAAAGGGAGATTTTTAGGGGTTTTTATATAATTTTCAGATTTTTATTAGACTTTGAACTTGCTGTAATTTCATGTATAAGAGTGTATTTTAAGGTTTTTACGAAGAAAATTTAAAGAACTATATATAAGCCTTTAAGTTTAACAAAAGGGAAGGTTTTAAAGTGTTGTTTGATTTGGATTTTGAAGGTTTTAAAGTAAGTTAGTATTGCTGTAAATTTGATTGATTGGGTATTGATTGAGATGTTATTATTTGGCTTAGGAGAGGAGTTTATTAAAGGTGATTTCTAGTTAGTAAAGTGGCATACCAATTCAAGGTGTTTATACACCGAGGTAGTAAAGGAATAAATAATAAATGTTGCTTGCCACTAATAAATCAAGAGTTGAAATTGAAAAGTTGTTTTTGATTGAATTGATATTGGATTGATTGTATTATTATGCATATGAGTCATCACCAAGTCTAAACCTGTAAATCACGTAAAGTGCAAAATGGATGAGCAATAAAACTCTGGATTGGTGCACTTCTGGAGTAATGACAATCAGGGGTTGGGATACATGGGGTATTAGCCGTGTACTTTTCTCGAGGCCGTCTGATCTACGAGTCTCTTATTTCAAATATTTTTCAAAACTAGGAGTTAGGTGAGATCTCATACTAACTACGGTCACGGAGTCGCGCCCGTGGTCGTTGGATGTTTATTGATGTTTCCGAAAGGAGGCATGGGGTTTTTCTTTTATTGATGTTCCAAATGGAGCATGGGTTGGACAACCTTGTCTATTGCGTAATCCAATGAATAAAAATAATGATTTACCTATTATTAATTAATGGAGTCTTAGTAATATAAATAGTTGAGTCGTGTGTTGAGTCTATAATTTAATGATGCATGATGATTGATTATTAGTAGCATGTTATGGATTTCTTAATTTATTTTGCAGCTTGTATGTACTCAGCTTTGCTGATTGCGTGCTTTGTGTGTCTTTCTTTGGTCATGGCCTTCGCCTTTCAATGACCCTGTGACGATCCAATTTTTACACTTGTAATATTGGGGAGCAGAATTACCAAATGTTCTTACACATGCAACATTCATCAGGGTTGTGGGATCTTGAGTAGAGAGTTGGTTGTTTGCATTTTATTTCTTTTGCAAGTTTGAATTTATTTTAATTCGATTTTATTCGACACTATTTCTTTTGGGTTTGAATTTATTTGAACACTGAATTTAATCACTTACTACTTTTATTGGGTTTTGAATAAGGGCCTTAATGGTTCCAAGTTGTATGACTTAATTTGGTTTCATTCGTTGGTTTTGAAACTTATTTATGACTGATTTAGTTTTTCCGCTGCTATTTTCTGATAAAGCCTTAACGTTTGAACACGTGGCGGTAGCACGCCAGTAATTCTCTTGAATATTGTTCAGGGTCCTCACAGGTTTAAAGAGAGAATTATTGGGGTGTTACAATTGTATGGTCAACCAAGAGTGATAAATAGTAGTAAAACTCCATTTATTATTGGAGCAGAGAAAGTGTTAATCATGAATGATTTTTCTCACTCTATAAATATGTTAGTTATATTATGTTCAACAACAAGGAGGAGGCAATCATGTGAGTATGTAATAACATCTTCTGTAAGCAACGATGTTGTACCAATATGATATGATTGATTGATACTCCCTCCATTTACATATTATAGACACATTGGAATGAGTACGAAGTTTAATAAATGTTTGAGTGAAGTAATTTTATTGAATTGTTGATTGTAAAGTGAAGTTAGTGAAATGTTGTTTATTTTATTCATAGTAATAGTGCATGAGTCATTGGAAAGTGAAATTAGTGGAATGTTCGAGCGAGGTGGGAAAAATGGTGGGTCATTATGTAAGATAGAAAAACAATTACGAGTAAATGTTAGTGTGTCCTTGCCATTCGAGTAGCGTCTCAATTATTAAGGAACGAACCAAAAAAGAAAGTGTGTTAGTTACTTAGGAATAGAGGGAGCAATTTTAATGTTCGGAAAACCATAAATAACAAGCACCCCAACAATACTTGAATTGCTACAAATGGAATATCAAGTTATTTTGTAATTTACATGGAACATGGGAGACTAGAAAACCTATAATGAGAGTAAGCAATCTTTAATTAAAAAATCTTAAATAACCAATAATAATTAAAAAAAAAAAAAATCATATTTTTCATTCATTAAATTTTAAAAGGCTTTAGTGTAAGTGTCCACTTAATAAAAGGGGTTTTGTTTTTATTTCAAAAGTAAAGCGGTAATTTTCTTTAACAAGAAGTGAATTTTGTCTTTGAAACTTTTGAGTGAATCCTAGTTTACTACCAAGATATACAAATTTTTGTTAATTTGGTGGCATATTGGTAAATAATGTGGCCAATGTTGAATATTTTATCTATATAATTGCTTGCTATACTTCTACTTTTATCAAGTTGCATGAAAGTGACAAGTTGACGGCGTTTGGCTACCGTTTGGCAAATTAACCCAAGTGGGCTTCAAATTTCATTTTCTCTCTCTTCCTCAATGTTTTCCCCCCTCCTTCTATCTATTAATAACAACAACAAAACAAATTTATCAGTGTCATTTCAATTTATCAATTACACGAAAGAATGAGGTAATTTCTTTCCAATTTCGCAAAGTAAATGTCGCAAATCAAGTATGGCTACCATTGATGAAACTCAGCTTTGGATAATAAGGAGAGCTCAGCTACAATGGTGAACGGGGGAGGGAAAGCACATCACATACCTTTTAGAGTTAACCATACCCTTTATTTCTTAAGTTGTTCTTAGGGTTTTAATTTAGTTGGTGTTGATGATGTCAAAATCGAAATAGCTTGAAGATGAGTGGGAGTATGAAGAAGATGTTGGTATTGGTGATGTCGAACTTGAAGTAGCTTGAAGATAAGTGGGAGGAAGAAGAAGATGAAGGTGGGTGTGAGTAAGGAGAAAGAAGAAGATGAAAGTTAACTCTAATAAAGCGCATATAATGGAGTTTGTTGCAAAATTACGCATGTTTCCCTGACTTACAATTTGAAAAGACTATAAAAGTTTTATCTAGTAAATCAACTAGAAGCGGCTCCAAATTTTGGAATCCGAAATACTTTAGTTTTATTAAAATTAAGGAAAATATGAAAGTTTTAACGTTCGAGAAAAATCTTGTTTCCAAATATTACGTATATTTAATTCCTATTTTAACCATGCAATAGACTTGTAATTAGAGCTGATTATTACGCGGATCAGGTTAAGGTCAGTGCAGGTTGATTGCGGGCCAGGTCAAAGGGGGTCAAATTATATAAGGTCAATAACGGGTCAAGCCAATGCGGTTGTGGGTCAATAGCGAGTCAATAATGGACGGATTAACAAATCTATACTAATATATTAAAAGGCGTTCCTAAAAACGTCGATGTGCCACGTAGTTTCTTTTTTGTTACGCCACGTTTTTTTCCGACATCTCATGATGCCACATCATCACTCAAACAATGCCAAATCACCCAAGCAACTAACATTAGTCCATATAAAAACATAAGGAGATTCGAAACCTCAACCTCTTATAACACATGTGCCTATTATAACCATCTAAGCCAATATCAATTATGTTATTTGTATGGAAAAAAAAGTCATATAACTTCAAACCACAAGGTTCAATTAAAAAAAAAAAAAAAAACCATATTCAACAAATAACTCAATTTTGGTTTGACAATGACAATTGCAATTTTAAAAAGCCTTTTAAAAAAATTATCGATTGTACGTCTACACTAGTAGCAACCCCGGGGCAACGCCCGGGGCCACTCACTAGTTATTAATTAAAAATATATTGAATAAAGCCATAATTAAGTACATTTGGATACGAAAATATGTATGTAATTTTTTTTTACATTATATCTATTTTCTATATGTATTAAATTAGACAAATATTTTGGCTCTATATTGACCCTAATCAATAAGGGTCTTGTCCATTAAAAACTCTGTCTATTAAGAGCTTTATAAGCTTGGACCTAAACCTATTATCGTTGGGCTACCCTATCTAATAACTTAGTCGACTTGTAAGCTAATCAAGTGGCTAATTTCATAGCGAATTCAACGCTACTGGAAGGACCTTAAAATGATTCTATATCCATAACTAGAAGAAACAAACCTCGACCTTAAAATGATTCTATATCCATAACTAGAAGAAACAAACCTCTGTTTAATTGAACCACTTAATTAGGCACTACTAGTAATAAAGCCTCGATATCTCATGCATATGTGCTTAATAGTTGACTATAAAATCCAAAGTAACTTAGATGAGAAACTAAACCAAACGAGGAGCACCACTTATCAAGTCAAGATTAAATGTAGAGCTAGCAAAATGTCGTGTCATGTCGCGTTCCCATAATGCCGTGTGTTCATTTTGTGTTGTTCATAAAATCTATTATAAACTATTTAAAAATTAGAATAATTGCATAATTTAACCAACTAATAAACATATCATATTCAGCTAGTTGCACGCCGTGTCAACTTTATGTTTTCTCTCAGTAATTTCATGCGTATCGTGCCAGTTTTACTCGTGTAGTATTGTCTTGTCGAGTTACATATTATTAGCCTTTATTAAACACGTGTTCAGGATTATATTTTCCATCTAAAGTCCTTTAAAAGGGGACAATTAATTTGTAAAATTTTCTTCCAATAATCTTGAGTTTGAGATTTCATTTAATAGTTCATTCATTCATTGTAATTATGATTTTTCTTTTCAAAATCGAAGACTAATCAGAGAACGACAATAAAGAAGCATAAACACCAAATTGTTATATTACTCCCCCATTCCCTTACCTAATGCTATCATCTTTACTTGAATGCTGAGTTTATAATCTTGTCCAAACATATTAGATAGCCCACACTAGTACTCCATACTAGTTTATAAGAAGCGAAGGTTCAAGAAGAGGTCGAGATTCAAGATGAAGTCAGGATGCAAGAAGCAACTAGTGCTGAACCTTCAGCTTCTGGCGAGAAAGGACTAGAGGGAAGAACTCACCTTCACCTTCACCTTCACCTTCACCTTCAGTTCAGCACATCATAAAGGTGATCGCTCCTCCCCTTCTAGCCATGGTTTAAAGTGCAGGTATCAAGTTCGTGAAAAAAGGAAGTGTACTGCTCCCTCCCCCCCCCCCCCCCCCCGCTACGAATTCCTTCATCCATCCAAGGAAGAAGGTCTTCTCTAACAACATTAGTTATTCATATTTTTAGGATCACCACATTTCCCTTAAAATTTTGTACACAATTTTTTTTACATATTTTTGAGGGTATAGTTGGTAGCAGACTATTCCTAAGAGTTATTTTTTAATTTTTATAAGGTAGGGATTCCACTCAATCAAAACTTAATAAAGTAAAATATAACTATGGGGCAAACAATTGAAGACAAAAGGCGCAACAAATTTATTTGTAAACCAGAAGATGCACCAAACACAAAGAAAAATGGAACTTCTAATAAGTATCCAATTCCCTCAACTCATTTAGTACGCTATCTGATACTACAAAATGATCACCCAATAGCCTCATTAGTGTCATTGTACAACTATAATCAAGGCACAACAAATTATTACGAAAACAATTTGCTAATCAATGTTGTTGCACAACTTAAATACAGAGGTTCACGAATCACGAATGCTATAAATTCAATCTAGCCCGAGGCCAACTATATTCACAAATAAGACACATGCTTATTTTATTTTGCAATAGATAAACAACAATAGACGACCTTTGCAAAGTAGAAAATATGCTCCCTTCATCCTCCCGTGGTTTATAATAAAACAACAGGAACCACTTGGACAAAGCGCCATTCTTTAACCCACATCACCCCAAAACCACCCCTCCCCCCCAAGAATAAATCTCTTTTTTTTCCCCCCCTTAATGATCCCAGGGTTCTCTCGATGTAAACTACCGACAACCGAATCTGCCCTAATCAAAAGAACAAAATGCTAGAAATATACAATTTTACAAATAATATCAGATCCCATCATGGCTTCGATGAAGAGATCTGGGCAAAGGGAGTGAGCAGCCACGCCAAAATAAATGAGATTACCTAATTACAATTGCAACTGCCCTGGACCTTTTCTTGATGGTTTGGTAGGTTGGTTCGTGTCTGACGTAGATAATTGCTCCCTGTTTTCTTCAGGTCTCTGAGTCTCCTACATATATCAATATTTAAGAGCAACATAATTGTGAGTGTAAGAATACATGGAGTTGCTGACAAACAAGGTACAAGTTCCTCGGTGGCTTTC
Organism: Chenopodium album; assembly: GCF_948465745.1. Lineage (NCBI taxonomy): Eukaryota > Viridiplantae > Streptophyta > Magnoliopsida > Caryophyllales > Amaranthaceae > Chenopodium > Chenopodium album. The sequence goes on along the minus strand of NC_137854.1, from coordinate 17,579,090 downwards.
TTTTCAAAGAAAATAGAAAGATAGCAAGAATGAATAACAGCAATTTCTAAGAAAATAAATCTTCAATGGTAAAAAGAAGAATGTTCGAAACACAGATAACAGGTTCAAGAATGGTACATTGCATATCAGACATAACACACTTTATCTGGCTACAGCTCATGACTAAGTCAAACACTTGATGAAACAAATGTTTACCTCAACAACTTTATGCAGCAGCTAGAATTTGCATTTCTAACCAATAACACAAATGCTTAGTGCACTCAACAAACAGATTGTTGGGCTACACAGCATTGAACACTTGAGCAACATCCATGTCCATAAGTTGAATGCCAATAGTCTGTCCCTTTTAGAGGTATTATATATATATATATATATATATATATATATATATATATATATATATATATAGGGAGAAAGCTCTCGTGAGAACCCCTCCTTTATGTGAGAACACTCTTTATGTTCTAAATTTCTATTTGTATGTTCTAAATTTTAAATCGGATATTCTAAATTAGTACCCACATGTTCTAAAACATAAATTAGTTAAGTTAGATGTTATAAATTTTAAATGACTTATTCCAAAATTTTAACTTATATGTTCTAAATTTTAAAACATGTGTTATAAGATTTTTAGTTATATGTTCTAGATTTGAAAGCATATGTTCCCATTTTTACTCGTATATTCTAAATTTTTACTCACATATTTTATACAAGGTGTTCTAATTTTTTTATTCATATGTTCTAAATTTTAAATAAGATGTTTTAAATTATACTCATATGTTCTAAATTTCAAAAAGCAGATTTTTTTTTTAAAATTTTTACTTACATGTTCTGATTCTTAAATCACTCACACAGATGTTCTAAATTATTACTCATATGTTCTAAATTTAAATTGGAGTCACATATTCCAAATTTTCACTCGTATGTTCTAAATTTTTACTCACATTTACTAAATTATACATCAGTTCTCATTAAGTATGAATTCTCACATAAGGGCCTATTTTCACCGGATCCCTCCTCTCTCTCTCTCTCTCTCTCTCTCTCTCTCTCTCTATATATATATATATATATATATATATATATATATATATACATATATATATATATATATATATATATATATATATATATATATATATATATATACATATATATATATATAGATGTCAGATGTCAGATGTCAAGTATAACTTGGTCCAAAATGTTCTGATTGGAAGTCATAAAAGGACTATAAGAACAAAATATAAAGCTAACGCTTAAGGAGCAACTCATTTTCTACCTTTGTCACATTGACTGAAGCCTTTTTAACCCGTGCTTGTGATTTAGCTTGTGCGCGATGTTCCTGCTGCATTTTCTGAAACTGCTTCAGTCTTGAAGCAAAGTTAATTCCATTGCTCATAGTCTCCACATCTTGTACGATACCATCTTGGTTACTGTCTGGTCCACTATCCATGTGATTTGCAACCTTTGAGTGTGAGGTTTCTGCAAATGAATTCCGATGTTGCTCACCGCTGAAGGAGTATGGGGGAACAGTTTTCAATCGAGTACGCAATATCTTGAAGGCTGCACTTTGCTGCACACAAAAGATTGTTATATATGGATTCAAGAAATCAAGGAATCCCTGAAACAAAACTACAAGGCATTTAAGAACCATTTTTGAAATCTCATATTTATGTAGTTTCTATATACAGATATACCCAAAGGTCAATGAATTGGTCAAAGACTACATTAGTAATATGTCTTCCGTGATAAACAGGTTGGACTACAAAGCATAGTATACAATAAAGTCCATTTCATTATGTAGAGGTCAAACAGGTCGATTCACTTGTAATTCCAAAAAGCTGTTAAACAAAATAAGAGTTTCACACCACATCCATCATAAGTCATGAGCCAATATTTTACTTAGCATTGTTGCACATGTTAATACAATAGATATATTTTTAAAACTATCCATGGAGCTGTTGCACATATTTATACTAACGAAATTACAAGCATTCAAAAACATTTCACCCCATAAATTTAAATCTCACCACCAACTAATAAGATCCAGTGAAAAGATTCTAAAATGAAAAGAAGAATGCATGTGCACCTTTTTTCTAATTCCATTAAATTGAAAATACAAATTTAACATTTTGAGGAATTTGTACTTGATGACAAAAAAAACGAAAAAAAAAAAGATGAACATTTAAAAAAAAAAAAAAATATTCACATTAAATTTAAGTTCTACAAAAGTTGACATCTTTTGAATGCCAACCAAGTAACCAACCCTCTTTGAAAATAAGAAAATATACAAATAGAATTCATATTGTATACACATGGTAAGATCCTCATTATGATATACGAAGTAGAAAGTATTTGATAATACTATCTATAAACAACAAAGTATGAATATGTTTTGTCGTCTTTAACAATGAGAAATTACCTGGGGAAGTAGCATAAGCAGGCCATAAAGGGCTTTCAACAACCATGTATACCTTCTAGGCTCCAGAAGCTGCACCACAAACACAAAAGCATTGTTACCACAATACTTTTTGACAATGACACAAGCAAACAACCTTATTTTTTGGAGACTGGTTGATGACATAACAGCTTTGAGCAGGCATCTCCTTGTGAGCCACCTCCCTCCTCTCGTTTTCCCTACCCTCTCCATACTCAAAACCCTGATCTTCAATGTTCATGTAAGGACTACCACCAACCTTGTTGTTGATGATGGTAAGCTCCTATATTCTTGCTTCTAACCAGTGTTTTAATTAATGTTTACAATATAACTTTATCTTTTTCTATTTAGAAGTTTTTCTTCCAAAAAATTGGATGAGTTGTACACATAAATTGGGTTTTATCTCAACCCTAAGTTAATAACTTATATGTTCTAAATTTTATAACGTGTGTTCTAAGATTTTAATTATATGTTCCAGATTTAATTTAAAAGCATATGTTCTAAATTTTTACTCACATATTCTACATTTTATATAAGGTGTTCTAAATTTTTATTCACATGTTCGTAATCTTAAATTAGATGTTCTAAATTTTACTCATATGTTCCAAATTCTATAAATCAAATTTTCTATATTTTTACTCACATGTTCTAATTCGTAAATAAGATGTTCTAAATTTTTACTCACATAGATGTTCTAAATTATTACTCATATGTTCTAAATTTTAATTTGAGTCACATGTCCTAAATTTTACTCATATGCTCTAAATTTTTACTCGCATGTTCTAAATTATAGATCAGTTCTCATATAAGTATAAATTCTCACATATGGGCCTATTCTCACCGGATCCCTATCACACACACACACACAAATCTTTTCTAGGAGGTAGTGGGCTGGGTGTGCATGTAAAGCAAAGTGACCATGAAGCAAATAACAACCAACACTCCAATATCTTCTTTCAAAAAAAAAAATGACTGATACTCCAATATCTTATAAACCCCAATTACCAAGCTCATCAATGCAAGTTAAATTATAATGTGAATCTCAATTTGCAAAGGCAGACTGCATAAAGATATATACCTGCAATCTCAGATAAGCAAATGTTGGAGTCTCAAGTAACCGAATCAATTTGTCAAGCTGGACCAAAAATTTAATATTGATATCCTCTTCAACCAGAGACTGTATAACAGTGCTGGCATGCTGGTATGTCTATTAAAAAAAAAAAAATGAACTTTTAACAAATAGACAATAATTTCACAATCGTGGACTGTCATGACAAACAATTACCTGAGCCAATAAGCACAAACTAATGATTGCCATTGGAGAATGGCACCAAGAAGCATATAAAGCATGAAACAAGTCTTTCCCAGCACTGTTGTCCAGAGAATGCTTCAGTAGCTCCCGCAATTCCGATAACTCAGCGGATGTGAGTAAAATTAAGTTTAATGCCTGAAGGTGAGAAAGTCTCAATTAAAACGTACATGTACACTGTAGCAAGCAAACATTAAATTAAGATCAAACAAGATTTAGGCTGTAGTACAATTTATACACAGTATATAATCAGCTCTATCTTTTTCATTTGACTAGCGAACTTAAATACAAAGATTCTGAATTCGGTCAATAAAAAATAACTCACAAATAGATACTTAATAAATTATAAAATTAATTAGAATCACACATAATTCTCCATCAGTCCCTAAATAAAAGATTCATTTCTCTTAGAGACATAATATCAAGGGAGGTAGCAGTGGGTTATCATTGATGAAAGTCGAATTAAAAAAGGTAGTGAGAATAGTTTATTGTTCTTAGGAGAAGAGAGAGAGAGAAAGAGAGAGAGAGAGAGAGAGAGAGAGAGAGAGAGAGAGAGAGAGAGAGAGAGAGAGAGAGAGAGAACATAAGAGGGTTATAGAGATTTTGTCGATCAACAGTGAAGAAAATAGAAATGGGTGATGGACGCCACCCAAATGGGAAATGAGACTTTTGTTTAGGAACAAGAATTTTGGATAAATGGGGCTTTACTTTTGGGGCATATGGAGTATCAGATATTATCTAAAACCCATTTTTGCTAATAGCATTAGTGACTAGCCCTGAACCAGAACAGTCTTTCCCCTCTAATTCTTCTCTTTGCCTTACTCAATAAATGTGCACATAACATGATGGTCATGAAATCATGCAAACCAGTTTTTGAAAAAATGTCAAGGTGGCAAGTAGTATAGGGTGGCCAGTGGGCAAGGCCCATGTTGATTAGCTCTAATGATTTCTGCCAAATCAATATTAAGTGATGTTATGCTGATGAAAAAGTTCACATAATAATGCAATTGAGTACAAGTGGATATACTTATGTGACTGATTTAATTTAATATATTACTGAATATTAAAAGAAATAAATCCAGAATGAGTATAAGATAAGAATAATAATTCATTGTTAATTTAACAGTTAGTTAACATAGTAAGTAGCATTTGCCAACAAAGGAAAATCAAAACAGACAACTATTTACTTTTGTAATGACAAGTTATATTAAATTACTACGGGAGCCTGGACCATCAAGTAAATTGATGAGGCACAAGTTTTAATGATGTAAAAATTAATCAGGATCAGTTATAAATCTCAGAGGACAGTAGTATGGAAATTCCATGCATGTAGCTAATGACAAATGGCATAGTTGAATGTCATGCATTTGTTATGCAAATAAAGAACAGAATACCATGTAGATAAACAGTTTTGAAATCCAACTCATTGACATATAGATACATAAATACAGCTGGATGGTGACCAACAAGACCAAAATAGATGCATTCCATTTATTACACACCTGAACCATGATAGAAGCAAAATCAAGATCAGATTCCTTCTGAAGAATAATGGAAAGCTCACGATATACTGTTTGAGCACCAAGGAGTGCACAGAGCCGCCGAATTATCAATGCACCCCGTCTGAGTATAAAAGAAAATCATACAAGTCATTCGAAGTAAGAGAGAAGGGATGTAGCATAATTGGCAAGTTTAATTTGGGCACAAAATAATAGCAAACACAGAGTAGAAAACTTACTTTTCTAATAGAGAATTGTCGTTCTGAAAGTTCTGAAGCAAATGAACCAGAAGATTGCGAAAGTGCTCTGTGTCTTTGGCTATGCATGCATGCACCTCAAGCACCAAGAGCACTACCTAAGAAACATGCAGATGCAAAGACTTCCGTCATCCAAAAAATGTGTAAAAAAAAAAAAACTTTAAAACTCTCTAAAGACACCTATTAACAATATTGTTACTTCATTATCTCTAATGTATGCAGCATTACCCTATGAAGATATGCTGTTTCATATCGATCCTTCATTAAAAAAAAAAAAAAAAGGCATGAGCTGCCAGCTACTTCACAATGAATTACAGGTACGAATAAGTGAATAACTTAATACAAGTACCATAACTCTTAATATTAAACATCAAGCATTATACAAAAAAATTGCAAATGGTAATTGGTAGTTAAAAACTAGTAAAGCATCATTGCAATGGTCTACTCGGCCAAAGTTTATTACTTGCTGCAGAAAGTGCAAAATTAAATTAGTTCAAACACATATTAAGCAAACCGATAAAGTAGAAACAAGTTATTCAGCTCTAAGACACGTGTTAAAGAGCACTAACTGAATCTAGGTCAACTTATATCAATAATTATACTGTGTCATTGTAACTGCATAAGTCAAAATGAATTAGGTCTATACACATTTCAATGACCTACTAAGCTGACAAATCACCAACCAGAGTTTCCCACCAACAATACTTCTTTTTATTATACAGCCAAGCAAATGAAAATTTTAAACATCTAAGAAAATCCATCTACATCAAACCAAAGGACCATGTTAGGTTTCAAAACTTCTATCTGCACATATAGTCTCTTCATCAGTACAAGCAAAACATATTTGCACAAAAATAATTCACATTTGCATTACATGGGCACTTGTTACCAACAAACAACTAAACCTCATCAAAACTCCATAGGAATCAATCACCTTTCAGCCTTTCCATACAATATTACATAATTTCTTAATACACCTCCATTCACCCCACCCCCAAAACACACACACACACACACACACACAAACACATGAAATTCCTGAAGTTAGTTACTTTCTGATTTTGAAGGTACCGTTGAAGCGCATTACCCTCATATATCCACTTGTTTCTGTCTATCATGCCTACAGAGACAAACTTTATGAATAGAGAAAGGGTCCAACTGAGATTAAACCTTAACTCCTATAAAAATAGGAACACATCAGTGATTTGATGTCTTCAGATTACTTGTACAAATTAGCAGATGTCTTCCACCCTTTCCTTCACACTCTTTATCCCTGTGCGAGCCTAATTGCCCAAGGATTCTGAAAATGACCCACCCCATCCCTGCCTGACATGGATTAGAAGCCACAAGAGATTCTATCCCATGGTATTAAAAATCTCTGCCATATTACCACATTGCAACCACTGTACAGGATTTAAACCATGAATTCACCCCATAATCCCAACTCCCATTTAAACATCAATTTCACTAGTGAATATGTCAGCTACAATTCTACAAATATATAATATGGTATGTGATGTAGAAACAGGAAGTCTGAATAAAAGATGAGGACAGAATTTTGATGGAAACAAAGAAACATAAAACATAACATAGTAAATAAAAAGTAGTGATGTGTGTCTTCAGTTGGAGATAATCAGCTCTTCAGAGAGAAGCTTAAGTTTTAAATTTTTTTACGAGGTTTGTGTGAAATTGATATGTTGACACTCGAGTCATGAATATTTAAATTTAGGCAGAAATGAATACTTAGTACTCCTCAATCCCCAAATAATATTCAAAATTTTCACAAATGTCCCCGAATAAAGTTCCTAATTGTCATTCTGCAGTAAGTGAGAAATAATAAAGAGATAGTAGGTCATTTCCTTTCATAGATGTGTTGCAAGTATTCTAGGACGACTTTACAAGCAAGGTGGTGCAACTATCTGGATGGAAGGAGTAATGGCTAAAACAGGTACATGAACTAAAATATGAACAAAAGATTCAGTTGAACCAAGCCTCAATTTTAAAGGTCAAGCCAAACTGAGCTTAGGGCCTTAGGCTGCTTATGTAATCTTGCGCTTGAGTTGTGAAATTAACATTCCCATGCAGAACTATTAAATGAATAAACTTTCCACACCCAGGAAATATGTCAACTAAGTCATGATATTTGTTCCAAAAAGCTTTCCTGGTGTACCACAAATAACAGAATTAACTTACCAAAAAAAAACCCCTCCCCTGCTCCTTCCCCCCCCCCCCCCCCCCCCCAAAAAAAAAAAAAAAGAAAAAAGAAAAAAGAAAAAAAAAAGTCTGCATTTAAGCTTGGAAGCCAGGAAATTGTGTCACAAAAAATAAACCTTCTATACAATGTGGGCAGAGACAGAATCTTCGTTTTTTTTTAGATGACACGTTCAATTTAGGCACACACTTTAAGGACAGGAGAGAGAATGTTAAAGCAAGTGGGTAGACCATGTACTTAGCTAATTTAATCAAGTTTGTAGTGCTACTTAAAAATAAACTTCCCAAAAAGGAATACGTGTCAACTAAAAAAAAACTTCCTAAAAAGGAATACGTCTCAACTAAAAAAAATGGAGGTAGTATGAGATTTGGAGAAAGAAATCAACAAAAGTCCAAGTAGAACAGAAAGTTACCTCATCTGAAGAATCAGAGAGTGCTTTGAGAAGTGTATCAACTATATCGCTTAAAAATGATAAAACCTGTCCAGAGTTTAAACAATAATAGGTCAATAAGAAAGAAATTCTTCAATATAGTACAAGAAAAAAAATATATATTGACAAGCAGAGAGAAAACTATCAGATTACTTCGTTGCACCATATGAAAAAAAAAAAAAAAAAAATAGAGAAGTAACAGTTAATACAAGTTCAAGACCAATAAATTTAGATAAGGGCACCCAACTTCATCTTACAATTAGGAGTTGATTCAGATAAGAACCACTAGCTTTAGATAAGTTCAAAAAAGGGACAAGGAAAAAAGAGAAAAGAGCAAAGCCTAAGTGAGCAGCCATGATATCAGATATGGGCAAGAGCATATATATATATATATAGAGAGAGAGAGAGAGAGAGCTAGGTAATTAAATCACAAGTACAGAATTATTTTATCATATAAAACACATAGACGAGAACAGAGAGCAATCCTTGTGTACTTAGAATCTTCAAAAGTTCTCATTAACAAAAATTGCAGTAGACATTTTCTCAAATTAAAAGCGCAATCCAATACACACAAATAAGAGAGAATAGCTGGACAAGCTTGAAGCTTCAGGAACGTTGTACAAAGGCATTTAAAGCCAATAGCAGGCATAAAGAAGTACAAAAGGATACTGGTAAAAAAAATTAAAAGAGAAAAAATCCCAATAATATTCAAATAAAAGCAAAGGTCCATTTCCTGAATGGAGGTACATCTGTGGAAGCACTATGTGATCAGTCAAACAGAATTACAGAAGAGCTAATAAATTCTCCCAACTAAATAAAGAAAAAACGAAGTATCAATAAATTTCAAGTTTTACATAATAAAAGGCCATACAAAGAGTATAACTCAACAGATGATCACAATTCAAAAAAAAATTCTCTCATTCTATACCTGGTGATTAAAAACAGTTTTTAACACTCCTATATGCTTTAGATACATCTTTTTTTTTTTTTTTTTTTTTTTTTTGAGGAGATGCTTTGGATACATCTACTATATATATGTAAGGAAAAAAAAAAGATTGGACATTTTTTTAAGTAGATAGTTTCAGATAGAGAAATTCTGGAGGTACCTCACCACGATGCTTATCCAAAAGGGCTGAAATCCAATGCAGTGCTTCAATACGAGTAGCTTCCCATTCACTAGATAAATGACTGCAAAAGAAGGGGCACATTATCCCTGACCTCTTAAAAATGATTAACATGAAAAACTCAGTGCTTCTTGGTTTACATGGGTGATTATATCCCATAAGAATATATCATAGGAATATTTCGCTTACTAATGATGGGTTCTCTTCATCTTATTGGACCTAGTCAACTAATATTTCACCTTATGTTCACAATTGATTGTACTCCTAACTTTTAATTTTTAGGTGAATAGAACACACCCTAAATATTAGGAATTGAAAGCCTAGAAAGTTGACATTTCCATGTTGATAACTATGGGATGACTAGGTAATTTATTTACCCCTTCACAAGAATTCCCACTTCCTCCCATGTTAACTATTAACTGTTTAAGTGTCAACCTGTTAATCTAATCAAATTTTCATGAATTTTCACTTCCTCCACTTTTTGTTGGCACCAAACAAGCATCAACTTCTGCAACAACATATGCAATATTAAGAAACCTATGTAACGAGCTTTTCATGTAACAAAGCAAAAGCAAGTCCAAATACTCAAATCCAATCTAATCTAATATATAAATAAAGAAAGCATTTTTCAAAAGCATTTGGAGCGCCACATAAGCAAAAGACTTATTTCAACCAATAAAAAAAGAGATTTGTATTTTATTTTAAAACTAAAAACTACAATCACCAAGTAAGCAAAAATTAACAAATGAAATTTTAGAATTTAATTTAAAATGTAAGAAATGACGAATATTGATTTAGGATTTAAATTATTTTAAAAACAAAAAAATTATCTTTTAACATTATCCTAATATGTCACAAATAAGATAACATACATAAAATTTATTTATATTTAATAAATTCAAATGCCACGTAACCAACAACGGATTAGGTCGCATTATTTTAAAAAAAATAAAAAAATTATACTTTTCTAATAGACAACAGAAGTTGTTTATGTCTAACACTACAGAGCATTAACTAGTAATGTGAATCAAATAATTAAAAAAAAAAAAAAAACTTAGAATCACATAAACAAGAGACTTATTTCAACCAATAAAAAAAGATATTTGTATTTTATTTTAGAATTAAAAAATTCAATTACCACATTAACAAAATTAACAGATAAAATTTTAGAATTTAATTTAAAATATAAAAAACAACAAGCATTGATTTAGGATTTTAATATTTTTAAAAACAAGAAATTATCTTTTCGCATTAAAGATTTTATCCTAATATGTTACCAACGAGATAACATATTTAAAATTTAATTATACTTAATAAATTCAATTGCCACATAACTAACAACAACGAATTAGGTCGCATTATTAAAAGAAAAAAAATAATACTTTTCTAATGAGTAATAGAAGTTTAATTATTAAATTATTATGCGGTTTTTTTTATGTCTGCAACTATGGAGTATTAAATAGTAAAGTGAATCGAACAATTAAAAAAAACTTAGAACTAACCGGGAAAAATAAGTTTTATTGAGATTTATGTATTAAAATCATGCATCGCACGAAGGAGTCATATTTCGGACGCATTCGACGCACCACATAAACAAGACATTATGTCAACCAATAAAATAAGAAATTTGTATTTCATTTTAGAATTAAAAAAAATCAATCGGTAAGTATGTTAAACAAACTATGAATAGTGATTCTATTTATATTATTTAAAAAAAAAAATCATCTTTTCAAATTAAAAAATTTATCCTAATATCCATCAAATGAGATAACATATTGTCCAATGAAAAAATAAAAATTTACATTTTATTTTCGTATTAAAAAAATCAATCATCATATAACCAATATAAACCAATGAACATTGATAGTGTAATTTCAAGTGCCACGCAAAAAACTACTCCTCCGAGATTGTTGAATTTCTAAGGTGTGTCTATGTTTTTTCAAAATAACAAATTGTGCTCTCCAACCTAAATTGCTTAATCAAGTGTACCCTTTGCGTTGACTCGACGTTAGTAATTGTAAAAAAAAATAGGAAGTAATAAGAAACGGATGATAAAATAAAGAAGAAGTACACCGAAAGTTTGACAAATCAATGATTGCTTTTTTAAGAAAGAAGAAAAATTAGATGAGAAAATGTGAAAAATGCTTAATAATGTTAATCCCCTTATATAACTCTAACTTACTTTGGACGTGAAACTTCTCTCCAAAGGGAATTACTAACGTTGGGTTAACATCAAAGGGTACGATTGAATAAACACATTAAGTTGGATGACACATCTTGTAATTTTGAAAAAACATGGATACATCTTAAAAACTCAACAACCATAGGGACATAGCTTGAAAAAACCCGATTTATTAATTATAAGTTATCCTTTCATGAAATTTATGCATGAAAAACCGGGCGTCCAACGGGCATTCATCTAGTTCTTTCTTATAAGTTGTAGATTACTCACCACTACAAAAAAATAGAAAAATTAAAATACCTCTTTGCAACAGCAAGGATTTTTCCTACATCAAAACCTTCACCTGGAGCCGCCTTGAATGAGCGAAGTTCTTCATTCGTTTCTCGAGCAACCTGATTAGACATTTAGTTAGGAAACAATATAATGACATTAGTTTCAATAGAATAATAAATATATACAACTTCTATTTCAAAATAATTCAAAATAATTGTTTTAAACTATTCACATACTAAACTTACTGAAAGCAAACATCCAAGTAATATGTTGTTAAATTTATTTTACCAATTTAATCATCACACTTTCCATTTTTAGAAAAACAAATTTAATTGTTATACTTTAGAATAGACCAACTAATATTTTATTACCTCTCCACACTACCATAAGTAAGGGTCCTTGTTCAATAAAAAGTTTAAAACAATCTTCCACTAACTTTTACCAACTAAAACAATCTTCCACTATCTTTTACAAACTAAAACAATCTTCCATTATCTTTCACCTAACCTTCAAGATACGGTTAAATTAGAATGGAGGAACTACCAAGTTTTTATACTTTAAACTAACTTTAACCTTTAATATCTATAATTATCTATTTAGCAATAAATACAAAAGACAAATATATTGATAACATACCTATATAATTAAACATCTTACTAAGACCCCGTTCTCTTCACCTTAAAATAATACTTTCTCCATTACCCTAATATTGCAACAAAACCAACAATTACCATTTTAGGAAGTTCCACGAATTGTAACATTATCATATATGCTCATGCTTTCTCTCTATCTCCCTACTCATCACATGGGTCTCTATCTTTATCTCTCTCGCATCTTAAATTTCGTGTCTTTTCCCCTTGTTGCAATATTAGGGGACCGGAGGAAGCAGTATTCATTAAAAATCATCTCAATTCAGTAAGAAAATTTTAATCAATAACTTTATTGAACAAATATAATAGACTCAATAAAAATACGTTTTAGTCTGAAAAAATAATTTTAAATTAATAAAAAAAAATTGTAATTCAATAAAGATAATTCAAAAATAAGGTGAAGAGAACAAACCTAACTAACATTTATTTTTAAATATTAGCAAAATATTAGTCAAAGTTATATAAAAGTCAAAGCACATTAAATTGTCTAACTACACTAAATAGGGAAGACGAAATATACTTTATTTTATTAGAGACTTTTTTCAAGAGCATATCGAACGCCACACTGGATACTATTATAATTAAACTAATGATTAAAAAAAAGGATTACAATTTAGATTCAGAACTAAAAAATTCAATAACCATATAAGCAAAACTAACGAATGAGTGTAAATTAATAAAAAGATCATATTTTATATTAGGAATTTTACCTAAATATCACATAAATGAGAATAGATTAACAATTTATTTTAAGAATAGGGCAGCTAAAGCGCGTGATGCATGCGCATAGCTAGCCATATCCGAAACTCTTTGGATTATTTTCGACCTTTTGCCCTATTGATTATTATGAATGAGTAAATAAACATTTTAGAGGGTATAATTATCATGAATAAGGAAAAATAAGTAAATGAACATTTTAGAGGGTATAATTGTCCAAAGTTCCAAACACTATTAATTAGAAAAAACTTGTACATAAATAAGGAGGGTAAATATATAAGTACACATTTTGAAGGGTATAATTGGCAACACACTATTCATAAGAGTAATATTCTACTTTTTGGTAGGGGTAAAAAAAAAATCAAAAGCTACATATGTAATAATTAACGAATAACAAATAAGATCACAAGTTTTAAATCACTTTTAAAAATATAAATTTTACCCTTTGTTAATAAGAGGTTAATCAATAATTTTAGGGCATACAATTTTTTATAGAATTATAACATTCAAGAGTCTCAATGTTCAAGCAACCCATTAGTAAAGGAATGGGGCGATATGCAAGCAACTATCCATCACTAACGGAGATTTATAATTAAAAAAAAAAAAAGGAAAAAAAAGGGTGTTAGAGATAAAATATATAAAGATAGATATGGGAAAAGTTGTACAATGGTAAGCATGTTAGTCAAGGTGTTGCAATTTTTTGGAAACATAGGATGAAGATATTAAGAACAAAATCAACGGAAAAAGCAACTTACAACTCTAATCTTCTCCTCTTTGTCTGAAATACAAGGTAATATGGCCTGTAGAATAGCAGCATAATATGGTACAAGCTGATCCCCCCCTAATTTTACAAATTCATTAATCTGCAAAGTTATATTGCACATTAAATTGGTTAAGTAACAAACAAAAATGAAAATGAAATAATGGTAAAAGCAGAATTACATATTAAAATTGAAATTATATACAAATTGAGGTAAGGAGCATTAGTTAAACTCTTTAACAAGCATACCCAAGTAATGGCAGTCTGACGAGTAAATGCATCACCAGCAGTCGCCCTTTGTACCAAAATTTCAGCCATGCGACCATAGTCTACAGACTTTAAAACAGTGACACCATAATCAGAGATATAAAAAGCTGAAAGGGAGTTAAAAATAAAAATAATAATAATAAATAAATAAAGGTACAAATAAAAGATTTAAGATGTCATTTCTTGCTACAGTACTTCAATATAGTTACGGAAATAAAAGAGCAAATCAAATAAGCATAAATTATTATCAGAAGTAGAAAACTTACTGGAGAGTTTTTGATTTCTTGGAGAAATTCTGATAGTGCTGAGTCAGCCTGTTGTCGTATTTCATGGCTAGAATCACTTAGCATATTAAATAAACCTGAAACCAAGAACAAAATACACAAGCTATATGATTGAGAAGGCCTAATGAGGAAATCAAAGTACAAAATACTAAAGTTAAAACACAGCTGTATATTTGGCAGTTTCTCCATAAAAATTTATCCTAAGGGCATGCTTGTATTGAGGTTAATGCAATAAAGGTAGTAAAGTCAAACTACCAAAAAATGAAGGTGTTCAAATAGTAATTAATGGGATGAGGTTGTGGTGAAGGGAATAATGTACTGTTAGTATGAAGAAGAAGCAAGAGCGAAGGATGACAGGAAATATTACTCTCATAGTGGGATTGATAGTTACCTAACACCACCCCGAAGATAATTATTACCCTCTATAGGATCCCACCCTCATTTCTCATCATATATCCATTACATCATCTCCTTCAAAACCAACCTAACTAACAATTTCATTTGTTCAACTTTTATTACCCCTTAATGCATTATGTTCAATCTTAACATGCCCTAAATCTGTAAAATTACATATAACTAGAGCGTACCTGTGCTAATGCACGGGATATGTTATTGGCAAAAAAAAACAACACAAAGTAAAGCATTGGTAGTTATTAGAATCCCTTGGGTAAAAAAAAAGTAGGAAACTTAGTGGATAGGTAAATATTGGTAGTTTTAGATTTTTTTTGAAAAGAAAGTGAAGTGCATAGGATTTGAGTATATTGGGGTTTTGGAGAATTTTGGTGAAATGTTATAAAAATGACTCTGCAGTCATAATATAGATAGACATCTAATAACATCTTGGACGAGTAATTTCCAACTACTCCAGTAGATCTACATTTTTTAAAATTGTTTTACTCTGTCACACAAAACAAATTAACTACTACTCCCACCAGTTCATATTGGATTTCCTGGTTTCCTTAGTAAGGTGTTTCAAAAGATGCTACTGTTGTGAATCTTAGCTTCTTTTTGCAAATTTATCTTCACAATTTACCACACAAAATAAATTTATTGTCAATCCCCATAAGTCCCATTCCAATGATCACTACCATTCTTTAATTAGAAGAGATTATAGCAGGTGAGTTACTTTTTCAAAAAAAAAAAAAATAATAATAATAATAATAATAGTTAAGGTTTCTAAGGGGAAAAACAAAGTAGCACATGATACTGTATTGGTTTCTCACTGGCTTGGCTTCCAACCACAAACATCAATATGACAATGAGGGAGTATATGACATGTTAAGAAATTACTAATAGTTATTATATTTATAGTTTTAAGTACATGTCATGCATCATACACTTCTGAACTAGTCAAAATACTAGAATCATATATGAAAAATTACCGTCAAGGAAATCAGGAAGAAAACCCAGCATATCAATATCAGGAACACTGTCCAAGACAGTGATCCATCCAACCAGAAATTGACGAACATAGGGATTTAATACATTCATGCGCTCCCTCAGCAACGGTATGAATTCTTCAATGCTAAAACACAAGAAAACCAATAACAATATACTCCATGTAATAAATAGATATAAAATAGAACTATTTCAACAACATCCTATCCCAAATAGAGAAAGAATCAACTGGATTACCTGAATTGATCACTTTCCGTCACGATATCCTATCCCAAATAGAAGCTTAAGGTTAATTATGATATATATGATATAAAACTTCTAGAAATTGTATTAAAATTAAACAACAGAATGTAGGTCACCTTTACAAGCCTATCTAAAAGATGAGCAGCACTCTGCACATTAGCATCGGAATCTGCAGATAGCTTGCACAAAGCATCAAATATCTGATTAAAAAACACAATGAAATCCCCTCTTACAACCTGCAAAAAGAGCAAAAAATGCATGAGATCTAAATCCTGAAAAATCATAGAATACAAATAAGGATTACACTCACCTTTGCAATGTTGTACAAAGCTTCACATGCATAATAACGAACTCTGCTATCTTGATCAGCAAAGGAATTGAGCACAGGCGGAACAATTTGCTGAAAGTTGGGAGGACAAGTAATTAAAAAACAGATCAAGGAAATAAATGCTATAAAATTGCAACGTAAATCAGTCACAATGTACAGTAGACAGTAAAAGACCATCTCATCATCAAGCTAAATCAGTTTGCTATTAAAATGTCAGCATTATTGTATGATAAACTAATCTAAAAGTAGTTCACGAAATAATAAAAAAAATACTAAATGTATTTTAAATTCCCAAACATTGCTAATATAACTCATATGAGTATAGCCTCATCACAACCACAGCACCACTACTGACCAATCTCTCATCTCCTTACCTATCCTCGGTCCAATCCCACAATCCATTTCCTACCTTATCCCAACACATTAGCACCTTAAACTCCTTTCATTCAATTATAATATTCAGCAAAAGCAATCAAGAAGTGCTGAAGGAAAATCAATGTGAGTGCCATCAAAGGTCTCCATGCTCATTCACATCTTTAATTAAAATAAACGATATTATTGCCTTTGAGTCCGTAATACATAATCGATGGCTATCATCGTTGTCTTCACCATTATCATGATATCATCGCCATCACACAAAAAGCATCACAGAAAAATTACAATGCCTTGAAACAAGTCATTTCAGGTCTTCAAGAAACAAAACTACTAAAGGGAGGATACCAATTTAATTTTCTCTTTGAAACTTCAACCTGACTAGCTAAGCCCACCACCTTTTCTATACCCCTCTTCTTCTATTTTTATTTCCTACATAACCAACAGTCTCTACCCCTTATTTCCACCTTTTCAATTAACTTTAATTAACCCCCTCCCCCCCTTTTCAATTGCTTGATCCAAGATGATATACCATGGTGCATGATGTTTGCTGATGTCATTGTGGTGATTGATGAGATGAAAGAAGGCGTGAAAAGTAAGTTGGAATTGTGGAGACGGACTTTGTAGTCTCGTATCTTAAAAGTGTTTAAAGAAAGCAGAAGTAAGACGGAGTATTTTGAATGTAAGTCAAGCGGTGTGAGAAACAATGAGGTTGTGCGTCCAAGGTTATGAGGTCTTTCAATATCTAGGATCTATTAATCAAAAGGATGGAGAATTAGATGGAGAACTAGATGGAGATGTAGCTCATAGGATCAAAGTGGGTTGGTTGAAGTGGAAGAGTCCAACAGGCTTAGTTTTAAAAAGAGCGAGGCGCATCGAGGCGCAAAGGGTCGGTGGAGCCCAAAAGGCTTAGTTTTAAAAAGAGCGAGGCGCATCGAGGCGCAAAGGGTCCATGGAGCCTAGGCCACGGACCCTAGGCGCAAGGCACAAAGCGAAAGCGCACGCCTTTTGGATATGAGGTTCACATTTTTTTGAATTTTAATATCTTTATTTTTTTTTTAATTTATTCTTTTTTTGGCATTAAAGTTAATAAAAAAATTAAATTAAAGTGATAATTAATTTATTATATATTATTTTATTGCTTTTTAATTATTAATAATTTTGAAAAACAAAACCTCAAATTTAAGCATAGTAAACAATTAAAAATAATTTGTTCTTGTAAATTAAAAAAAATCAAAAAAGAGGGAAGATGGTCACGTGATTAACAAAGTTAGAAGAGGGCAGCAGGCTTTTGTTACTTTATCAGTTAAAATAAATTTAAGAAAAAAAAAAAAAAACTCTTTAACGTTACTGAAGTTAATAAGGGATCAAAGAGATAATAGGACAAAAGAAAAAAAAAAAGAAGAAGCTTCGATTTGAAACAAAAAATGTTTTTTTAAAAAAATTAATCCAAACCCCCTTTTCTCACGCTTTTCAACATAAGTCGGTTGAGGAATTACGCCTTGCACCTTGGTGTAGGCGATTTGAGGCGCGGTTTTCAACATAAGTTGGTTGAGGCATTACGCCTTGCACCTTGGTGAGGCGATCTAAGGCGCAGCGCCTTTGGAATGAGCTACGCCTAGGACTGAGGTGTTTTGGCCAACGCCTAGCCTCACCTAGCGCTTAAAGCCTAGGCGCTCTTCAAGCACGCTATTTAAAACTAAGCCGACGGTTTTTTTTTTATCCCGGCGTACCCCGTAAATTAAAGGAAAACTGTATTGAACGGCAATAAGTCCTGCTTTGTTATATGTTACAAAATACTAGCGATAAACCACTGCCATGTGCATAAGATGAATGTGGCGGAGATGCGTATGTTGCAATGGATGTGTGGCCATACAAGAAAAGTTCAGTTGAAGAATGAGATAATGAGGAAGAAAGTAGGGTTTACATCGATTGAGTACGAGATGAGGGAGAATCACTTAAAATGGTTTGACGCTACGGAAAGGAGGCTTGAAAAATTGCTAAGTGTTGGGATTGTGAGAGGTAGGGGAAGACCTAAGAAAACTTGGAAAAGGGTGATTGAGAATGACATGAGTATTTTGGGGATTAAGGAAAATCTGGTGTTGGATAGGTGGTGTGGAGGGAGAAAATTCACGTCAACGACGTGTTGTGATTATATATATACTAACTGAACTTATTTTCTTATTTAATTTCATTATTTTATCTCACTAATGTTTTATGAACTGCATTCTTTTCCTCTACTAAAATATTCTCCAACCTTTATGTTTTTTTACTCCAATGTTTTAAGCACTCCTTTGAAACTTTCTTGATATTTATTATTGGTTCTCTTTTAAAACTCCCTTAATTATTCTTGGATGCTCTTTTGTTTACTCACTTTACTCACCTTTTTTCCAAACAATTTCAAGTGATTATTTTGTTCTCTCTTTCTTATATCATACGATTCCTTATGACGATTCATGTTAGCCGACCACAAATCATTTTGGGACCACGATTCATGTTAGCCGACCACATGACATTAAAAATCCTCCATTCCGCAACAAAATAAAAAGAAAACTACATCTTTTTTTCCAACAAAAGATGCATGTCAATAGGGGAAGAAATGCAACGCCGAAATCTCTTTAAAGAACTATAAATTTCTATTATGAACTATAAGAGGTCACCAGTATACATATAGATGATTAACTTCATATTCACTAACAACTAAGAACAAAACGAAGATGACAGTAGAATGGGAACAATTCTTTAGCAAAAAGTTTAAGAAAATTCCTAGGGATCAAAAAACTATTGATCCGTGCGAAGGCCTCTAAAATGATTACTTGGACTACAAAATCTTTTGTCAAAAAGATGATGAATTTAAAATTTCTTACATTAAATTCTTCTGGCAAATAAAGAAGACATGTTCTTAGGTTAAGATTTTCAGGACAAAGTAGCTATAATCCAATCAAAATTATGCTTCAATAATAAGACAAAGAATCAACAAAAATCATGGACTATAATAATAATTAAACAAAAAAAAAGGATTCAATAAGGAAATATTAGATGAAGGAAGTTTGCACTCAACATCAACAATTAACATAGCTTCTAAGGGGTTCCCCTTACTTACATAAAGACAAAGGCTATGCATAAGATGGATAACTACACATTGTTGTTAATCAGAAAGAGATATAAGATAGAATGAGAGATAGCCACAAACCCTCATAGTAATGGAAGCAAGATTATCTTGGCCGTCGTACAAGTAACTCCCATATGAACCCTAGTTGTACCAATGAGCATAGCAATAGAATTATACAGATTATCCTGGAATATGCTCTATCTGACAATTTTTCAAAAAATAATAACATCAAAGCTTATCACTTGTATTTGTCATGACGCCATAGAGGCGAGATTGTCCACTGGTATTCTTAATTATTAGGAGATTATATGCTAATTTTCAAGAGAAGTAATAGTGCAATCTTCAAGGCATAAGTAGGACAGCATGCCACTAAAAACCTACTCTAACAAACCACCACAAACTGCTTTTTTTTACTACAACCAGATACACATGAATCCCTAATCACAGAAAATAATCATTAATGGAAGCAAGAATTAATCCTAACCTCGAGATGCTGAGCCGCCTCGGAGGTCAAACCAACAGTTGCCGCAGCTAATCCAATCAATCCACCCTGGCAAAATAAACAAGCAACCAAAATTCAATTCAATTCAACTCAACTCAATTCAACTCATGCTACAATTCCACAAACTATTCAAAATACCCAGCACATTGTAATCAATTATCGAAACAAAAAAACTCGTACCTTTCGATGATTAGCCTGCGGCGAATATGTGAATTCCTCAGTCAACAAATTGATCACAGCAGTTATTTTCTCATGATCTCCGGCCGCAGCCAATTGCTTCACAATCCCTTCAACCTTAACAAAACCAATCCAAAACCAAAATTACTCCCCAGCAAAAACCAATTTACAAAATCAATTGAACTTCACCAAAAAATTAACTAATTCAAATTCAAATTCAAGTTCAAACAACCTCAAGAGCAGCATTCTTCCGCTTTTCATACAACTTATCGGCAAGATTACGAAGCACAGCAGCCGGAATTATGGTCAATGCATCCGCCATTACAGAATCCTATCAAAAGATCGCAGAATTCACAGAACAATCAATCAATCAATCAAATGAAACCAAAATTATGATAATCGATTGTTCTGTTGTCAATGAATGATACTCTGAAGTTCAAGCAACAGCATGATTGATGTTATTGAGTTGAGAATTTAGGGTTTTTGTCGTTGAGATCGAAGAATTCATTTATGGTAAATAATTTTGAAAATGAAAAAAAAAAAAAAAAAAAAAAAAGAAACTGACTAATCGTATTTTTTTCTGGGTTTTACCAAATATTCAACCACAGATCTAGGGAAATTTGAACGGCCTTTTTTATTTAATTTTTAAGGCAGTTTCTTCGCACTACGATTTTTGGACACAAAGGATGTTTTGGTTCGGATATTAATGTCACCCGTGTGTATCTTTATTTTTCATTTCTTTTTAGCTTTTATATGTCCAAATTTATTTATTTTTTTGGTAGGTACTCGTAAAATGAAAGGTCTTATGGGCTGGAACTCCTTAAAAGTTCAATCTGACTAGTGAAATAGATAAATTGGGAGAGTGGGAGAAGATAAGGGAATTCTATTCTTCACATTGTCACTAGAGGTGATTGGTTGGATTGTGTCCTCCTTTCTACTAAACCATATTTACATTAGCACAAACTAATGTTTCGTTAGTCGAGAAGTATCATCGTCATCTTCTTGCGACGATAAAGAACAAGTTTCTACCCGATGAGAAGTTGGTGGTAGTTACGGCAAGGGAGAGGAGCGTGGTCATCCATGGAGGAAGAGAGAGAAAGTTAATTGCTTGAGATTTGTCGGATTATTCGAAAAATGCCCAAAAAATCGAATGAGGGCTTTCTTATGTGATGTATAATTGTTAAAATTGATTGTCCCATATAATTGTATATTGAATTGTGAGCATTTTGATAATAAAAGCATGTATTTTGGTTGAGAAATGAGCAATTTATGTTATACCCATGACTTTAAGTACGAAATCTTCAATGGAGGATCTGCCATTGTTATAAATATCATCAAACGAATTATACATAGCCTCAAACAAGTTATACATATCCTTCACCAAATAATTAATATCCTCCAATAATCTATACATATCATCTACTAGTTGGATGATAAATCTACATGCTAGGTGACATCCTCTATAGGCTGGATGATATCCTCTATTTGTATATGATATCATGGTTGGATGATATTCTCTATTGGCTATATAATATCAATTATGATTGTGTCTATGATATCCTTTATTGGCTGGATGATATCCTCTGTTGGCTATATGATATCATGATATCCTCTATTGGCTATATAATATCATCTAGCTAATAGAGGATATCATCCAACATTCCATCAAATAGAGGATATTATCCAGCCAATAGAGGATATCATCCAGCCAATAAAGGATATCATAGACACAATCATAATTGATATTGTATAGCCAATAGAGGATATTATCCAACCATGATATCATATAGCCAATAGAGGATATCATCCAGCCTATAAAGGATGTCACCTAGCATGTAAATTTATCATCCAACCAAAAGATGATATGTATAGATTATTGGAGGATATTAATTATTTAGTGAAGGATATCCTCGCTCCCGAACTCATTTCTGGTTTATAGACAAATTTGAGCATGGGTAAACTTATGATTCATGCTAAATATCCCTTGAACTCTACTTGGGAGAAAGGCATGAACGAGGTTTATGGGTTTTCCTAAAACTCATTGGCGACTCCTACTTGTTCCTTATAAAAAAGCGTGTATGATAGAATCAATTCTAATTCAAGGTCCCTTAAATAGTCAGGAATTCAAATCCTAATACACCCTAACAGTAGAGAAGGATGAATCATATATTTATAAATCAATCTTGATTATATGTATCAGTCTAGAAGGTTCATGGGATTGGATCAAATTATAAAAATTGAAATTGATTTTGGTACCAGTCTTTATCCGTTAAAACCACTTTTGCCATTTTTTTCCAGTTTTCAAAATCAGTTTTTGTAAATTATCCATTTTTTTTTTTGTCATAATAAATCTGAAAAGATTAAATATTAATATATATTTGAAAATAAATTATAAGTTTTAAAGTTTATACTAGCAAAACTGTTGACTATAGTAATTAATACATATTTGCGATTATTACAACTTGACTTCCTCCAAATCTTTCTACCAATTACGGGAGGAATTAATTGTGCTTTCTACTTGTAATAAAATTGACACTAAAGGGAGGAAAAAAAAACACACACACACACACAAACGTGTCACGTCTTTTCTTTAAAGAGTATAATGCTATTTGTGTTTTGTCAAGTATCTTTTTATTGATAAATGAGTATGTCGTGCTTTTACTTATCCTTTGTAAGTGATACTTGCAATCCAGCTACCTCCGAATTCTTTAAACAATTATGTGAGTAATTAATTGTATTTTATACTTGTAATAAAATTGAATCTAAAGGGGCGAAAAAATTAAAAGAAAACAAACGTGTCACGTTTTTTTCTTATACGAATAAAATTTCATTTGCATTTTAAGTGAATGTGATCAACAAATGCAATTTATTCAAATATTGTCATGCTTTCATTAAAACAAAAATTAAACGTGTGACATGGATAGCATTACTTGCCTTTTAAAACCTTGAAATAATTGCTTAGGTAATTACTTGCATGTTCTCTCTAGAATGAGATGTTGCTTACAAGTCATTAGTCTTAATCTTACATGCATTTGATTGATAATTGATTATTATTTTTTTTTTGTTAAGTAATACATGGTCCTTTACTTTTCAATGAATGAACATACTATGCAAATCAATTAAATGAGCTATAACATAGAGATATTGAGTACTTTTGTGTATAGGTTTTGTAGGGTAGGGTAGGGTATGGTTGTAAGGTTGAGTTGGTGAAAATATAGTATTAAAATATATTCCTAAAAGTTCACAAATTTTGAATGCTTTACAATACCTTTATACTTGTTGTTGCTTGTATTGTTTGGTTTAAAGTACTTGCATGAGTCTTCCTATTGTTAGTTGAGACGATTAATACAAGAGAGGGGGTGAATTGTATCGAGTTCCTAATAACTACTTTTCGCGGATTAATAAACAATGCATATAGGAGCTTGCAAGCACACACAGATTTTACGAGGAAACCTTCCAGGGCCCAACTGGAAGTAAAATCTCGACCCTGCCTTAGGGATTTCAAACACACAAACTCCACTATAATAGGGCAAACACCAAGTTACAACCTATTAGACACGGGCCTTTAGTTTCGCAAGTTCCTCACTGGAATTGCTACTTGATAGGACCCTATCCTACCCAACCTAAGCACCACACTTAGATTCACTCGTACTACCAAAGTACTACACGTACTGCCAAAGTACAAACTCTCAGCCTCACCAATAAGCTTACAAAACTGTGTATGAAATAAACAATAAACTCACCCCAAATAACCCAACCCAATACAAACATACGACACCTAGTATGTTAGGCAAGCAATGCACGAAATCCGAAACTAATAAGACAAGTTAGAAGCTTGGTAAACTTACTCAATTACGCACAGTGATTCTTCACGCATAAACTCACAAAAACCTAAAACCATTTTGCTCTCTACTATTTATACAAGTCACACTCGTATAGAAAGTAGGTTTTCTAAAAGATAAATAAGTTAACTTGACTTATTTTTAAAACACGGTTTTATGTAAATCACATGAATAAAATCTTTTCCGGAAAATAAAGATAAAAAGATATTTTGTTAAAAAGAATTATCTTTTTAACAAACCGATTTAAAGGAAATAAAGTTTTAGAAAATCTTTTCCTAAAATCTATCTTTTATTACTTTCCGTATTATTTTATTTACTAATCACGTTTCTAATAAATTTCGTGCAATAACCTACTTAACATATTAACAATAATCTAGAAAGATTAAAACCTTAACTAAATTAATAGCTGCGCCGTGCTCTTGTTTAGGTAGATTACTTGGGCTCCAAGCTTGTTAAGTTCCACCAAAGAACCTCAGCTTACTGTCTTCAAGTTCCGGTTAGGGAACGTTCCTGTTAGGGAACTCAGTTCTTGTTAGAGAACTCTTCTTCTAATTTGTTTAACTTCTTTGATAAAGATCTCTTCATGTCTTCTTAGTTTCAGATACTTCTTCCATCACCATGATCAACTTCACCTAAACTAATCAAACACTTGAAAACCTTTATTAGTCGAGTTTGCTTTAGTTTAAGTTCCTCATCATCAAAACCTTTATGCTTCAACACCTATATACTACACTCAAAGCAATACAATAGCTGACATTTTTATAGAGCAAACTCTCTGCATAAATCTAATCTAAAACCCTTTATTAAAACATGAGAAATCTTCTATTGTAGCTTATGAACAGTAACCAAAGCTATTGTTGAAAATAAATTGGGGATTTCTCTTTTTTGCCATACTATCAAGTTCTCTGATATTGGTGTTTTGCTTTTCCTAGTTTTCCTCTCATCCTCTAATTTTGCTTTCTCCTTTTTCACGTTGAAACTAGTTTTAGGCCCGGGCGATGCCCTAGGTCATTTTTTGTATATATGTACTTAATTAAAGTGAAAACTATTGGTGGTTTTATAATTTTAAAAAAAAATCATTTTTAAAAAAATATTATTGAACATTATCATAATTCATTATATTAAATTGATATACCCACTATTATTTTAAAACCATAGTAGTATTAAATTGATTTTGTACTTTTGCTTAATGCTCACCATATCTCCATTCATCTACCCACTTTATATTAAATTGATTTTTTTTTTCAACCAATTAGTAATCAATCAGTATTATATTTTACGAAGTACTTTCCTCAAAAAAACAAAAAGTTTTACGGAGTGCTATTTTAGTTTAGAGTAGAAGTAGAGTGCTAATTTACAATTTTACATGTATATATGTTGTCTAGAGATTAAGATCAAGATATATATTATAATTTTACATGTATACATGTATAGAGTATTAATCAAAACTGAAAAGTGCTACAATAATGTAGTTTTGAATACGTAAAGAGTATACGTGAAGAACAAATTGTTCAACAAGATCAAGATGAGATAAGTAATAAATTGATGATAAGACACACTTTTATAATATGATAGACTCCTTGAGTTCAATTGTAATTATTTGAATATGTGCACGCCCGAATTATTATGTGTAATATTTATTTTCGATTTTGCTATTTGATTTTATTATACATGTTTAAAGATTTCGAACCAATAACAAAGAATCTCTGGAACCGCCACTGTCCCTCCGTCCTTTTTTGATAGTCCTTTTTGGCTAAATTTAAGTCCCAAAAGGTTAATCCCATTTGCTTTTTATCTTCGTCTATTTTTTTCATACCCATTGTAAATCTATCTTTCCAATGGACTTTTACTACTTATTTATGCTTATTAATTCCCGTGAAAATTGCCCATAAAGGGCGATTAATAAGAGACGGAGGGAGAATGTTGTTATAGGAATTGACAATACTATTTTTATTCACGTAAATAATAAATTATTTTAGGAATGACAACATAACTCTACCCAAGGAAATAATATTGCCCTAAAAGCTATCAACCAAGCAATATTTTTTTAGCAAAAGCATAAAGGTGGTTGAAAAATACAAGCACACTAACATATTTTCTAATTAAAAATACTCGATGGTTTTAGGAAATGAATCAGTGACACCTTTAGGAAAGGAATTGACTTTATACTAGGAATTGATCTTGTTTCGGGGTTTTTTGTGATTCCCTCGGATACTGGTCGCACTCTGCTGACAATGAGACTTGGACACCTGCAAAACAACGAATATTCCGGTGATCGGAATATTCGCCTCCGACGATCTAGTTAGTGATCGAAAACCGGAAAAGGCTAGAGAGAGAAAGTAGAGAGAAGTTGGAGCTTTTAGTGCTCTATATTTATGTCACGTCAAAATCCACCCCTCCCATCATAAATGATTGGGGTATTTATAGGGGTGGGAACATGTGCCCCTCTAGGGTTTATGCCCTAGAATTTCGTGACATGATTGGCTGCGCAATCAGAGGTCGCCACGTATCATGGGGGGCGCCGTTTTACAGCTTTCAGGGTTTTCTCGGGATTTGGGCCTGAGGTCATCAGGGCCTTTTTCTCTTTCTGATGTTATATTAGGGTATTTAAAGATGGCTGACATGTGTCACCCTGACAGGTGGACACGTGTCTCACTCTCATAGGGCCACGTGTCGCCTTTTTACTGGGCCACGTGTCACTATGAGATTGGGCCACGTACCTGGGGTATTTTTACCCTAAACATTTGCCCCTCAGAGGGGGTGGCTCGTACACTTACTGGCTGCCTCCTCTGATCTTGCACTCTGGACGTCCTGGTACTCTGGGTTGGGTTTGCCTCCCATCTGCCCTGGACGTCCATATACTTTTGATTCAAGGCTCTTTTTGCTACCTGGACGTCCATATATTTTGCTCTGGACGTCCTCGTAGTCTGGAGTGAGCTTGTCTTCTTGCTCATTTGGACGTCCATACTTTGTACTGGACGTTCTCGTACTCTGAGAGAGGCTTAACCTCTGAGTTCATTTGGACGTCCACTTACTTTGGGCTGGACGTCCTCATACTCTGGGAGGAGTTGATCTCCTAACTACCCAGAGCGGCCACAGCAACGAGGCTGGACGTTCTGATACTCTGGGAGGAGCTTACCTCCTAACTACTCAGAGCGGCCACAGCAACGAGACTGGACGTTCTGATACTCTGGGAGGAGCTTATCTCCTAACTACCCAGAGCGGCCACAACAACGAGGCTGGACGTTCTGATACTCTGGGAGGAGCTCATCTCCTAACTACCCAGAGCGTCCACATATTTTCTTTGAGATAAACTGGGCTTCCATGATTTCAGACGTACTCTCTGGCTCTTTAATCATGCTGCGTACGTCTGAATTTTTTCTTTTGGACTAAACGTCTGAGAACTGGGCGAACGCTTTTTCCTCTTAGATATTCTTCGAGTTTTGGAGACTAAGTGTTGAAGGTGTAAAACTCTTGAATTTGTCACTTAACTCATTTCAACTCACCTTGACGTGCCGTCAATTGTCCGTCTGATTTTTCCACAAGTTAACAGAACCCTAACGTCGTTCTGTCCCTTTCTTCGAGTAATTTCTCAAGAAATTACCGTTTGAATGTTTAGGCGGGAAAAATGATTTTACCAATTTGCCCCCATGAGTTCATTCTATAAATATGGGAAGTGAATTCTCATTTTCACACTTTACCCAATTGTGAATTCTAGAGAGAAGTCAGAGCATTCTAGTGAGAGAAAGTTATTTTTCCCTTAATCTTCAAGAGCGCCGCCGTGAGTTTGAGTTTTCCGGGCATTTTTTGAGTTTTCCGGTCAACCTTCAAGAACTTCACCACCACCTTCAAAGTTTTCAGGACGTACAAAGGTAGGCCGTTGTAGGGAATATTTCAAGCATTATGATAACCCCAAACTTGAACCCCACTGTGATCATACACTAAAGTACGGTGGCGTTCCAAAGGGAAAGAAAAAGAGCAAAAAGAGTCGCCAACAAGTTTTAGGAACTTGTAAACCCAAAAGACAATCCAAAAGGACCATCAACTACTCCATAAGGTCTTGAACCAAATAGGGTCCGGGGATGAGGGTACGAATCCAATCTACAAAAGAAAGGACCCGCCCTATAAAATAGGCCTCTACTTTGTTCAGCTCGTATTCATGCGCGCTTTTCGAATAACATACAAACATTATATTAAACCTACCCTGTTTAATCTATGTTGGTTGAAATATTAATGCACAAATAAAACTATTATTGGCGATCACCTGACTTAAAATCACATTAGCCTAAACCAAATTAATAATTATCTTATTAAGCGTGATTTCAAGTACAAATTCCCTTTAACAATCATAAAAGGTGTGATCAAGCAATAACAATAAAATATATCAAGCAACATAATAATAAATCAATAACAATAATGATAATAGCATGATAAGGCATAATAAAGCTCAATAATAATAGCAAGATCCTAGGCATGATACTAACAAGGTTAATAACAAATCCTAGCATGTCACTAAACAATAAAGATCAAAGCTTTAAACCTAACATGGTACTAACATGATAACATAATACTAGAAAGCATAAAATAACATCCTAACAAGATACTAGAAATATTAAACAATAATAAACATGCTTTCTACATTGAAAGAGAGTAATAAGATTACATACTTTGAAGCCTCGTACCTCTTTCTAATAACAAAATACACAAGTTAGTAAACTTCAATGAAAATAATAAAGAACAATTAAAGAATTAAATTAAAATCAAATTAAATAAAGTTTAGACTAGTTTTGGACCAAACCCTCAGAAATTATCAACCTTTCACGTCTAGGGCGAAGGCAACTTCGAACTTGGCTAAGAGACTCTAAGTCTTGTGAATGCGGAATATTGTATCTAAAAAGGTAGTTTAGAAAGAGAGAGAAAGAAAAGAATTAAGGAAGAATAGATGAGAGTTGATGATTGTGAATGAATTGATTGTTGATCAATGAAAACAGAAGTTCGGACCCTATTTATAGGAAAATAGTCCGGAAAAACATAGAATTTGATAAGGAATAAAACTCCACGCTGTCGCCAGGAATTAACTCTGTCGCGACGCGACAATGTCTGTCGCGTGGCGACAGACTTGTCGTTTGGCGACAACCTGTATTAGCGCGTTTTTCTTCACGCGGAATCCGATCTTTAATCAACTTGATCTACGGAATCCGTACAGAAGATAAAATATATATTTTTAAGATAACAAAACGATATTTTATTCCAAATAAAAATCTATTAAAAATAATTAATTATTAAATCTAACAATATTAGAATTAAAAGGAACCTTCTAGAAACTTCTAGAAAACTATAATTAATCCTAACAATTTTAGGAATAATAATTAAAATTGGGCCCTCCTCTAGATCATTGGGCCGCATTTAAAATAATTAACCAGGCCCAGTTTAGTATTTTGGCCATAACTTCCTCAATATTCATCGGAATCGATCTTATAATATATCGTTGGAAAGATCTTTTTGAGCCCCATCCAACTACACTATTATTGGACCTTTATTATGGACCAAACTTAAACTGGTTCGGCTATTTTCAAATAAAGTCATTTTCAAAAACAGAGAGAAAAGAATTTTAATTAAAACTAAACCGCAACACTTGACTTTCAAACCTCTTTCACCTAATTCGATAATAACACAACGTGAAAGGCATTCATCACTGGGTTTGGTTTTGGGGAGACACAAATGGGTGTCTATAGAAGCCCCCACTTTGACTAAGTTTGAAGAAACTTAAGTTTCGAAAAACGAGAGTCAAAGTATCGATAGGGACGGAGAATGATTCAAAACGTTCTGCGATTCCAAATCATTCTTATAACGCCGATACCTGCAAACCAATCATTAGTTAAACAGATAAAAGAGTTAAGAAACGCGTATCTTGCACCGTCGAGCACACGTCTCTGAAAGTAACCATTTGCTGTTGCTTCATATGTTGTTTGTGATAACACCCACAATGCCTCGTGAACGCCATCGTTGAAGATAACCATATGTCGTCGTCTTCAATATTCTTGGTGACAATCCTCCACAGTATTTCGGGGACATCGTTGAAAATAACTGTACGTCGTCATTTCCAGGGTGTGGCAGTATGTCGCCACGGCAGTACGTCGCCGCTATAGACAATCTCTTCTTTACCTTGAGGGACCGTCGAAGTTGACCTTACTTCGCCATCTCCACTATTTGTGACACTACCTCGCCACGGCCGTGCTTCGCCACTAGACAACTCCTCTCTATGTTGGGACATCGCCAAAGAATCATTTTGCTTATTGACCCTTAATATATTGTTATTATTATCGCTTTTGTATATTTGTGCCAGTACTTTGGTGTTTTTGCCTTTGTGAACCATTACTTTGGTGCATCTATTGAACCATTATTTCGGTGCCTGTTGAACCAATATTTCGGTGCCTTATTTGTTGAACCAATATTTCGGTGCCTTATTTGTTGAACCAATATTTCGGTGCCTTATTATGAGCCAATACTTAGGCGCTTTAAGCTAAGTGAAACGATCTTTCATCAAGTCGATCACTCAGTGCATTGCAATCAAGCTGACTAAATCATGTCAATTTGCTTAAAGGGGCTAACTGGCGTACCAAGGAACCCAAATTACTAAACTAGACCCACAAAACCATAAGGAGGGGCCCAGCACTCTGCAGAGTAGGACATTTTTCGATACATTCGGCATCCCTCGCGACTTGCGACCTCCGGCGCCATAGCTGTACCTGTGTTTATTTATTTTTGACTTTTGTAGGACTTTGTCTATCTTATTCATATGACTCATGTATTAGACACTTGTATATATATGCACTTTATTATTTATTAACATTTTATTTGCCAGATTTATTATTATGTAACAAATGTGTTGTGCATGTAAGTGTGTGAGAAAGTGTAATTTTTGCGCGAAATTCGAAATTTCCGTCATTTTTAATATTAGTGGAGGGTACCGACTCTCTCCCCCAAAAAAGAAATGAAAAAAGAAAAATGAAGGAAGAAAATATGATAAGCCTAAAATTAATTAAGCTTAATATGATATAATAATAATAATAATAATAATAATAATAATAGTGATAATAGTGATAATAATAATAATCATGATAATAAGGGTGTATGAATAGGAATAGAACAGTAAGTCAAGTCAAAGTCGAAACCAAGTACGTAAAAACACGGTTTCCTACGCGTAATAGGTGTCGCTGCAAAGAAATAGACCGGTGCCGCGTAATTCATCCTGTCGCCACGCGACAGCCGTTGTCGCCACGCGACAATTTTGTCGCCTGGCGACAGACACGCTTTCCTGTTTCCTACAGGATTTGAAGTCTGCCAAGAAAAAGAGTTATAAATAGCCCCGAATCATCCGTTTACTGCATAATTTAACCAGTTTATTAATTAGCTAATTAACTAGAAATCATGCCTTTAGCTAAAAGAACTTTTTGTGGATACATGGATGAATGGTGTCGTCATTTAACTGCTAAAGATAAAAAAGCATTAGATATTTGTCATATGGGGGGTATGTTTGGAATCAAGGGGATGAGTCTTGACATTGATTTTATTTATTCTGCCATAGACTATTGGGATATTGATACTCATTGTTTTAGAATTTTCCATGATGAAATATGTCCTTTACCGGAAGAATTTGGAGCCATTATAGGTTATTATTCCACAGGTCTTGCGGTAATGCCTAGAATCAATGAATATTATTATAAAGATTTTGAATGCTTTTTTGATTTGAGGGGTACGGCTTTAAAACATATAGTGCATGGGAATATAGTTGATTTGATGGAATTTGCACATTATTTTTATGATAATCCCAATCCCGATTTCCGTGTCTATAAGAGAAGGGCTTTTCTTTATTGCTTGTTTAACCAATTACTCTTAGTTAGTGGTACTGATAATGAAGGCCAATCAATGATTATATCTGTTATAGAACAAGTTGAATCTGGGAGAAATCAAATGCCGCTAATTGTTGGAGAGACTATGCTATGGTTGGATGCATTAAGAAAGAATCCAAGAGCACCTTTTCGAGGTTCTCCAATTTTATTACAGGTATAAAATAATGCTATTTTTAATTTACCAAGAATTAAAGAATATTATTTTTCACTGTAATACTAATTAAATACATATTTTACAGATATGGCTCATGGAGAGGTTAAAGCTTATTAATCCCCCTGACGATATACACACATATGTTCCAAATTGCATAGTCTGGCGAAAGAAACGATTTTTGAAAATAGGTCGCCGTGAGTGGAGCAAGGTGTTTGCTGCCGGTGACTTTACCATAGGCTGGGTTGTTCCTTGGTGGAGGATTGAGGCAATGGTTGGTTGCAGTAACCAAACATATTGTCGTCTCCCGAGCTTGTCAAGATTAACCTTTTATTTTCCTTGTAGAGTTATGAGACAATATGGTCTTGAACAAACTATCCCTACCGGAGATCTCCGTCGTCCTTATGAATTTCCTGTGTCACAAGAGATTGAGCGTTTTGACGGATACTGGAGTGGTAGGCCCTTATGGGAGGTGATTACCCACAAGGAGCCACCTTGTTTGTCAAATAAAGTGAAACAATGGCTTGATGGAAGATTCCAAAAATCTCAAGTCAAAATTGAGAAGACCAATGTGAAGGATCGTCTAGGCGACAAAAAGGTCCCTGCTAAAGAACGTCTAGGGGAAAGGATTGAATTCAAAACTCCTATTATGCCAGGAAAGAAAAGTTCTAAGAAAAATCAAGGAAAAAGAAAAGTTGACTCTACAAAGAAGGAAGTTTGGGTAGAGAAGAAACATGGAGTTCTAGCGGAGGGAGAAACTATCTATACTAAAATAGAGTGTAGGTCTTCTAATGGTTGTCTCCTAGCAAAGGTTATGGATCAAGAGGAAGGGAATGAAGACACAAATTGGAAAAGAATCAAGAAAGAGAAAAAAGATTAGAGCATTGCTTTTCCTTTGATTTATTAGACAAAGTTAATTTGTTTTAGTTAATTTTTCAGCTTTTATTTTATCAATAATGTACTTTCTTTATTAATTAATAAAATCCCAGCTTTTATTTTAATTAACTTTCAATTAAAGCAATGAAAACAATTACAATATTTATTTTTCGGAGAATTAATTCGAGTACGGAAGTCGAATAAATTTCCAGAACATGTGAAACTAGTCTAGACACTCGCAGAAAGCTGGCGCTGCTATCTGATTTACTGTCGCTGACGATTGGGCTCTGTCGCCTGGCGACAAAATTGTCGTCTGGCGACAGAGGCTATCGTCTGGCGCCAGTTTTGAGATTTTGCAGACATGCGTTTTTTTTTACTTCGGGGATACAGAATCTGAAAAGATTAAAGCGGCCGCACCCTGTCTGGGTTGCCTACGTATCCGTTAGGAATCAGGCCAAACGTAGCTCTAGCCGAACCTCGCACAAGTGTATGTATACCTCAAAAAGGTCTTTTTAAGGGTTGTAATGTGGTTAGGCTAAAGGTTAAAGAAAGAAAGGGATAAAGGCTCAAGACCCTGAATAAGCCCCCAAGGTGTGCAACCATGCTTTTGAATCTTTTTTATTTTTATGCTTGAGGTTTCTCATTTTTGAGCTCTCTTTTTTTTTTTTTTTTTTTTTTTTTTTTTTTTTTTTTTCTCTATTTATTTTGCTTTTTTTTTTATAAGTGTGGGCAATCTCGATCATGCGGTCTATCACTCACTTGGCATTCATGTTTCTCAGGCACGGTACCGAGCACTCGATAAGAGACGCAATCTGAGACATGTTTTTATCAAAGATATTTTTATATCCAAGACATTGGAACACTTGCCCTTTTGTACACTTTTATTCATTTTTGCTTATTTTTATTTTACTCTTTTGAAATCACTCAAGATTTCATATTTGGAACTTGCATAAGTTACACACCATCCCATCCCAAGGTTAGTAGATGTGGGTTGAAAAAAGAAAGGTCTATCGTTAGACGAGGCTCAAAGTGGTTTATCAAGAAAAGGATTATATATTTAAAGGGTGAGAGATATGATATGGCTACAAGGGGTGCCTTAAATCATTGGTATACCTTGTGCTTAATTCGGTGAATTTTTTTTTACAGTCGGCGTTGTTTGGTTGTTGGTGCGTTGTTGGAGTCTTATTTTCAAGTGTTTCCATTGCTTTAATTATTTCTTTATCATTTTCATCATTAGTTAAGCAATGCTCGTCATCTTTAGATAAAGAAGAACAAGAAGAATACGGGGAAGAAGACATATTGTTAAATTCAAAAATCATTACATCAAATAAAGAAATGTCCGTCGGGACTTGATTGCTAACTATCCTAGGAGTAGAAATGGAAGATGAGGGTGCTATAGCTAAAGACTTAGAAGACTCGATAGGGGAAGACTCTAACTCAGACTCTGACTCAGACGATTCTTCGAACATTGGTCTTTGTCCTGAAATCTTCTTTCCATTTGCAGTGGTTATCTTCACCGTCTTGCGCCATCCACGCTCTTGATCTTTTATTGGAGTGATAAATTCGGAGGGGTCAAAACTTTCACTTTGGAGAACCGCTTGGATAAGGTCCATAGGTTTATCAATGTCTTTAAGGTAAACATCCTCATCGTCACTGTCCCATACTCCATTAATCATGGCATCTTGTGGAAGTTGAACTAATTTCTTCTCATCAATCAAACGCTGAACCAAGTCCTTAAACTTGAAGCATTGTTCTATTGTATGTCCCCCTGATTGATGATATGAACAATAATATTTGTCTATTCTTTTCAGTGATTCAAATGGTCTTGGTTCGAGAGGTTGAACTTTTCCATTCTCGAAGAGCATTTTGAACATGTTTGTGTATGACGTCCCATTGGAGTATATTTTCTATTATTCTTTTTGGGAGTGTCAATTACTTGGAGAGAAAAAGGTTTCTTTTGTTTAGATGGGGGTCTATTTTTAAGTAACTCATTTTTCTCTTTTATAGCCTCAAAGGTTTGTGAGATCAACTTTTTCAATTCTGTCAATATTAATGTCAATGCCACTACTTCTTGCTTGGTTGCAGGTTCCTGGCCATGGAATTCGAGAGCATCTTCGAAGATTTCTTCTTTAATGGTCTCGATAGGCTCTATGAGGCTAGATGGATCCTCTTGGTTTTCTTCGTCGGAAATAGCTAAGGAATCCGACAGCGGTGCGGTATTGATACTTGGTTTCTTACTTGCAGGAGGCAATGAGAGCTTATTACTATCGATCAAGTCTTGAATGGCTTCCTTTAGTCTCCAACAATTTTCTGTAGGATGATCTCTACCTTGGTGATATTTGCAATGTGCATTTGGGTTCCAGCTAGCCGTTCTCCTTTCGACAGGTGGGTCCCCAAATGGTCCAATAGGAGTTATAAGACCTTTTGCATGTAAGCGATCAAATGCAGTGTCATAACTCATACCAATAGGAGTATAATTCTTCCTAAATGGTTTCTTTTGTCCTTGATTATTATTCATTGCCAAAACTTCATTTAGAGGAAAAGTGCTAACATTATTTGAGTGGGTAGATTTGGATGAAGAAGGATTGTCGTTCTTCTTATTTTTCCAGCCACTACTTGGGTTGTTATTAGCAACTTTTTGTTTAGCAAGGTCATCTTCAATATTAATTCCAATATCATATACAGCTTTGAAAGTGTTTAAGTTGCTTTGGTACTTAAGGTGCTTAGAGTATTTTTCTTGGAGGTTCTTAATGAACATTCTAACGGATTCTTTTTCACTAGGCACTTCAACCATTTTTGCAGTAGTTTCCCTCCATTTATTAAAGAAGGAGGTGAAACCTTCATTTTCTTTTTGTTTTAGCATTTCTAATTCTCTATGATCGGTTTCAACTTGTATATTGCATTTATACCTTTCAATGAAAGCGCTCACAATGGATTCCCAACTAGAGGTTTTTTCTTTATCAAGTGAAAAGTACCACTGTTGACATACAACTTCTAAGGATAATGAAAATACAGAATGAAATGCTTTTCTATCTATCCCCTTAATACTCATTACAGTTTCAAAAGCTCTTAAATGAAAATAAGGATTGTCCATAGCCTTGAACCTAGGGATGTCATTGGGATTGAACTTTTGTGGGAGAAGGTCCTTATCCACCGAGACCCCTTGGGAGCTAATCTCTTGAAATCTAAAGTCGCTGGACAGTTTGCCCAAGCTTTCCTGGATTAGGTCCATTTGTTTTTGTTTTTCAGGATTACTTATTTGCAGCGATAGGTTTTGCAACATTTCAGCCAAGTTGGCTACCTGTCCTTTGACTTCATTAAGTTCTTCTTGACTAGCCATTGCCTTCTTAGCTTTCCTTTTCCTACCAACTGGTTTGTCAAAAAGTGAGACTTGAACAAAAGTGTTGTCCTTGATTAAACGCCCTTCTTTTCTTTACCACGCGCTGTAAGTTAAACCATATTTGTTTTAATACTCGATTCTAATTGACTTGACTTTATGTTCAAAAGATTTAAAAGAAAAAGTGAAAAAATGGGGTATATATTTTAAGGGAATTTAAAAATTGGAGGATTAATATCCGACTTACCCCCCTAAAAAAAATGACGGAAAACACGCATTCAAGACTCTCTAGACATGGTCATAATGTGACAAACATGTTATGTGTGTGCTTTATGTGTATGTGAGTGACATGCTTTGACTACTAGTGTATGACCATGGGACTTTAAGTGCCTAAACTCAATTAAAGACTTAAACATGGTTTGAACCATTAACAAACTGATTAATCCGATTAGTAGACTGTTAATTAGACTCGTCGTGATGACTCGAGCAAAAGAACTAGACTGTCGCTAAAACAACAGGACTGTCGCCACGGTTTGGAGCCTGTCGCCAGACGACAAAATTGTCGCCAGGCGACAGACACTAAACTGCAGCGCCACAGTCCAAATTCCTGCGCCATTGCTGGAACATTAATCTGGACTGTTTCCAGTAATTTTACTCTAAATGGACATGCCTAAAGTCATGCTAAGTCGAATTGATTAATTTATTAACCTTTAATTAATTCACAATTAATTAATTAATTAGACAAAGTCCTTTTAGTCATTAGTCAATTTATTTAGTCTTTAACACAAGTCAAACAAACGGTTAACACATATATAATAAATACAAGCAAGGGTGCACAAGTAGTTCACATAGTCACAAGATGAGTTTGCAACCTAACCATGGCTCTAGTTCTCTAAAGTTCGAGGATATGGGTTAAGTCAAAAAAGGTCCATGGTTAAGAATCCATATGCATTGCACACAAGCCTACCGGGAG
Organism: Chenopodium album; assembly: GCF_948465745.1. Lineage (NCBI taxonomy): Eukaryota > Viridiplantae > Streptophyta > Magnoliopsida > Caryophyllales > Amaranthaceae > Chenopodium > Chenopodium album. The sequence continues at coordinate 17,541,468 of NC_137854.1, read as the reverse complement.
GGTTGGAGCGAATGGACAGGATTCCGCGAGTTCGTGATGAAATCGAACTCGACTCCATGGTTTGGTGGATTCACAAACATTACACGTACCCAAATCTGAACTTTGCACATGATAGTGGAATATTCCATTGGGCAGGTGAAGCAGGAACCCCTAGAGGGTTATTTCCATATGTAGAACACATATGGGTTCAGAAAAGTGAGAAAATGACTCAATCAATAAGCAAAATCGAGCCAACAACACTAGAAATGGTCAAAACAAGAAGGCAGACCCCTGGCTCGGTATTGGAAGAACTTGGCGCCAGACTACAGGGACTGTCGCCGCAAAAAAGCTTCTGTCGCCAGGCGACAGAAACTTTTTACGGGCGACAAGCCCTGTTTTCTAGACGCTAGTTCCTACATGCCTTGGAAAGTTTCTGTGTTCTTCGAATTTTCCAGATTTCGCATCATCTTTTCGATTCTAGTCATGAAAGATATTTCTCAAATTTCCTACGTGTAAAATTCCTATGGATTGACTCATGGGGTGCTCCCATGAGGACCTTTTAATGCATATGACAATAATGTTAATCAAATCACGCACATGAAATACTTAGAATTTTTCGAGTCTCATCCGCTCATTCTAAATAATTGCCAAAATTAAATAAATTTCAGGAATATAAATAGAAATCCTCCCCAGTGGAGTCGCCAAAAACTGTAGGGAATATTTCAAGCATTATGATAACCCCAAACTTGAACCCCACTGTGATCATACACTAAAGTACGGTGGCGTTCCAAAGGGAAAGAAAAAGAGCAAAAAGAGTCGCCAACAAGTTTTAGGAACTTGTAAACCCAAAAGACAATCCAAAAGGACCATCAACTACTCCATAAGGTCTTGAACCAAATAGGGTCCGGGGATGAGGGTACGAATCCAATCTACAAAAGAAAGGACCCGCCCTATAAAATAGGCCTCTACTTTGTTCAGCTCGTATTCATGCGCGCTTTTCGAATAACATACAAACATTATATTAAACCTACCCTGTTTAATCTATGTTGGTTGAAATATTAATGCACAAATAAAACTATTATTGGCGATCACCTGACTTAAAATCACATTAGCCTAAACCAAATTAATAATTATCTTATTAAGCGTGATTTCAAGTACAAATTCCCTTTAACAATCATAAAAGGTGTGATCAAGCAATAACAATAAAATATATCAAGCAACATAATAATAAATCAATAACAATAATGATAATAGCATGATAAGGCATAATAAAGCTCAATAATAATAGCAAGATCCTAGGCATGATACTAACAAGGTTAATAACAAATCCTAGCATGTCACTAAACAATAAAGATCAAAGCTTTAAACCTAACATGGTACTAACATGATAACATAATACTAGAAAGCATAAAATAACATCCTAACAAGATACTAGAAATATTAAACAATAATAAACATGCTTTCTACATTGAAAGAGAGTAATAAGATTACATACTTTGAAGCCTCGTACCTCTTTCTAATAACAAAATACACAAGTTAGTAAACTTCAATGAAAATAATAAAGAACAATTAAAGAATTAAATTAAAATCAAATTAAATAAAGTTTAGACTAGTTTTGGACCAAACCCTCAGAAATTATCAACCTTTCACGTCTAGGGCGAAGGCAACTTCGAACTTGGCTAAGAGACTCTAAGTCTTGTGAATGCGGAATATTGTATCTAAAAAGGTAGTTTAGAAAGAGAGAGAAAGAAAAGAATTAAGGAAGAATAGATGAGAGTTGATGATTGTGAATGAATTGATTGTTGATCAATGAAAACAGAAGTTCGGACCCTATTTATAGGAAAATAGTCCGGAAAAACATAGAATTTGATAAGGAATAAAACTCCACGCTGTCGCCAGGAATTAACTCTGTCGCGACGCGACAATGTCTGTCGCGTGGCGACAGACTTGTCGTTTGGCGACAACCTGTATTAGCGCGTTTTTCTTCACGCGGAATCCGATCTTTAATCAACTTGATCTACGGAATCCGTACAGAAGATAAAATATATATTTTTAAGATAACAAAACGATATTTTATTCCAAATAAAAATCTATTAAAAATAATTAATTATTAAATCTAACAATATTAGAATTAAAAGGAACCTTCTAGAAACTTCTAGAAAACTATAATTAATCCTAACAATTTTAGGAATAATAATTAAAATTGGGCCCTCCTCTAGATCATTGGGCCGCATTTAAAATAATTAACCAGGCCCAGTTTAGTATTTTGGCCATAACTTCCTCAATATTCATCGGAATCGATCTTATAATATATCGTTGGAAAGATCTTTTCGAGCCCCATCCAACTACACTATTATTGGACCTTTATTATGGACCAAACTTAAACTGGTTTGGCTATTTTCAAATAAAGTCATTTTCAAAAACAGAGAGAAAAGAATTTTAATTAAAACTAAACCGCAACACTTGACTTTCAAACCTCTTTCACCTAATTCGATAATAACACAACGTGAAAGGCATTCATCACTGGGTTTGGTTTTGGGGAGACACAAATGGGTGTCTACAGCCGTCTACATTTTCTCTTTTACTTTTACTTGTTTTCTTTTTCTTTTACTTCAATTCTAGATCCATACTCGGCTTCGTCCGACTCTCCTCATGAGGCCGGCCGTTCGCTTGGGACTGAGGAGTCTAGAGTGGACGGAGAAGAGTTGTCTCCTCCTTGGAGTGAGTCTATGTCTGATATGTACATACTCACCCCCACTTATTCTTCTCTGTCCCAACAGGCAATGGCAAGAACAATGCGTACGCGCGAGATTCATGCGGCCAGGAACCCAGACGGCAGTCTGGTTCACCCTAGGGTCCCCTATGACCCTAGTAACCCAAGTACAATGGTGGAGACTAACTCCACCACCCAAACAACGACCGCCTCCACTGGCTCTCATCACTTGGCCGTGGAGGTCACTTCTTCCTTCGAGGAACGCCTACAAGCTGAAGGCGCCTCGTCCGCCCCTGCTCCGGAACTTAGGTTCCCTCAATTTGCCAGTTCGGTCATGGATGGGGCCAAACTGGTAGCCTGCAAAGACAATCCTACCAATCCTGGGGCGGACGCTGCTGGTTCGTCCGTCCCCTCTTCTTCTCAACCTCTGCTTCAACTGGGCGGGGCGGACAGACCCTGACGGGAATCTCAATCAGAGAACCGTCTGACCTGCCTATTCGCAGCGCCCCTCCTTCGGGAAATCAGGCGGACGCTGCCAAGGACAAAGGCAAGCGTCCATTAGTTGAGGAGGGCGTTCCTTCTTCCATGGGCGTACATAGCTCAAGAGGCCGAAGCTCGGCCGAGGCAGCAGTCCTGGACAGGGTGCTGTCTTCAGAGTTTGGGAGTGCTCCTTCTCACCAAATGGAAGAAGAAGAAGTTGAGAAAGAGGCCGTGGGTGAGACGGCCGAAGGTGAGGCGGCGGCCGAGGAAAACGTCGCCAACATTGACAACTTCAGGGACCCGTACGCCTGTACAGTTGGGGAGACAGCCCTGAAGTTTTTGAAGAAAGATTTTGAGAAGTACAAGGAGTCCCTCCATTTGGGGGAGGGATTTGAAATACAAGTACCCAAGAAGGCCATTGCTATGGCTACCTGGGATGAGGAGAGGCCGCGCAAACGGGCGTTTTGCGTTTACAGGGCCGCCTTGGACGTGGGACTTCGCTTCCCTCTTCATCCATTCGTCCGAACAGTTCTGGACGAATATGACATCGGCCTCTTCCAACTGACGCCAAACAGTTGGATGAACATTTTTGGGTACTTAGTGACGTGCATCTGCAAGGGTTTCACGCCAGACTTTGCGGTCTTCTGTGAGATGCATTCACTTACTCGGCTGGAGAAGGATGTGGATGGTTGGCTCATCTTGAGTGCGACCAGGGATTACATGGTCGTGGTCGACCGTGTCAGCAAATGGAGGGACTGGAAGCACCGCTTTTACCGCGTCAAAACTCAAGATGCGGAGTTCAACCTTCGCATGAACAAGTGCCGTCCAGAACCTATTCAGCTCGGACGCGGAGACCATAGACCTGACAAGCCGCCCATCCATCCAAGCCACGAGCACCAGCTTGAGTACTTCAAAGTCAACCGAGTCAAGCGGGGTAACAAAACTGAACGTGTCCCTAGCCATTGGGTTCCTCTTGCCAATTGGCTTAGGGACCCTATCTTCATGTCTGCGTACGGCCTGTACCAGAACATGCCCCAAGGTGGACACTTAGATATATAAACTTTTTGTACGCACGTAGAATTTTTAGAAAAATATTCTAACACTTTTGCTTTTTTCTCTTTGCAGCGGAGGCGTACGCTATGCTTGACTCGGCCCAGAAAGGGGAGGTGGAAATGTCCGAGGTGGACTTGGCCAGATACAAGGCTCGTTTTAAGATGTACGAGCAACTCAAGGAGGTAAACACTTAGTTTATTTTTTGAATTTCTCCTTCCTCATTGTGTCCGTTCTGCTATATTGGGAGGAGCCTGCTTCCTGAGTTTGCGCGGACGCTTTTCGTCCGTTTAGGCATGCTGGAAGGATGCTCCTTCCCCGATTCACACGGACGCCAGCATATTCTTTGTCTTGTAAAATTTTCTAACTTTGGTTGTGTTTCTTGCAGTCCTCCTCTACTCCGAAGGCTAGGAGGAAGCAGCCGGCCACGCCCACTCCTGATGCGAACGCATCTAAAAGGAGGAAGACGGTTGCTTCCAAGACGTCTTCAAAATCCGCGGCTAAGGCGAAGTCGCAGACTGCTACAACGCAGTCTCATGGAGAACAGCCCCGGCTGACACAAAGCGGGGTCTCCAAGCCCGTGGAACCTGTTGCTGATCAGGTCCACGATGAGTCCGTCCCTTCGGACGGTGGGGATAAGTCAACCCCAGAAAAAATGACTGGCCCCTTCACGATTGCGGGGTCGAGATAGTCAAAAAATCTGACTGGCTACATGCCAGTCAGTCGGCCAGCGATGCTGATGCTGGTCGTCCAGAGAACGATGGGGAGGCCTCTTTGCCGCCTCCTCCCATCAATCTCTCTCCTCCAAGCTTCTCCACTGGTTAGCCTTTCTTCTTTCTTTATTTTTGTACATCTTTATTTACTTGTACTTGTAAATTTTAGCTAACTCTTCTTGCACGGTCGTCCGTAGATATATCAGAGGAGATGCAACTTAGGATGCCCGGCCAGTCACTGACTGGTGCGGACAGGAAGGCCATGCGCGAGGCCATGGTTCGCGCGGTCCCCCAAGCGCAGCGTGACAAGCTGCGGGGGATCAATGAAGGGTTCCTCGGCCCCATGCTTAACTGTAGTGCCGAGGTACGCTTCTATTTCATCACTTTTTTCTTTCCAACACTTAGCGTATTTCCTTATTATTTGACTAATTTTCCTTCTACTGTCCGCAGCTTTTCCTCCGCTTGAACGCCTTCCTTGACTGGAAGGATAAAGAGAACGAGCGGTTGAAGCAAGCTTGGCTCGAAATCAGGAAGGCCGAGGATGCTGTAACTGGGACGGCCGCCGTCCAAAGGGTACATTTTGAGACCCAGATAACCGCGATGTCCGACAAAGCGGCGCGGCAAACAGAGGACCTGGTCAAACTGGGCAAGGCACTCGAACAAGAGTCCTTGGCTAGGGAGGCCTTGAGGGTTGAAAGGGACGAGGCCGTCCTGGAGAAGGAGAAGTGGAGGTTGGGCTTCGAGGCGTCTGAGGCCTTGAAGAGTGAGCTGAAGTTGGCCCAAGCCAACCTTAAGTCTGCTCTAGATGAAGCGGACGCGCTGAAGGTCGAGGTTGAGACCTTAAAGAAGTCCATTGTGGACTATGAGGAGCAACTTAAAACTCCTCGGCCACCTAGCGCGGAAGAAGTCGTCCGCATAGAGCAAAATGCTGAAGACAGACTTAAGGCATACTTCTTCGATGCCTTTGACTTGATGGTGGACGAAGGTGAAGCCGCCTATTATGAGGAATGCTTCAAGAAGCGGCTTCAGTACGTCTGCCTCAGAGAAGAGGCAAAGAAGGCCGGCATGCCTCCTCCTGAGCTAGTAGTTACTTCCCCCGAGTCCGGAGAGGACGGGGATGATGAGGAGGAGGAGGCGGACGGCGGGGCTGCCAAGGCCGAGGACGCCAAAAATGCGGAGGAGCCTGCCAAAGATAATACAGCTAAGTAGAGCTCAGGTCCTCCAGCAGCCGTCTGCTCAGCTTTCAAGCTTTCCTTATTTTTTCAGCTTACTTTGTACTTAGCTTATTCTGTACTTCTTTTTTTTGTTTTTAATTTGAAGCCGCCTGTTAGAGCGGTATTGTAAACATTTCCGGCCGCCTTTTGAGCGGTCTAATCAATGAGAATTTTGTCCGCTTTTTGAGCGGTTTTTCAACTCTGTTTCATACTTAGCAATTTTTTGCAATTTTGTGTTTTTTGAATGATTTTCGTACGTCTCAATATTATGCCTTTTCGTACGTTCCTAGGGGTATGCCCCTTTATTCGGTGTTCGCCTAGTCCATTCTCTAAGTGGTTTGATTAACTTGGTAGTTTTTATGCCTTAAAGGGTATGACGGCTAGCAAGTTAATCAAATTATAGTAATGATTGCCCTTGGACTAGGTGAAGCACCGAATCAATTTAATTGGCCGTTCGGCTATCATTGTACGAGTAGTCCGTTGAATCTATCGCTCGGACGCACCCTAGAAATCCTAAGTATTATCTCCACTTAGAGATTCCTTGCTCGGCCGGGCCAAACGCCTAGGTATACCCTTGCCCTATTTGTAAAGGACACTTGCTTTCTACACAAGTTCGGAATACCTTGCCTCAATCGTCCGCCTCGAATTGGGCGGACGCATAGTTCTCTGAATTAAATCAGTTTTTTTTTTTTTTTTTTTTTTTTTTTTTTTTTTTTTTTTTTTTTTTTGGTGTGGCCGAATTGCTATATTGGGAGCAACCTTGCTTCCTTTTCACTTCGGCCATTTAGTAAGAATGATAAGCCGTGTTGCTATATTGGAAGCAACTTAGTAAATCATTTCATTCGGCCTTTAATCATAAATAATAATATGCAAATAAATACAAGTAAGACAACAAATAGTTCAACAATGCCTGACTTTTCATTAATTTTGTCAAAAGTACATTGTTGTGGCCGTATGGCTTTAATTACAAGGCTCGGTCAGTAGACCTAGCTGTATACACAGCTTTTTGGCTAAGTACTTAAAGAAATAAAAACTTAAACATGATATTTCTTCAGATTGTCAGTGTTCCATGTCCGTGGGATCTGACGGCCATCAATTGCCACAAGGCGATATGTGCCGTCTCGGACTTCTTCCCTGATTCGGTACGGCCCCTCCCAGTTTGGAGTCAACTTGCCGTCCTCATTGGCACGGCCAACAACTTCCATTTTTCTCAACACTAGATCCCCCATTTTGAGCGGCCGCTTAGACACTCGGCGGTTATATGCCCTTGTCATCCTTAAGCGATAAATTTCATGCCTAAGCGCCGCATTGCCCCTAGCTTCTGGAAGAAAGTCTAGGGCGGTCTTCATGGCCTCCCAATTGGCCGATTCATCATAAAGCATTACCCGCAAAGTGGGCTCGTACATTTCAATTGGGAGTACAGCCTCAGCTCCATAGACCAAAAAGAATGGAGTCTCCCCTGTAGAACTCTTTGCTGTTGTCCGTATGGACCATAGCACATTGACCAACTCGTCTGCCCATAGGCCGCCTGCCTTTTCAAGCTTGCGCTTGATCCCATTTGAAATCAACTTGTTATAGGCCTCAACTTGACCATTGGCTTGTGGACGGCCGACTGAGGCAAAACAATGAGTAATGCCTTGGTCTCCCAACCATTCCTTGAGTTGGTGCGTCTCAAACTGGGGTCCATTGTCGAACACCATTGACTGAGGTACCCCATACCGAGTGATTATGCTCTTCCAAATGAAGGCTGACACATCCGTCCATTTAATGCCCCGGACGGCCTCAGCTTCAACCCATTTAGTGAAGTAGTCTACTGCCACTAGTACATATCGTCTCTGGCCGGATGCAGGAGTATACGGCCCCAAAATGTCCATGCCCCATTTAGCAAAAGGAAGCGGACTACTGATGGCTGATAGACTATTTGCTGGACGATGAATAAGGGTTGAAAATCTCTGGCACTTGTCACATTTTTTCACCATTTTCATGGCGTCCGAATTCAAGCTCGGCCAGTATTAACCCAAATGTGTCACTTTTTCAGCTAAGGCTCGTCCTCCAATATGTGAGCCACAATGTCCCTGATGAAGGTCGTCCAACACATCATGCCCTCGTTCAGGAGTTTTACACTTAAGGTAAGGCTTCACAAAGGCTTTTTTGAATAACTCTCCATCCTTCATCTCGAACCAGGCCGCTCTCCTCTTCATTAGCCAACTCTCTTTTGGATCGTCCGGAAGTATTCCATCCCTTAAGTAGGAAATAATTCCGTCCATCCAGGTTGAACTTCTATCTATTATCTGAACGGGCTCGGCATCAATGCTCCTTTTCTCCTTTACTTCCCAAAACACTGATCTTGGAGTATCACATGATACCGAGGAAGCCAATTTGGAGAGGGCGTCCGCTTGATGATTTTCTGAACGAGGAACTTGTTTGAGAGAGAAATGTTCTAGGCCCTCGGCCTCATCCTTAACTAGCTGCATGTACTTCATCATGGCCGGCTCCCTGGCTTCGAAGCCACCATTGACTTGGTGAACTATTAGCCGGGAGTCCGAGCATACTTCAACTTTGGTTGCCCCGGCCGCTTTACACATCCTTAGGCCGGCCAACAATGCTTCGTACTCAGCTTCATTGTTTTACGCTTGGAACTGAAATCTCAATGCGTACTCATACTTGTCTCCCTCAGGAGATTCACATATAATACCAGCACCACATCCGGTCGCTGTTGTACTACCATCCACAAACACTTTCCAGACTTGGTCCCCGGCCGGCTGAAGATCAGGCCGTGTCATTTCAGCCAAAAAATCCGCAAAAGCTTGCCCCTTGATTGCCTTCCTTGGTTCAAACACAAGGTTAAAACCTCTTAGCTCCAAGGCCCACTTGAGCATGCGGCCACTTGCCTCCAATGTTGAGAACGGCTTCTTCAAGGGTTGGTCTGTATAGACCACGATTGAATGTGCCAAAAAATACGGTCGCAGCTTCTTTGATGCCATGTACAAGGCCAGGCCAAATTTTTCAATTGGGGGGTACTTAAGCTCAGCATTGTGAAGTACATGGCTGATAAAATACACTGGGACCTGATGGCCGTCCCTTTCAGCAAGAAGGACGGCACTTAGAGAGTGTTCGGAGATGGCAAGATAGATATATAGCTTCTCATTCCTGAGCGAACTGACGAGGCGAGGCAATGTATGCAAGTGACTCTTCAACTGTACGAATGCTTCCTCGGCCTCCTCTGTCCACTCGAACATGGCTTTCTTCTTAATAGTTTGAAAAAAGTAACGGCACTTATCCCCTGACCTAGACAAAAATCTTCCAAGGGCTGCTAAACAGCCGGTCAGTCTTTGCACCTCCTTAATTGTTCTTGGAGACTTCATGTCAAGAACAGCTTGAATCTTTTCAGGGTTGGCCTCAATTCCACGTTGATCGATCAAAAATCCCAGAAACTTGCCGGACTCAACACCAAATACACACTTCTTTGGATTTAACATCATCTTATGCCGCCTGAGTTCGGTGAACGTTTCTCGTAGATCCTTAAGATGGTCGGCCGGCTCTTTTGACTTGACAATCATGTCATCAATGTATGCCTCCATGTTCCGGCCGAGCTGGTCTCTAAAGACTGTATTAACAAGCCTCTGAAATGTAGTAGGGGCATTCTTGAGGTCGAATGGCATAACTTTGTAACAGTACAACCCCTGCTCGGTCACAAACGCTGTTTTCTCTTGATCTTCTTCCCACAAAGGAATTTGATGGAATCCGGAGTATGCATCCATGAAACTCATAAGGGCGTGTCCGGCCGTAGAATCAACCAGACGGTCAATCTTAGGCAAGGGGAAGCTATCCTTAGGACACGCCTTGTTCAAGTCCGTGTAATCCACGTACATCCTCCAAGTCCCATTCGGCTTTTTCACAAGAACTACATTGGCCACCCAATCTGGGTAAAAGCATTGCCGAATGAAACCGGCGTCCAGCAGCTTTTTTACCTCTGCTGCGGCCGCCTGATTCCTCTCTTCTCCGTGATTCCTCTTCTTCTGGCGGACAGGCTTTATCAGAGGATTCACGGCCAACTTGTGTACGGCCAGGTCAGGACTTATTCCTGGCATTTCACCAACTTCAAATGCAAACACATCTTTGAATTCTCTTAACAGCTGAACCAACTTATCCCCAAGCAATCCCAAGGCTATAGTGCCAACACTAACTGTCCGTTCTGGGTGGTTGGAGTCAAGCACTATATCCTGGTGGCTGCCGGCTGGCTGGGGCCTCAACTCATCTGGCCGGCCGACAGTCATTAATTACTATGCTTCTTCTGCCCTGGCCAACTTACGCTTCTGGGCGACCTGGTATGCTGGGAGTGAGGTTCCTTCTTCCTTTGGCTCGGACAATTTTGGGCCGCGTGCTGTTGGCTTCACGGCCAGCTGATTACATTCCTTAGCCATTTTCTGACTTCCTTGAATTGTTTCAATTTTTCCGTCCGACCTTTCAAACTTCAGCAACATCAAGTGGGGCACTATGACCGCCTTGGCTGCATTGAGAGTGGGGCGGCCAAGGATGACATTGTACCCGGTTAACTCTTTTACCACAAGGAAACGGACGACCATGTCTCTTCCTTCTCCCTTCTGCCCGAAACGGATGGGAAGGTCAATCCGTCCGACTGGATGAATGATATTCCCCCCAAATCCTACCAAGGGGTGAGTTATATCCTGGAGAGCATCTTCTGGGAAGCTTAAATTCCTCAAGGCAGAGAGGCTGATGATATCGGCCGAACTCCCCGTATCAATCAATATTTGTCCCACCTTCAAATTCGCTATCTTCATTACAAAGACCATGGGATCATTGTGCAAAGCCCTAACCTCTCCACGGCCAGCCTCACTTATGATCACTTCAGGAAATGGCTCGGCCTTAACGGCGTCCGTTTGCATCACATTTGACAAATTTCGAACGTCCTGCTTGATTCCTTTCATGGTAGGGCCGCCTGAAGCAAAGCCTCCTGATATCACGGCCACAAAACTTGAATCAGTGCTATTCCCATCATCTTCCTTGTCATTTTTCTTATCACTTTGTTGCTTTTTCTCGGACGTGTTGTCTGTCCGTTTGAAGGTGAATTTGGACTTGGTCACATAGGGTTTCAGCAGACCCTTGTCGGCCAACTTATCCAACAGTCTCTTCAGATTGATACACTCGTTCGTGTCATGACCTACATCCTTGTGGTAATGACAATACTTGTTCTTGTTTCTGTACTGGGCCGAGCCTCTCAAAGGCTGGGGCTTCTTAAACTCAAACTTGTCTTTTATCTCCATCAAAATGGAGTAGCCATCCTTGTTGAACTCATACTGAGGCTCGTACGTCTTGCTTTTCTTTGACTTGGGTTGCTTGTCATCAGCTACCCAGATTTCTTTTCTTTTGTTTCCTTCTCTCTTTCGACCGGCCGAGTCTTGCTGAGAAGATTGCTTCTTCTCAGCCCCCTTGGCCGGCTGCTCTGATTTGGTGAGCGAACAAAAGTCCGCGGCTTCAATATAAGCTTCGGCTTCCCGCAATACACCTGCGTATGACCGAATCTTTTTTCTTACCAAATCAAACTTAAAACCATTATGCCTTAATCCCCGGAGAAATTCTGAGTAAGCCATTTTGTCCGGAAGATTATGAATTTGGGCTTTTTCTTGGTTAAATCTTTGGACGTACGAGCGTAGTCCTTCATTCTTTCCTTGGACAATTGTGGCCAAGTTGAGACTTGTCTTTCTTGGTGGGATGTTGTATGAGAAGTTTCCCACAAACAACAAACTGAGGGTGGTAAAACAATTGATGCATCCGGCTGGAAGGCTGTTAAACCAATCCTGGGCCACCCCTTTGAGAGTGGCCTGGAAGCATCTACACCATGTAGCATCATCTACACTTTGCAAGTACATCAAGTTCCTGTACGAGGTAATGTGCTCCTCTGGGTTGCCCGTACCATCATAGGCACCCACTAGTACACTCTTCACTTTTGCTGGTTGAGGGGACGCTAGTATGTCTTGCGAAAACGGAGGCGGCTTATCTCCCAAATTCAACAAACGCATTTGCCAATCAATAGGCTGAGGCTGAGCGGACGTTCCGGCCAGGTAGGGGGCTTGGCCGAACATCTGACCATACGGCCCATATTGCCCAAAGACTTGGGGAGTTGGCTGTATCAACCCATTGAGTACTTGAGGGGGCTGATATTGTGATGGCTGAATTGGAACGGGAGTGATAGTATGAGCAGCTTGACTTCTGCTGGAAACGGCCGTGTTGGTGTATTGGGAGAAAGATTGGTTGGAGACTTCATCCGACATGGTTGGGGTAGAGGTCGTGTCAGAGTATGCGGCCCTCTCCCTTTGCTTGTGCCGAATGTAATCCCTTGCGTCCTTGAAACGCTGTGACGGCTCAGTCTCAACTCTTTTCGGCTGTCTGCCCCTCCCCCCAGCCGACTGTGTTTTCTCCAGCAGGCTAGAGAAGTTGGTCCGTGGGACTCGGGGAGACCTTCCATGCGGACGGCGGAATGGGGTGTTACCAGCATCAGTTGCGTTAGTCTTGTTGTTGGCTTTCTTGGAAGTGCCTCCTCCCCCCTTTTGCTGAGTAGCAGCCAACTCCTTGCGGAGCTTAGTCAGCTCGGCCATTAGGGTAGCTGGGGTGACAGGAGGTTGTTCGGCCTCTTCAAATGAGGCAGTCAAAGGATTGCTTGAATGTATAGTAGCACGTATGTCTTCTACATATCCATCCTCGCCTGGACGAGGACCAGAATTAGGTGTCTGACCATCTATTGCCATAACGGACGAGTATCCCCACAGACGGCGCCAAATGTTTCGGGGTTTTTTGTGATTCCCTCGGATACTGGTCGCGCTCTGCTGACAATGAGACTTGGACACCTGCAAAACAACGAATATTCCGGTGATCGGAATATTCGCCTCCGACGATCTAGTTAGTGATCGAAAACCGGAAAAGGCTAGAGAGAGAAAGTAGAGAGAAGTTGGAGCTTTTAGTGCTCTATATTTATGTCACGTCAAAATCCACCCCTCCCATCATAAATGATTGGGGTATTTATAGGGGTGGGAACATGTGCCCCTCTAGGGTTTATGCCCTAGAATTTCGTGACATGATTGGCTGCGCAATCAGAGGTCGCCACGTGTCATGGGGGGCGCCGTTTTACGGCTTTCAGGGTTTTCTCGGGATTTGGGTCTGAGGTCATCAGGGCCTTTTTCTCTTTCTGATGTTATATTAGGGTATTTAAAGATGGCTGACATGTGTCACCCTGACAGGTGGACACGTGTCTCACTCTCATAGGGCCACGTGTCGCCTTTTTACTGGGCCACGTGTCACTATGAGATTGGGCCACGTACCTGGGGTATTTTTACCCTAAACAGATCTGATTACCGATAATTAATGACACAATGACCAAACCACTGTATATTTATACTAGGAAATGACACACACAATTTATGTTTCTTGGAAATGACAATCGACATGTATTGCATGGTGCATGGTTGGCACACTTGACAGCTTTTTCTTATACATCAAGTAATGTATATTTTTTTTTATTTTAGAACAACATACCTACTCTACATGATTGACCGACAATTTCATTGAATGGGAGTATTGGTAGTTTGGTAGTACAGTTTTGATTTTGTATATATAATCCTTCGTATATTGCAATATTTCTCACACCACATCAACCTCTCCCAAAATTTTTTCCTTTTGTTGCTCGTATACAATCTCGTCGGCATGTGAGTACTTTAACTCTTTGTTGTTTTTTTTTTTATTATACTTCATGTTTAGCTGGAGTGTACAACCTATATTGTTTTATTTAATTTCATGAAGATAATAAATCAAATCTTCTAAAATAGTTTTTATCGTCAATCAAATATTATTATTGTATAAAACTATTAATTATAGAGTAGGGGAATAATTAATTCGGGTGATGAACAAAACATTTCTGTAACACCCCAATAATTCTCATTTTAATCCTGTGAGTACCTTGAACAAAATCCAAGAGAATTATTGACGTGCTACCGCTACGTGTTCAAACGTTAAGGTTATATAAGAAGTTAGCAGCGGATAAACTAAATAAGTTTCAAACCAACAACCAAAACCAAATTAAGTCTTACAAATTGGAACATTTAAGGCCCTTATTCAAAACTCAAACTAGTAAAAGTAGTATATAAATGAAACCGAGTTTAAATAAATTCAAAGATAAGTAGAAAAAAAAGCCGTAAAAATTAACCAACACTCCACTCAAAATCTCACCACCTTGATACAAATTCTGAATGTGTAAAAACATGTGGTTATTTACTGCAACAAAATTAAGCAAAGGGAACAGTGAAAACCATTGCCTAATATTAAAAAAGTGTTGGCTTGTGGCTAAGGCAACACAAATGAGGTGTATTTATGCCCCCGTTGTCTATTCATAAGGCAACACATTTTTATTCTAAGGCAACAATTTTTAAAGCCAAGGAAGTGATAGCTAAGGCAACAATTGTACAAAGGAAACAAGTAAAAATTGTTGCAACTCTAGGAAACCATTCAAAACTATATCCTTATGTGATAATATGCAACAACCTTTCACTTGTTATATTTCTTAGAAATAATAGGATAAATTTTATATATATGTGTGTGTGTGTGCGCGCGCGCGCGTGTGTGTGAGTGTGAGATAAATATAAACAAAAGTAACACTAAACAGATAAAAACAACTTTGATGAATTTCATTAAACAAAGCTAAAAACCAAGGTCATTAAAAACAACCCCATGTAAATCATGGGGTACTCCATCCTCTAACCAAACATTATGATTCAAAAGCTATACATATGAGCAACTTGATTCCTTGATCTTTTGACTAACAAGACCGCAGAGCTTTGACATCCTTCAGTGAGCTTGAGTATATCCTCCGCTGCTGCTAATGTTGGTGCTGTTGTTTTGGTTGGGATTGCTACTCTCTGATTATTAGTAATTATATGATGTTGCTGCATAAAATTAACACCAGAGAAGCCTCTATGTTGAGAGACAAATTTATCCCTTCATTCTACAAAAGTTACACCATTTTCAACATTATAGCATCTGAAAATTTTGGGAACAAATATCCCCCAAATAGTATTTAAATCGAAACGAAAACAAAGGCAGAAAACATCAATATGATAAATGGCTAAATGTAATCAGAAAATAAGCAGACATTGAATAACTAACATTCTTCAGCAGCAAATGGAAGGAGAACACTCCCAAGTCCTGCGATTAATAATATCGGTACTTGGTTAAGGATTATTAACCTCGTAGTTATAATAAGTGATAGTTCCAACATCAGAGAAATCAAAAATCAAATCTATTGTAATTCATATTTATTGACCAATATGCAGTTTTATGAAGAAGCAAGAAGGAATATGCTACATAATTAGTTGACAGGACTTGGGAGTGTTCTTCTTCCATTTTGATTGGCGGGGTGGTAGCATATGCAATTTTAACTACAACATACAAGAGGTTATTGTTAAAAGGACTTGGGAGTGTTATCCTTTCATTTTGATTGGCAGGGTGGCACCATATGCAATTTTAACTACAACATATAAGAGGTTATCTTTAAAGTATCTTCCAATACTTTTCCCCCTACCAGATTTTGTTTCTTAAAGCTTGAAATTAAAAAATAACATGATGATCGAATTTTGAGTCAAATCAAAAATAAGAATTTAAGATACATCACGAGATTACAAAAGATATCACAATGATAAGAAGACAAGCTAAAGAAAACAAACTTAGAAAGCCAACAATATGTGGTCATGCTTCTTTATAAACAAGAATGAAGTATGTGTTATAAATCACCGTCTTCATTACTTTAGTTATAGCATCTACAAGTGGTTAATGTTTCGAGTCCCTAGGCTTAAATAGTGGTATTTCAAATTGTACTCCCTCCGTCCCTAAATTACATTCCTCTTTGGAAATTTACACGGGAATTAAGGAGAGAAGAATAAGACAAATAACAATAATTAGATAATGCAATGGGAATTACAAAGATAGAATAGTTATTACTCATGACATGTCATCAATCCTTTGCAAAAAAAAAGGACCAATCACATGCTCCTAATTAAAAATTTTTAACCAATCATATTCATTGTAATTTGGCACAATGATTATGAGTGAGATTAGGTAAGGATGAGTGAGAAAGCATTAAATATAAAACAAAAAAAGAGAGTTGATTTACTAAAAAAAACTTACCAAAGATAGAAAGGAGGAATGTAATTTTGGAATACCAAAAATAAAAAGGAGGAATGTAATTTAGGGACGGAGGGAGTATATTTTAACTGAAAATGTCTGATAAACTCCTAGTTCATATTTACTTATCTAGTGCCTAGTTGGAAAATTGTAACTATTAATACTCAGGTAAAATGGACTGAAAAGAAAGTACACTGTGGGCATGCGACAGTGCCTACTAGTACATGCTTGCTTTCACCTATTTTCTTATTAATACTTGATTGCATTGGGAATTTGGGATACTGAAGTGTGCCCTGAAATCAAATAATCATAATAGTAGATTCATTCATCACTTTATTTTTATTCGTCAAGATTTTCTTGGTTTATGAACATCAAAATATGAAATTTGATAGCCTAAAACTAATTGTATTGGCAAAGACATGGTGAAGGAGGCAAGGAGCTGTCGAAGGCTTTGGAGAAACGACCTATTGGTATTAAACTACTACTCTTATCAGTCCTAATAATGCTTTATACTACTTTCTTAGCATAATAGAACATAATTAAGCAAATTAATTCACAATGCAGAAGCATTCGTCCCAATAACACAATGAGTTTGGGAGTTATTTAAAAATTCAGTTTAGGAGTATAAGAAGCAAATTAGTTCACTACTTCGGAGCATTCGTTATAAAATAATAAATTAATTTTCTTATTATACTCCAATCATATAGGGACTAATCCTAAGCAAATTAAATCTTAACTTAGGAGTATTAGTCTAAGTAAATTGCAAAGTATGAGCATAGTTAGGCAAATTAAATCAAATACAATCATGACTCGAAATTTGAGCATATTAATCTGTTCCCCAATATTACAAGTGTAAGAATTAGATAGTCACAGGGTCATTGAAAGGCGAAGGCCTTGACCAAAGAAGGACATACAAAAGCACGCAGACAGCGACGCTGAGTACATACAAGCTACGAAATATAATAAGAAATTCCTAGCATGCTACTAATAATTAATCATCACATACAATTTAATTGTAGACTCAACTGACAACTTTACTAGACTTCACTAGTTAATAATAGTTAAATCATTTTATTTTATTCATCGGATTAAGGAATAGACAAGGTTGTCCCCCCATGTTCCATGTGGAACATCAATATAAGAAAACCCCATGCCTCCTTTCGGAAACATCAATAAACATCCAACGACCATGAGTGCGACTCTGTGACCGTAGCTAGTATGAGATCTCATCTAACTCATAATTTTTAAAAAGTATTTGAAACAAGAGACTCGTAGGTCAGACGGCCTTTAGAAAAGTGCACGGCTAATACCCTGTGTACCCTAACCCCTGATTGTCATTACTCTAGATGTGCACAAATCCAGAGTTTTATTGCTCATCCATCTTGCACTTCACGTGATTTACAAGTTTAGAATTGGTGATGACTCGTATGTAAACAATAAAATTAATCCAGTATCAATTCAATCAAGCAAACCAAATTTCCAATTCAATTCTTGATTTATTAGAGATAAGCAAGGTTTATTATTGATTCCTTTAACTACCTCGGTGTATAAACACCTTGAGTGCATAAGGCACCCTAAAACCTTAACCTCGTCTTATAAGACTTATATTCTTCCTTTACTCATTCAATTTCAATAATTATGAATGAGTAATAAAATAATTCATTCCACATATTCTTGTATCTTTGCCTCTAAGCTCATCTTGCAGATTAATGCATAAATAATACTTACAAGTTAAATTAATACACAATCCTCATACTTGAATCAAAACCAACCGTCACATCAAACATTAATCACAATTACTACCATCCATTTCAACCAATCCACAACTTCCTAACATGATTCTATGTTTTTCAAGTCCTTAAACATGCTCCTAAAGTTAAGGTTTTCGTATCCTTGTACGTACCTTGATTAAACAAATTGGTAAACCACTGTACCAACCAAAAATCACCTTCTATGAAATCCTTTCCTAATCCAAACAACAAAATCTCAATCAATACCCAAACAACCAAATTACATCAATATAAATTTGATTAAAAACTTCCCTTAAAGCATATTTTATGCTAAATTATTGTTTAGAAATTCAATAGGAACAAAAACCCCAACTTAATTGATCATAAGAACCCTAAAATCTTAATTTCAATAAATTAAAACCCTAGGTTTTATAATCACAAAATCTGAAAAATTATAACACAATTATAATATGAAATTATAACTTAAAATCATCATAATATAGTTTTCATACTAATTAAATTAATTTCAACAATTAAATCAAACCCAAAATAAGTTCATAAATATAAAACAAAATAAATAAGTAAAACGAGAGAAAGAAGAGATAGGGTGGTGGCTGGGCCGTGTGGGTGGTCGGCGACCTACGGAAAGCATAGTAGTAGCCCTGCAGCAGCGTGAGTTTCTCACGTAAGAGGAGGATAAAAGAAAGAAAGAAAAAAAAAAAAGAAAAAGGAACAAAAAAAGAAAAAACAAAGGAAAAAGAAAAGTAAAGGAAAAAAATAAAGAAATAAAATAAAGAGAAGAGAATTTACTAACCTTTTTGTGTGAGGAAAATTTTGGGGGTTAATGGGGTATTTATAGGAGAGAATATTATAGGGTAAATAGAAAGGTTAGACCTCATGATTATAATGGGCTAATTAAGGAATAAAATGGACTCACTTTGTTTGTATAGGTATAAATTAGAGGATGAAGGTGCAATTAATAATTTGTACTAAAATAGTTTTCGACCCAAATTAATAATTTGAAACTTTTAAAATTAAATTTTAGAAAAAAAATACAAATAAATATTATAAAAAAAATAAAATAATATTTATAAAATATTTTAAAAATACGGGAGATTACAATTTCACCTCCTAAAAGTACCTCATTGGGGAAACGTAAGAGTGATGGGTGTACTAGTAAACTTTAAAAAAAAAAACAAGCGTAGTAAACATTGACTTTTGTGTAGACTTATTGAAAATGTCTAATGAAACTAATTGTAAGCAAGGGCGTGGTAATGAATATAAAGATGTCTCAGAAGCTCTATACAATATTGAGGCTGTTTTTCAACAAGGAGAAGGATTTATTTACCAATGTATGAATTTTCTTCATCTAGGCGATAATGGAGATTTCTTCTTAGGTCTTCGAAGTGATGATCAGAAGTTCATGTATTTGAAGGCGGAAATTCAAGATCCATCATTGGGAGGTCCTTTATTAGGTTTATGGGGTTGATGAGTTTTCGGAATTAACTTTATCTTATGTTTTCCTATGACTTGTTTTGCAGTTTCGTATGTTCTTTGTTAGTTATTTGATGTTGTTCTAGTTTTGATAAAGGTTCCACATATGAAGCTACTATATATTTTTTCTGACCTTTAGGGTTTAAGTAGCTTCGTATGATCCTATTGCATTCGAAATTAGTCTTTATTCAAAAAGTCATTGTTGAATTTATTTTAGAAATTTAATGATATTGGTATTTTGTTGATTTATGTTGTAGAATGGATAACACACTTCCGCTGTGCTTAACAATTATCACATTGGAAGAGCTAAAGAGACTTCTTACACAAATCGAGAGATTTCCTTTAAAGTTAGGTGGAGAATCTGGTAGCGAATACATAAACAGATTACTACATGCCCATCCTGATTTATGCAAAGAACATTTAAGATTAGATAGAAACATATTTGTGGATCTTGTTACTTGCATGAAAAAACAATTTATTATCTGATGATCGTTACATATCTGTGGCTAAGCAAGTAGGAATATTTTTATATATCATGGCTAAAGGAAGATCTTATCGTGATGTTGCCGGTCAATTTCAACACTCCGTTGCAACAATTAGGTTGTACTTTAAACAAGTATTTCAAGCAATATTTCATTTGTCTACTGAGATCATAAGACCATACCAAAATTTGAGCGAAGGAGCCAAAAAAATACGTGACAACACAAAATATTGGCTATATTTCAAGGTATTAAGAAACATTATTATAATCTTGCATTGACATTATATTATTTTATGCATGTGCAATATATAATCGCTTATAATATGTATCTTTAAATGTTAATGTACTATTAGGATTGTGTTGGAGCATTGGAAGGGACTTACATAAATGCAGTTGTGAGTGATGATGATAGTGTGGCATATCGAGGGCGTTCAGGAAAAAAACATGGAATGTTTTGCTGCTTGTTCCTTTGATAGACTTTTCACGTTTATCAACGTTGGATTTGAAGGTACGTAGTGCTCATGATATTACCGTATGGAACCATTACTTAATTGTACATAATTTCAATTTCCTTATCCACCTCCAAGTATAATTTAGAATAGTGTATATTTTTACTCCATACATGACACTATTCTAATATCCATATAAATTTATTTTGTAACAGGAAAATATTATCTAGTAGATTCTGGATATCCGAAAACCGTTGGATATTTGAGTCCAATAAAAGATAAAGATATTAGAACCTATATGCTCGAATTTCGAAATGGTCCACCACCTCAAGGCATACTTGAACATTTTATTTATTTTCACTCTTCACTCCGAACAACGATCGAGAGATATTTTGGACAATTAAAATCTCGACGGAAAATACTGACAATGATGCCAAATATGGACACTAAACATCAAGATTATGGTTGCTGCTTTCACACTTCACAATTTTATTCGATAACATGAGTTGGATATACCCATTGATAGTGGTATAAAAATCGAACCAAGAGCAGATTATGATTTGTGTTAACGAGAATCGTAAGGCTGTAATGAACGAAGTACAACTTAATATAGCGAAGGAAATTTGGAACTTGATGTAATGAAAATTATATTTGTAAACGTTTATGATTTGGAGCTTCTAATGAAATTTTTAATTATTATCGTTTATTGTTTGTGCTATTGATCTTTTTAATAATAATAATAATAAAAGTAGTAATAATAATAATAATAATAATAATAATAATAATAATAATAATAAAATAATAACAATAATAATAATAGTAATAGTAATAACACTAGTAATAGTAATAGTAATAGTAATAGTAATAGTAATAACACTAGTAATAGTAATAGTAATAGTAATAATAACGGCTATTTCACCAAATGCCACTGAGTAATTTAAAAATTCACCAAATGCCATCGGACTTTTCAGAATTCACCAAATGCCACTGAGTTTTTAAAAAATTCACCGAGTGCCATTAATGACTAACGGCAGTTAACTCCGTTAGTCATTAAGGCTAATTATGCCACGTGGTGTATTCTAATTGGTTGCTTATTAGATTAGTAAATTAATTACTTAATAAAAAACTTAAAAAAAAAAACACCCACCATGAACCACCATGACCCAGCCCCAACCACCGTCTGTCACTGCCACCACCATATCTCCACCTCCATCCAGTCCCCACCGCGGCGCAACCCAGCCCTGAACAACCGCACCGGCGATGACGCAACCCAACCTAGCTAATTCGCGCCAACGACGCAACCCACGCCGACGACGCAACCCAGCCTAGCCAACCCACGCCGACGACGCAACCCAGCCGCGATTCACAAACTCTCTTTCTCCCTTGACAATCCCTCCCCTCCCCACCGCCGATGACCAAACTTCCCCCCCCATGCCGGAGAACCCAAATCAGTTCATCCCCTCCGAGCTCCACCCTTTCAACCATCACGCCGGATCCCTTAATTAAAAACCCCAAAAATCGAAATCTAGGGTTTCGACACCTTAAACCCCCAATATTGATTTCCCTTAATTCGAAGCCCCTTCCCCGCTCCGGCGAACCCAAACCAGCTTTTCCCCTCCCATCTCCACCCCCTGAACCACCTCACTCAAACCCCAAAATCAAAAACCTTAAAATCGAAATTTAAGGTTTCGATTTTGGAGATTTCAATTTTGGGGTTTTAGGGTGTCGAGGATGGTGGTTTAAGGGGGGGAAGTGGATGGAGATGGTAAGGGTAAGGGGAAGGGTGGCCGCCGACACCAAAGAGGATGTTGGTCGTCGGTGGGGGTGGGGGAAAGGGGTTGGGCTGGCGTAGGGGTGGTGCTGCCGTGGTGCGGTGGGAAGAGTGGCTGGGGTTTAGTTTTTTTTTTTTGTTTCTGATTTTTATTATTTTTTTTTTAAAATTTTTTTTTTTTGAAAACTTCTGATTTTAATTTTTTTTGATAAATAAAATAAAAATAATAAAGTGAACCAATTAGAATACACCACGTGGCATAATTAGCCTTAATGACTAACGGAGTTAACTGCCGTTAGTCATTAATGGCACTCGGTGAATTTTTTAAAAACTCAGTGGCATTTGGTGAATTCTGAAAAGTCCGATGGCATTTGGTGAATTTTTAAATTACTCAGTGGCATTTGGTGAAATAGCCGTAATAATAATGATCCACAATGTGAGCTGTTGTTACTTAGGGCATGTACTGGAGTTTCAAAACTCTACTTTGCATTGCGTACTTGTCCTCCTAGTACTTTTGAGGTGGCTCAGCGCACTTTTGATGGAGCTCTTCGATCTTCCTTGGAGCGTATTGTTATTGGTTCGGGGCCTGGGTTTGGTGATTGGCAGTGGCAACTTGTCACCTTACCATTTGCGTTTGGAGGGCTTGGTGTTATTCTGCAGGTGATGTTCGTCACTATGCTTTTCTTGCTTCTCGGTTGCAGTCTGCTGGGTTGCAGACACAACTTCTTCGGCATGCTGACATTGTTGGTCTTGGACGAGCCTTTGAGGATGCGTTGAGTCTGTTTAATGGAACAGTGGAGTCTGAAATTTTGAGTAATCCTAGTGAGGTCGCTGCTCCTAAACTCATGAAGAAATTGGCACATATGTATTTTACAAAGGTTACCGCTTCTGCAGAATCTGCTTATTCTTTAACTCCTCGACAATCAGCATTATGGAAATCACAGCTGGGTGATCACACCTCTGCTTGGCTTCGGGCGGTTCCTATTTCGAGGTCGGGTCAGACGATGAACGCTAAGACTTATCGTTGTGTGTTGTCCTATCGGTTGGGTGTTCCATTGTTCTCTATCTTGACGGCGTGCTCTGCTTGTTCGAGGGATTTTGCTTGAGATATTTTCGGTGATCACACGGTGTCTTGTGCTAGTATTGTGGGTATTAAACATCAGCATAATGTCGTTCGGAATACCCTTGTTGATGTTTGCTATCGTTCTGGGATTTCAGCGAGAAAAGAGGTTGACATTGGGTTGGCTGGAGGGAACGACGAGGCCCTCAGACCTGCGGATGTGTTACTTTATTCATTGGATCATGGTCGCGATGTTTGTGTTGATTTGACAGGGTCTTCTCCTTTGACACAATCAGGGCTATCTGACTTCATTCCTTGGCGGGTTGTGGCTGATGCAGCTCATCGGAAGCAGGTTAAGTATGAAGCTTGATGTCAGGCGATTGGATATGGTTTCATTCCCTTCTCCTTTTCTTTGCTTGGGGAATTAGAGAAGGAGGTTGTTGCGTTACTAAAGCGGATTCAGAGGTTCTCGACGACGCAAGACATTGGGGCTCATGCTGCAGCTCAAATCTTCACTAGGGTAGGATTTGCAATAGCTAGAGGAGTGGAGGCCCAGATTTTATCTCGGCTTCCCACTAATTTATTGTAGGTTGTATGAATTTTGTTTTTGAGATATAATAATAATAATAATAATAATAATAATAATAATAATAATAATAATAATAATAAGAATAATAATCTTTTGTTAACCTTTAAAGGGAACACCCTTTTTTGGTTGGGAATTTTCCCTTTCCAAAAATACCCTTTAATATATATACAAAAATTTTACTAAACATTCTATTATATTTTTTAATAGTTACTGAATTATACAAACATATTAAAAAAAAGGAAAAAAAATATCAAATAAACTTCCATGCACGTGTATCCTATTCAATTGGTGGTAAAAAATAGCACTGCTATCTACGGTTCCATTCAAAGACAAAAAAAAAAAAAAAAAGACCCGCTCCTTAAAATTAGGTGTTGCGTTAGTAGGTGAACACATGTCCACTACTATCAAATTACTCCCTAGAAGTTATCCTCCAATACAAACATGAGACCAAGCAGTAGTTACTCTTCCTTTTCTCCTTTTACATCCAATTCTATATTTTCTAATCTTAATTTGGAAGACTAACACTCTCTTTTCAAATTCAACGGTGTGTTTTTGGTATTGCAAGGTTAGTATTTTGGGCACATAATAATAGACTAATTTGGTTTTAACATATCGAAATTATTGATTTATTAAACTCCATAACTTTTATAGTCAATCTCTTTTCTTTTTGTTTTTTTTCAATTTTGCCAATCATGAAGACTATCTACTCATTTTCATCTTCTTTTATTTGCAGGATGTCAATTTCTTACGCTCCTTTCGTGTATTTGAACCCGTACTCTAAATTTTGGAATGTAAAGGCAAGGATTAGCACTGTCAAAATGGTTTGACAGTTCGGGTTTCGTTCGGTTTGAAATCGGTTCGGTATTAAATCGGCCGAGTCGGTTTGAAATCGGTTTAAGTGCCTCGCGGGTCGGTTTCAGTTCAGTTTAAATAGTTATCGGTTCGATTCGATTTCAGTTTATTCTTGAGTGGTTTTAATTCGGTTCGGGTTGTAAACAGTCAGGGTAGTGAATGGTTCGATGCAGACGGGTTGCGATTTGTTAACGGTTCTGTGTAAACAGTTTTTATCCCGGTTCAAACAGTTTCGGGTTGGTAACGGTTTCGGGTTAGAAACAGTTCGGTTCTTTTTTGGTTCAGTTTATAACTGGTTCGGTTCTTTTTCGGTTCAATTTATAACTAGTTCGGTTCTTTTTCGGTTCAATTTATAACTAGTTCGGTTCTTCTGCGGTTTGATGTTATTCAGATCGGTTCCATTTCAAGTTTACTAAATTACGGTGCGGTTCTTTTTCGATTCAATTTTATTTCAGTTCGGTTTAGAAATGGTTTGATTCGTTACGGGTTCGGTTCTTATACAATTTAACGTTATTCACATCTCGCGGTTCAATTTCGGATTTACTAAATTACCAATTGGGTCGGTTTTCGGTTATAAAAAATTCGATTTTTATCGGTTTGATTCTCATTTGTTTCGGTTGGTTTCGGATAGTCAAACCGTTTTTGGTTTGGAATTAACAGTACTTGCTAATCTTTTGTTGGTTAACAAGTTCCCTTTTATATTAAGCCGAGCTTCATCACCTCATTTTTAGTCATCAT
The DNA here is from genome assembly GCF_948465745.1 of Chenopodium album. Lineage (NCBI taxonomy): Eukaryota > Viridiplantae > Streptophyta > Magnoliopsida > Caryophyllales > Amaranthaceae > Chenopodium > Chenopodium album. The sequence continues at coordinate 17,515,967 of NC_137854.1, read as the reverse complement.
GTTATATACAAATTCTTATTGATTCTATAAATACATATTATGTTATTATGTTTCAAGTTTAGTCATACTGATCTTGCTAGTTTATTACGAAGTATATTCTAAAATTTTAGTGTATTAATGTATTATTGCTCACTATCAAGTTATTATTTGCTTCTTATTTAATCACTTAATTGATAGTGTCATAATTATGATTTGATAAGTCAACAATTCGATAATTCAATACTTGATTGGTCAACAAGGCTGATAATTAAGATTCGTCTCATAGTTATTAGTAATTTTATATATTATATAATTATGTAAGTATATTGAAATTCACGAGCATACAACTTCTTGTTAGTTGCATAATTGATATTCTGATTAATTATGGAATATTTATCATTATATATATAATGAAAGAAAATATTAATGATTAACAAGGTGTCATTGATTTGTTCAATCGATTATACGTACACATAATGACATAACATCTAACCATCTCATATTCTCATAGTTAAATAGTACGAAGTATTTATTATTACAAAGATATGAATTAGTAACATTATTTTGATTGGATCAATAATTCAATCTACTAATTTATTTATTTATTTATTTATATAAATTTACTAATATTGACCATTAACCTTCTTCTTTTTCTATTAGCCGTTGTGTTTTGGTAGATTTTGTGATTTTTTTAGCATGTGCTAGATTTATATGTACTTAAATTAATTAATTTGACTTGTAGTCTTAAGATTAGCTAAAATATCATTGTTCACCAAGATGGTGATCCATGTGTGTTGTGGGAGGAAGAGGTTGACCGTAGATTATTTCTAATCTATGGATGAATATACAGCACAAAACATCACCTACGTACCATAGATTAAAAACAATCCACGGTTAACTTCTTCCTCCCACAACACACACAGATCGTCATCTTCACTTGTCCAATACAAAAAAAAAAAAGCAATCATAATCTAAAGGCTGACATTTAAAGAATAAAAAAAAATCAACTGCTAGATTAAATCATATAAATTACCTATATATACCCTCTTATAACTTTTGAAACCCTAATTATCCACTTTACCACTTTCACTCCCTATCCCTCATTATCTCTCCTCACGGCGCCGATCCTTGCTCCCTCATTCTTTCTCTTATCTCATTCTTAGATCCCCTCTCATTTTCATTTCTCTGTTAACCTCTCATCATCAATTTTTTTTTTGAAGACTCATTATCAATTCGTTTGTTGCAAGTGTTTGAAGTATTATTGCTGCCCAGAATCGCATCCGTTGCTGCCCAAAAACATAATTTTCTCTCCTCCTTCTCTAATTGATGTCTACATGAAGAAGCTGAAGCAATAATTCGACGAATTATCTCTTTGATGTGTTCAACCTTAAGTCCGCCTACTGGCTAGTATTTTACTTTTAATTATGGTTTAGTTTCTTCAGTTAATCAGTTAACTATGGAATGATTAACTCATGGTTTTACATATTAAAAGAACAAAATTTTGCTCAACTGTAATGAGAAGTCAGAGTTGAGTTTTGTTGAGCTTAATTGTAACTGTGATGAGAATAATAAATTTTGATCTGAATTACTCAATCACAGAAAGGATTGTACTCCATATTATTATTATATGCTTCAAAGGTATTATATTTTAGCAAATCAGTGAGCATATGCCTAACTTATACGAAGTAGCTTACATTTCATGTGTATTCCTTATTTTGATAATACAATATTTAGTTTTTTCGAGGAAATAATACAATACTCATGGATTAACTAACAAATGATATTTCTAAGGGAAGTCAAATAATATTCTAAGGTGTCGTTTGGTTGCTATGGTAATTTACTTCCCATAGGAATTTGTATTTTATGGGAATTAAATTCCTACATCAAAATCATGAGAATTGTATAAAGTTGTTTGGTTGGCATGAGAGAAATTGCAAATCATGGGAAATTTGACTTACCTAGGGGGGGTTAGGTAATTAACTTCCCATGTTTTGTGGGAAGTCACAATTCCCATAAATTTTGCAATTCCCTCATTTACACTTTTTATTGTCAACCAAACAACTCACGCATTTTCAAATTCCCATGATATTCCACTTCCCCCATTTTCTTTGTGTAACCAAACAACCCCTAAGTTTGTAACACTTAATCCACAGTGGAAATAATAATAATTTACTCTTTAGTAAACATGTGTGCATAATTAGATTTCATATAAAATATCATTTTACTTGATTTTAATCCTAAATTTATAGTATTATAGTAAACGGTTTGTAAACGGTTCGGTTTATAATCAATTCGGGTTACAAACGGTTCGGTGCAAACGGGTTGCAATTTGTTAACGGTTCGGTGTAAACGGTTTTTATCCCAATTCAAACGGTTTCGGGTTGGAAGCGGTTTCAGATTAGATACGGTTTGGTTCTTTTTCTGTTCAGTTTTCTTTCAGTTCGGTTTAGAATTGTTCAGTTTGTCAACGGGTTCGGTTCTTATACGGTTTAACGTTATTCGGGTTGATTCGGTTTCGGGTTTACTAAAATACGGTTCGAGTCGGTTTTTGGTTTCAAAAAATCGGTTTTTAATCGATTCGTTTCTCATTTGGGTCGGTTAGTTTCGGGTAGTTAAACGATTTCGGTTTGAAATTTGACAGCACTAGCAAGGATAATTAGATTGTATGAAATTCAACATGTCAATAATAACAAAAAAAATTTGGAAAATGGTTCTTCTTGATGCTACGGTGTGTAAACATTTTTTATACTTCCTCTTTACAGTGCATTTTTATTATATTTTTTATTTTTTAAAATATAACATACTCATATATATTTATCTATATTTTTTTACACGGTGAACTCATTCAAGGTATTATATTTACAAAGGATTTAGTGTACTATTTTAAAAGGGTACAAGTTATTTAAGCTGACGATTGGTTACGAATATTTCGTAATCCGTATCAACTCAACATTACTACAGACACAGAAATATCCTTGATTGATACCGACATTGAAGATTTCCCCAAGTACTTCTACAATTTGGTGTCTTTACACGGTGTGACCTCATTCAAGCGCATTGAAGGAATTGTGATAGGTTACTATATCACCTTTCATTTTACATTTTTTTTATTTACGGTACTTTGTTTTTTTTTTTTTTTTTTTTTTTTTTTTTTGTGGAAATCTTCAGTATTCAATTAATTAATATTTTACCTTTTATGTTTTGTATTTTATAAATTAGATGTTGTGGGACTAATTATATATGCAAGTGAGATTCACTGGAATGACATTACAGGTACTATTAAACAAGATATTATCCCGCTTGATCAAAGGTAAAATCTAAAGTTGTAGAGAAGGACTTGAAAGCTTACCCACTCAATCACTCATGTATTCATTCATTAATTTTAATTTATATAGTACACTGTTTGACTACTAAGATATCAAAATCATATTAAGATATCATCAATATATCCTATAAACAAGGTTACTACCCAAAAATATAAGATAAGCATATCTAATAATATCTTAACAAATCCCAATATGATAATGACGCAATATTATTTACTTTTTTTTTAACTTATATATATATATATATATATATATATATATATATATATATATATATATATATATATATATATATATATATTACTTGATTCTAATGAATTTCAATTTTTTAAATAGTTGTTTTGCTATGAGATTGACAATATGGAATAGCTTTGTCAACGACATTGGTGAAAGAGCAATAGGATATTATGATCAAAATCTCACTTTGCTTGCATGTAGTGTCCAACTTCAAAATTATAATGGTAAACTTAATTACATGAACAATTTTTATAAAATCATAGTTTGCTACTACAAAAGATTAATTTTATGTAGATATTGATTTAATTATTCTAAACTCACCTTTTAGGTACACTACATCTGACATCCGGAAGGTACACAAGGTTATATATCAATCACAATGATTCTACTTCCCATGAAATAACAAAATGGTTAGTAATTTATGTTATTGTAATGCTTTTTTTCTATTTTTGTTATATTACTGATTTTTTAATATACATAAATAATAATATTAAACTAATAATTTAAACTGTAACTTTCTTATACATTGACGATGATATGTATTTTTTTAAAAATATGTTCAGCATGTTACTTAAAATATCTAATGCAATCTAATTTTTTTTTAATGGGTATTGTAATGATAATTTTGCTCGATCTAAAGCTAAGTGGATACAAACATGTGGACTTTAGTTACATCGGACACTTTTGATATCAAATGCCCGTCGTACTACAACATTCAAGTTTCCATCAAGGCCAAGAGTAATATTTCACCATATTTCAATAAATGCACTATTTACTTTTTTTTTTCATCAACTATTATTTTCAATTATTCAAGATTTATTATTTAATACTTATTAAATTGTCCAAAATATCTTTTATTTGTTTATACATAATTATATATTTAAATTGTTGTACTTTATAAATTGTCCAAGTATCTTCTCCTTATAATTTATAGGGAAAGGTAGATAGAGTTCTTGGGATGTTGGTTGATATTAATGTAAAAAGCCTCACATTGTATGATGCATGCTCCATTTGCAATTATAAAGTCAATAATTTTGGTGATCAAAGGACATGTTCAAATTGCCACAAATATAATCTGAAATCATTCAAGGGTAAATTCCCTAAATTATTTTTAGTCTATATCAATCATTTCTTATTGTAAATCAATTTTTAAAATTGTTATGTATATTTTGGTAAATAGTTTATCACTCAAGATTACTAATAAAGACTCAAGTGGAATACTGCATTTGATTTTTGTTCAACTAACAAATTGAATTCCTTCTTCGGTCTACAGTGTTCCAATTAAAGGACTTGCATGAACAGGTTAATCTGCACAACATATTTTTACTTGCCATCTTAAATATTTCTTTTTCTAACATTATTATATTTTATATTATACACAGGTAAATGAGAAAGAGATGATGATGTTGTTACATACACATTATGATACCTCATATGTTTTTACTCTTACATCCCAAAGTTCTTTATCGTCACACTACAAAGTTATTTATGTCACATTTGTTAATTGGGAGGAAGAATGTGCATATTTACTTAAAAGGTGAGCACATTCATAACACATTTTGGTTCAATGTAACTAAACTATTATATGCTATATTCACTATATTGATTCTATTTTTTTTTAGGAGACGAGAAATGACTATAAATTAATCACAAAGCCAACGCGTTGTTGATGTTGCTCCATAAAGTTTTACTTATATAGTTTAGCACTTTGTAAGAGAATTTATTAGTTCGTACATTATGTGATATGTAAATATATAGTCTTTATACGAATTTTACTATTTTGCAATGTAATCAATGTTCATACTCTTACTTTCAACAATATTTTCACAAAGAAATAAATGATAAAAGTCTAACTTAAACAAAGAATTCAACAAGTTATTTATCATCAACGTAATATGTAATATGAAACAAAGAATTCATAAGTGTAGGGAATATTTCAAGCACTATAACCCCAAGCTTGAACCCCACTGTGATCATACACTAAAGTATGGTGGCGTTCCAAAGGGAAAGAAATGAGAGCAAAAGAGTCGCCAACAAGTTTTAGGAACTTGTAAACCCAAAACGATCCAGGAGATCGTCAACTCCATAAGATCTTGAACCAAATAGGGTTCGGGGATGAGGGTACGAATCCAATCTACAAAAGAAAGGACCCACCCTATAAAATAGGCCTCTACTTTGTTCTACTCATATTCATGTGCGCTTTTTGACTAACATGCAAACATTAGGTTAATCCTAAACATGTTTATCTATGTTGGTTGAATATTAATGCACAAATAAAACTATTATTGGTGATCACTTGAGTTAAAATCATATTAGCCTAAACCAAATTATTAAATATCTTATTAAGCGTGATTTCAAGTACAAATTTCCTTTAACAGGCATAAAAGGCGTGATCAAGCAATAACAATAATATATATCAAGCAACATAATAATAATGTATATATCAATAATCATAGCATAATCATAATCATTATAAGGCATAATAAAGCTTAATAATAATAGCAAGATCTTAGGCATGATACTAAGAAGATTAATAACAAACTCTAGCATGTCACTAAGCAATAAAGATCAAAGCTTTAGACCTAACATGGTACTAACATGATATCATGATATTAGAAATAATAAAAGGTACCCTAAACATGATACTAGAAAGCAATAATAACATCCTAACATGATACTAGGAATTAATAAATAATAAACATGCTTTCTACATTGAAAGAGAGTAATAAGATTACATACTTTGAAGCCTCGTACCTCTTTCTAATAACAAAATACACAAGTTAGTAAACTTCAATGAAAATAATAAAGAATAATTAAAAAATTAAATTAAATAATTGAAAGAAAGAGTTAAAAAGTTTAGACTGGATTTGGGACCAAACCCTCAGAAAATATCAACCTTTCACGTCTAGGGCGAAGGCAAATTCGAACTTGGCTAGGTGATTCTAGATCTTGTGAATGCGGTATTGTGTTTGTAAAAGCTAGTTTAGAAAGAGAGAGAGAGAAAGCATATATTGCTCAAGAGAGAATAGAGAGAATTGGGTGATTGTGAATGAAAGTTGAGAGTTGATTGAGAGAATTGATGATTGAAAAAGGGGAGATATGACCTCTATTTATAAGAAAAAAGAGGGTCGAAGAATTAAGAAAGAATCCAAATTCGAATCGAAATAAAACTCGTAGACAGCAGTTTTTACGTATTTTGTTTTTATCATATCTTTTGATCCAGAAGTCCAAATAAGGCATATAATATGTCGTTAGAAAGCTCTTGAAGTATAATTTCTAATGCAATTAGAATCGGATTAAAATCTTTTGTAGATAAATAGATATGGCCGAAATAGTAGGACGGTGTCAGTTTTGGATAGAGTTTCGTATTTCTGTAATATCTTTTTCATTATAGCTCGAAATTAATATTATAATATATCATTGGAAAGATAATTTCAAGATATATTCAACCATATAAAATTTGGATAAAAAATATGAGGCACGAAAATAATATCTGACTGTCTTTGAACATGTTTAAATTAAATAGAATTAGGACTTAAAAAAGGAAAGTTTTAAAAAAAGGAAAGATTATATTTAAATCAAATTCCATGATCTTATCTTTTCAAAAAAGGATAATTAAGATATTTTAGAAACTTATAGAAGATTCTAATCAATCCTAATTAGTTTAGGAATAGGATTAAACCTTTGGACCCTTCTCATGATCATTGGGCCGTAGGTAAAATCCGATTTGGGCCCAGTTTAGTATTTTGGCCATAACTTCCTCATTATTCATCGGAATTGGGCTTATAATATATCGTTGAAAAGGTCTTTTCAAGCTCCATTCAACTACACCATTATTGGACCCTTATCATGGAACATAATAAACTGGATTGGACGTTTTCATAAAATAGAGTGGGTTTTCGAAAACAGAAAGAAAAGAATTTTAAATAAAACTAACCGCAACACTTGACTTTCCACACTTTCACCTCATTCGATTATGTTTCGACGTGAAAGGCATTCATCATTGGGTTTGGTTTTGGGGAGACACAAATGGGTGTCTACAATAAGTTAAATTACAACAGATGTACAACGTATAGATGAATATTCCATAATTAATGGAGGATATTATACCATGTTTTGGAAACCAGACATAACAATTCAAAGTTATCATAATTCCAATATCTACTGTTGGGATAAGAATTGATTAAATTAAATTAGTCACTATCCTACAAAAAAAAGAACGTCCTTCATATAAAAAAAATCGTCCATCTTATAAAAAAAATCGTCCTATATAAAAAAAATCGTCCTTCTCTATTGTATTATTAAAAAATAACTACTCTCACTATTATCCAAATAAGAAAGTAACTTCTCTTAACATTTAAGAAATGAATTATGACGTGACCATGTCCACTGTCAAATTAGGAGTTATATTCCCTTAAAACATAAGTAAAGTAGTAACTGTTTTTCCTTTTCTTAGACATCCACTATTTTCATTCTTCAATTGCAATGTACTAGATTAATGCTCCCTATTCAAATATAACTAGGTATTGCAAGGTGAGTTTTTGGGAAATCTAATAAAGAGCTTTAGGGAAATATAATAATATATGATTTTGGTTGTTTATAAATTTATAATTTCTTTTGTTATGTTTCAAGGTATGGAAAATCGAATGTCATCTACATCATACTATCGTAGGCTATCACAAGAAAGGATGACCCCTGAGCAACTTGAACAAGAAGCTATTGTCCGAAATGCTCAAAGGCGGGCACTTATCAATTAAGGAGAAATGCTCGAGAAAATGCCAATCGTTCAGATTTAATTGATATTACTAATCAAGATGTCACAATTGGCACACTCACTTCTTCAAATCATGTTTCAATTAGAAGCACATGTGAGTTCAGTTACATAGACTACATTTGAAGCATTTTCCATATTGTAAATAGTGTCATTGTTCTTTATATGATATATGAATATGTGTTATTTACAAAAGATCATAGAAATTTATGTTGTAGTGTTGAATGAAATTATGTAGTTACAGTACTTACTTTATAAAGACGACTAAAAAATAGTTTGAAAGTATAAAAGTAGGCCAGGGGAATATAGCTTATATGTTGTCGCAAATGAATTACATATATACTTAGTTGCACAAACCACAATTAAGATCTAATTTATTTATAGTTCTGACCAACAACAAAATTATTTTACTAATTACTAAATTTTTTTACGGTACAAAACAACATTATTATCTAATAACAATTAAGGTTTTAAAGAGCTATAGTATTAACTCGATTAGTCACTAATTGAGAGAAGAACACTAAATAATGATTTACCTCTAATACATGATTAAAATTTGGAAAAATTTCCAATTATAAGAGTAAGTGATTCTTAGAAGCTCGAGAAGAACAATCTGTTGAGATTAGAAGAAGGAATGAATATTCAATTTCACTCTAAACAATAGAAATTAATGTATTTGATATATTTATTGGCATGTTGTCAATCAGCTTCACCTATTTTCACATTTAAGGAGAAATAAATATTCATAACCCATCATGTTTTAGTTTTTAACTTTGTTTTTTTTCACTAATGTACGAATTAAATGTACGATTTTATTTTCCACATTGGATTGCAAACTAAACTTTTCAAAACTCACTTTATTCTAAATTAGTGAATGCCAATGCAAAATTGCAAATATTATAACTCTCTCCTTCTCTTTCTTAGTTACTGAATCAAATGAGACTTACATGATACTATACAGTAATTGTGTGTTTTCTTCACCTAAATTTGTTTTAAAATTGTATTATTATCATTTTTAGATCAAATTATACTTGATCATAGCTCTTATAAAATTCAAAGTGAACCTAACTCACCCTATACTATTCAAATATACATGTTACAAATGAAACCAATTTGCAACTGATTAACCATTGGAAAAATTCTTTGACTTATCAAATAATTATTAAAAAAAAACAACGTAGCCTCCATCCAAAACCAAAAAAGGACCTTTTATAATAATAATAGCACACTTGCCATTATAATAATGCTTACGGCTACGCCATGTCATATACTAACTAAAATTTAAACCATTATATTCACACATTCAGACTATGCATACCAAAATTTTCTAATGCTTTTATGATGACATCAATCGGTCCCAGCTACTATAACTATTACACTTCTCATGTTGGTGAGAAAACAATATCATTATAATATGATAAAGTAAACAACAATTGAAAAGGGATTGGAACCTAACCATCCATAACTTATCCCCAAATCCGAATTATCCCAAACGGTGAACTGGATAAGACACAAAAAAAAAAAAAAATGATAAAGTAACAATTTCAATAATAACTGTTATGTGACACAAACTAATCAATAAGCTTATAAAAATATTTAATAATTGTGATATATATGTACACTATTATTTCATTAATCTTTAAAGTCAATATTTCATTAATACATGTTCATTTATGTATTCTATCAATAATTTCAACATGTTAAATTTTTATCAAACTTACTATATAGTATTTCATTCATTATACAGCAATTCATATTGGTCAAAGTGTCATATCGCACAATTTTACGTGTAATGGACAACGAAATATCCAAGGTGGTAGCACAAATTTTGGTGATAATGGCATTCAAGGCAAACCTAATGTAATGCATAATAATAATGTTCAAAGAAGAAATAGGGGCAGAGTCTGTCATCGTTCTGTAATAAACTTTCATGAGCAAAGAGGAGTCCCGATCGTTCAACTATCACCTCCGAGAACGTGTGAGTTTTGTCAATCTCACCTTTTTCATAATGAAACATCCCAAATATGTTGTTTGTCTGGGAATATTACCTTGCCAACCTTACTTGTTCCCGAAGATCTACGTTCTTTATACATTGATCAAACACCTATTGGAATACAATTTAAGAGTGACATTAGAAAAATTAGTCACTTATTCGCTTTAACCTCCATGGGAGTGCACTTAGATGAGAGCTTAGCTAATGCTCAACACGGAGTATACACATTTTGAGCTCAAGGGTCTATATATCATAAGATGAGCGGGCTGCTCCCAACTACATCAGAATCTCAACCACGATTCCTTCAGTTGTACATATATGACACTGAGCATGAGGTTGAAAATCTTCTTGCGGAGAATAACACAATACAACAAGATATTGTAGAAAAAATTAAAGCCATCCTTGATCGGTGCAATCCTTTTGTTCATAATCTTCGAAGTTTGGCTCAACAAGGAAACATACAAGATTGTGCACTCCGTATTAATGAACAACCATCAGATCGACCACAATATTGTCTTCCTACTGCTTCTCAAGTTGCGGCTGTGATTGTCGGAGGAGAAGAGGTTGCGAACTTAAATCCAAGAGATATTTTAGTTTAATCAACCTCTGGCCAATTAATGAATGTGTGGGATACTGCTGGATACTATGATCCCCTTCAATATCCATTACTATTTCCATACGGTTCTTATGGATGGTTAATAAACAGTCTTGATAATAACGGAAGAACCATACCTTGCCGAGCATTCTACGCCTATATCATTCAAGTAAAGTACACTCCCCTATCACATTAACACGTAGATTTATATTATTTTCTCATATTTTAACAATACTTTATTGATTGTAGGTACGACAATATGTCTTCATCATCTTAATGGCAGGGCGCTTATTTCAACAATTCATTGTTGACATGTTTATGAAAATTGAGGCAAATAAGCTAAGATGGATTCGAGATAATCAAGATACAATTAGAGCTGAATTGTATCAAGGACTTCAAGATTTTTTAGATGTCGGAGAACTCAATCTAGGTTCTTTTCTTAAATATGTTGTTTGCCTTTAATTTTAATTTTACTATTATTATGTACTATAATATAATTTACGGTACATTGTAATTATAGCGAATGCCGGGAAAACAACCGTTCTACCTTCTTCGTTTGTCGGGTGTCCAAGAGATATGAATCAAAGATTTCAAGATGCAATGGCATTAGTTACAGATTATGGAAAGCCAGACCTGTTTTTGACAATGGCATTCAACCCATCGTGGAGAGAAATTGTAGACGAGTTATTGCCAAGTCAAACAGTACAAGATCGACCCGAGTTAATCACCAGAATATTCCATGCAAAATTTGAGGAATTCAAGATGGACATTGTAGAAAAAAGCGCTCTAGGGAAGGTTATTGCCTATGTCTATGTCATTGAGTCAAAAAAGAGGCTTGCCACATGTTCACATGCTGATCATTTTGGACGAAAAAGACAAACCAAAATCTCCGGAAGAGTATGACACATTTGTGAGAGCCGAGATACTTGATAGAGATGAAGAACCACGATTATACGATGCTGTTTTGAAGCATATGATCCATAATCCGTGTGGCGAAGGTCGTCGAAATTCTTCTTGCATGGAAAATGGGGTTTGTAAACGTAAACTTCCTAACCCTTTGTAGAAAGCACAGTCCAAGGCAAGAATTCATATCCTATTTATCGTCGTCGTGGTGATCATTTGCCAGTGCCTTTACATGAGAATAGTGCAACCTTCGTTGATAATGGTTGGGTTGTTCCATATAATTTATGGTTGCTACTAAAATATGATTGTCATATCAATGTAGAGATCTGTAGTAGCATCAAGAGTGTCAAATATTTGTACAAGTATGTGCATAAGGGTGTAGATCGTGTTTCAATGGAAGTTCGAACAGGACTGAACACAATGAGATTCAACAATATGTGGATGCTAGGTGGGTATGTGCACCTGAAGCATTATGGAGGATATATCAGTTTCCCATTACTCTAATGTGTCCATCTGTTGATCGATTACAGCTACATTTGCAAGATAGGCAAATGGTTAGATTCAGTTCAAATCAATCTATTGAAGACATCCTTCAAATGCCACAAAACTCTCGAACTATGCTCACAGAGTTCTTCAAGATGAATTCCTCCAGATCTAGAGGCAAGAACATACCTATATAGAAAATTTCCTTAACGTTATTGGCGGCTGACGACTACCAAAACATGGAGAAAAAGGAGGAGTACACAAAGAGTGATAGGTAGAATCTACACAGCCTCACCAATGGAAGGAGAAAGATTTTTCTTGCGTTTGTTGTTGGATCATGTTAAAGGCTCCGAATCATTTGAGCATCTACGTATTGTCTATGGGATTGTTTATTCTACTTTTAGAGAAGCAGCTGAAAAACTAAGTCTTATGGAGAATGATGCAAGCATTCGTGATTGTTTGTGTGAAGCATCAAACTCTAAGATGCCATCATCATTGAGAAGATTGTTTGTCACGTTATTGGTTCATTGTCAACCAACTGGGTTCGATCTTTATGGGATGAATTTTATCATTACATGGCTGAAGACTACTTATATTAAACTTCAACAAATCCAGATCTGGTACGTGATTCAGTTCTCTATGATATAGATCGCATGTTAAAACAATTAGGAAAGAGTGCCTTTGACTTCGACTTACCTTAAATAAACATGCGATTGGATGGAAATGCATAAGTAGCTAGAGCCATACATGATGAATTATCAGCACCAGTGCCCCCTTGTAATACCCCGTATTTTTATACGTATTTTATAAGTATTTAAATAGTTGTAATTATTTTAATTAAAGTATTTTAATTAATATTATTATAAAAGGAAAGTTTATTTAATTATTTAAATTAAAAGTTGGGGTTTTATTTTAGGAAAGTTTAATTTTAATAAGTTTTATTAGGGAAGGAATTAGGAAAACCTAAAAGAGGAAAGTTTAGGGAAGAGGGTTAGTAGAGAAGGGGTATAAATATCCCACTTATGAGGCAAATCAAACTTTGCCCAGAGTAGAGAAAACCCAAGGTAAACTTCTCTCTCTCTCTTCCTTATTTTTCTTTCTTTTTCTTTTTCCCCTTCCCCTTATTATTTTCGGCTTCCTTCCCCCTCACCACCGCTGCCAGCCACCGGCAGCTGGTGGCCGCCGCTGCCAACAGCGCAAACCGCCGGCAGCCGGTGGTGGCTGCCGTTTCTCTTTCCCCTTTTTCCCCTTTTTCGAACCACTTATAAAAAATAAAAAACTTAGCTTTCTTATTTTAATTTAATCTATGCTTAGATCGATCTAATTATAAATTATGAGTTTTGGGATTAAATTTTGATGTTGAATGTTGTAATTATGTTAATTAATTTTCAGCTTTGGTTTTAATTTAAAAAGCCCTAATTTTTGAAACCCTAGGTTCTTGATTTATGAAATTATGAAAGTATATGATGTATTAATGTTTAGATCTTCAATTTAAGTGCTTTAAGACCAAATTACAGCAAGTTTTAATTAGAAATAAAGTGCTGGAATTTTATGTAGAACCCTTAATATTATGTTTTTGAAGGAAATTTAAATTACCCATTAAGTGAGACTTAATTATGGTGTTTTAAATATAATTTTAGCTTATTCTAATTAATTTATGAGGGGTTTTAAAATAGTATATATTGCTGGAAATTTGTTTAGAGTGAATTTTAATGCTCTATTATAATTTTAATGTGTAGGAGACTTCGAAGTGAGCAATTTCTACTAGTCGTGGCGATTTTAAGATCGTATTCAAGGTACGTTCGCATAGTTAGCATAGTTATGATTGATGTAGTAGCATGCTAAAGGTGTTTGATTAATTAAAAATAGTATCATGCTAGGTTTGAAGTGGAAATTGTGATTTGGATGTTATTAGTGATGGAATTGAGATGTATGATTTATTTGTGATGAGTTATTGAATGGAAATTTTATACTTTGAAATATTATTTATGAACCACATGTTTATTTATGGCATGATAGAGAGCATGTTTAATCAAACTAATTGTTTAATTATGTTTGGAATATTGAAAAGGAATTTTATTAAGGTTCATATAATTTTTATTGATGCTTTAAGCATGAGGAAGGAGCTATATAAGTGTCTATGTACACGAGGAATAAAAGTATGTTGGTGCCTTTGTGCACTTAAGGTGTTTTTAACACCGAGGGATAGGATTTTTGGCGCTTTATGCGTTTAAGGTGTCTTTGACACTGAGGTAGAATTAAAAGGGGTTCAAGATTAAATATTATGTGGTCACTAAATATTCAAGAATTAAATTGGTATGTTTGATTTATTGAATTATTATTGATGATTGATTTATTATGCTTTGAGAGTTATCAGCAAGTCCAATAACATGTAAATAACGTAAAGTGAAAGAGATTACGCACCAAAACTCTTGGAACGTATATACCTTGAGTATGAACAATGGGGGGAATTATGGGGTTTTATATTTAACCATAACTTCTAATGGAGTACAGGACGCTGTACATTCCTTTTTATTTATTATTATGCGCAGGAATTCCGCCACCTTTGAGTGGTTTTGTCGCTGGCACGGTTAGCTCCCGTGTCAGTTAACCTCAATTTATTTGGGGGAGGTATAGTTGGAAACCCGTTCGATGCGTAATCAACGCTAAATGAATTATTTAGTGTCTAGTTAAAGTGTCTTGTTGAATGTTGTGTGTGCTTGTAAACAGGTGCAATGAGGTAAGTGCGGAAATTTCTTGAAATGCCCCTGAGTTATTTTTTTATTCACCATATACCCATGAAAATTTTCAAATTCACCATATGTCCCTGAGTTTTAAAAAAATGTCACCAATTGCCCAAATGACTAACGGATGTTAAACTCCGTTAGTCATTAGGGTTAAGTTGTAACACCCTAGAAATTCCTTCCCTTTAAATACACTTTTCCCTCTTGAAAATACGTTTAAGGAATATCTAAGACATTACCGCCACCATGAAAACGGCTAAGGCAACAATCAAAGATACACAGCGGAAGACTTGAAAGTCAAAACTAAGAAATAACACCATTTTAAAAACCGAACTAACAAAAGTAAAGTTGAAAATCAACAAAACCAAATTAAATAAAATCCACTACAACTTGGAACCACTTAAGGCCCTTATTCAAAAACCGATCAATCAAATAATAGTGTTAGTCCAACAATCAATAAAACAAAATATCCAAAACATAATTATTACACATCCTAGTGGAAACTAGCATAATTCTCTCTTCACTCATGCCCCATCATGAACATGCCTCAATACCTGAAAAGAGTATCTCTACTTGCCCCCACTACTCTCCATTAAAATGGATCATCGTAGGGCCAAGATAAAGACATAGCCAGACACAAACAATACACACAATCAGCAAAGCTGAGTACATAAGCGTATTTAAACACACTAACATGCAACTCCTAGCATAACACATACTTACCTCATTGCACCTGTTTACAAGCACACACAACAAACAACAAGACTCTTTAACAGGACACTAAATAATTTATTTAGCGTTGATTACGCATCGAACGGGTTTCCAACTAAACCTACCTCAATAAATTGAGGCCCACTGACACGGGAGCTAACCGTGCCAGCATCACCTATGCCACACATTGGTGGCGGAATTCCAGTGCATAATAATAATAAAAGGGAATATACAGCGTCCTGTACTCCATTAGAAGTTATGGTTAAATATAAAACCCCATAACTCCCCCCATATGTTCATACTCAAGGTATATACGTTCCAAGAGTTTTGGTGCGTAATCTCTTTCACTTTACGTTATTTACATATTATTAGACTTGGTGATGACTCTCAAAGCATAACAATTCAATCATCAATAATAATTCAATCACTCAAACATACCAATTTAATTCTTGAATATTTAGTGACCACATAATATTTAATGTTGAACCCTTTTTAATTCTACCTCAGTGTCAAAGACACCTTAAACACATAAAGCGCCAACAATCCTATCCCTCGGTGTTAAAAACACCTTAAGTGCACAAAGGCACCAACATACAATTTATTCCTTGTGTACATAGACACTTATATAGCTCCTTCCTCATGCTTAAAGTATCAATAAAAATTATATGAACCATAATAAAATTCCTTTTCAATAATCCGAACATAATTAAACAATTAGTTTGATTAAACATGCTCTCTATCATGCCATAAATAAATATGTAGTCCATATAATCATGCCAAAATATAATTTTCCAATCCATAGATCATCACAAATAATTCATGCTTCACAATTCAATCACCAACACCAATAATTCACAATTCAATACATGAACCTTAGCATGATACTACTTGTAATTGATTGAAATTAAGCCTAGCATGATTCTACATCATCAAAATATGTTAAGTACGCGAACATACCTTGAATATGATCTTAAATTCGCCACGACTAGTAAAAATCGCTTACTTCAAAGTCTCCTACACATTAAAATTATAATAGTGTATCAAAGTCCACTCTAAACAAATTTCCAGCAATATATACTATTTTAAAACCCTTCATAAATTAATTAGAATAAGCTGAAATTATATTTAAAACACCATAATTAAGTCCCCCTTAATGGGTAATTTAAATTTCCTTCAAAAACATAATATTTAGGGTTCTACATAAAATTCCTGCACTTTATTTCTAATTAAAACTTGCTGTAATTTGGTCTTAAAGCACTTAAATTGAAGATCTAAACATTAATACATCATATACTTTCATAATTTCATAAATCAAGAACCTAGGGTTTCAAAAATTGGGGCTTTTTAATTAAAACCAAATCTGAAAATTAATTAACATAATTACAACATTCAAACATCAAAATTAAATCCCAAAACTCATAATTTATAATTAGATCTAAGCATAGATTAAATTAAGGTAAGAAAGATTAAATTTTTTTTTTTCGAGAGCCAAACACGGCAGCAGCAGCCACCGCGGCAAGGCTGGGCTGCTGCCGCCTGCCGCCGCAGCTGCTGTCCGTGCGCCGGTGGCTGTGGTGGTGTGTGGTGGTGGTCCGGCCACGTGTATGGCTGTGGTGGTGGCCGGCCGTGAGAAAGGGGAAGGGGAAGAGGAAGAAAAAAAAGAAAGAAAAGTAAGGAGAAAAGGGGAGAAGCTTACCTTGGGTTTTCTCCACTCTAGGCAAAGTTGATTTGCCTCATAAGTGGGATATTTATACCCCTTCTCTACCAACCCTTTTACCCTAAACTTTCCTCTTTTAATTCTCCTAATCCCTTCCCAAATAAAACTTGTTAAAATTAAACTTTCTTAAATTAAAACCCCATCTTTTAAAATAAAAATAATTAAATAAACTTTCCTTTTATAATAATATTAATAAAAAAATGCTTTAATTAAAATGATTATAACTAATTAAATATTTTATAAAATACATACTTTAAATAAAATAAGTATAAAAATACGGGGTATTACATTAAGTACGCCACGTGGCTAGATCTAATTGGTTATTTTTTAAATATTATTTATCTAAATATTATATATATATATATATATATATATTTCAAAAAAAAAAAACACTAAAATAAAATTTCAAAAAAAAAAAAACACCTTTAACCCCAACCTGCTTCTACCGGCGAACCCTAAACCCAGCCACCTCCCCACAACCGCCACCCACCAGCTTCCCCGTGTACACAGTGGCGCCGCCTGTTCCACCAATCTCGCTCGCCAGCAACCCAATCCCCTCCCCCACACTGCTGCTGCTCACCAAAGCCGAAAACCACCACCTAAAAACATTAAACCCCCAAAATCAAAACCCTAGGTTTCAGTTTTTGGGGTTTTTGATTTTGGTAATCGACGCGGTGTTTCATGGGGTTGGAGATGGCAGGGGGAGGGGGGTTTGGGTTCGCCGACACTCTTAGCCAAAAACCACCACCCTTAAACACCAAAACCCCAAAATCGAAACCTTAAAAATCAAATCTAGGGTTTTGATTTTGGGTCCGGCGTGGTGGTTCACGGAATGGACACGACTGGGAGGAGGTGCGGCTTGGGTTCGCTGGCATGGGGATAGGAATTCGGACACCAACGTGGTGGGGAGGGGATTTCAAGGAAGAGATGAAGGGGCGGTTTGGGGAGTAGGTGGTTTTCGTCGGGTTTGGGGTAGCGGTGGGGTGGGGTGGCAACGTAGGTTGGTTTGTGCCGGCGCTGGGGTTGGTTTGTGTCGGGTTTGGGGTGGCGCCGGGACGGGTGGTGGCTGGGGCTGGGCGATGGTTGTGGTTATGGTGGGTGAGTTATTTTTTTAATATTTTTTTTTTATAATTAATTAAATAATTATTTTAAAATTTAAATTATATAAATAACAACCAACCATAGGTTGCCATGTGGCAAATTTAGCCTTAATGATTAACGGAGTTAACGTCCGTTAGTCATTTGGGGAATTGGTGACATTTTTTTAAAACTCAGGGACATATGGTGAATTTGAAAATTTTCATGGGTATATGGTGAATAAAAAAATAACTCAGGGGCATTTCATGAAATTTCCGAGGTAAGTGTGTGATGATAGGAGAAAGCATGTTAGTTTGTTTGATTACGCTTATGTACTCAGCTTTGCTGAATGTGTGTGTTGTTTGTGTCTGGCTATGTATTTATCTTGGCCCTACGATGATCCATTTTAATGGAGAGTATTGGGGGTAAATAGAGATACACTTTTCAGGTATTGAAGCATGTTCATGACGGGGCATGATGAGTGAGGAGAGAATCATGCTAGCTTCCATTAGGATATGATGTGTTTTATGCATTGAATATTTTATGATGTTTATTTTGTGGACTAACGCAAAAGTTTGGTTGATTCGGTTTTGAATAAGGGCCTTAAATGGTTCCAAGTTGTAGTGGATTTTATTTGACTTTGGTTTTGTTGATTTTCAACTTTACTTTCGTTGGCTTGGCTTTTAAATTGTGTTATTTAAATAGTTTTGGTTTTTAAGTCTTCCGCTGTGCATCTTTGATAGTTGCACTAGCCGTTTTCACGGTGGCGGTAATGTCTTAGATATTCCTAAACGTATTTTCAAAGAGTAAAGTGGGTATTTCAAAGGAAAGGAATTTCTAGGGTGTTACACCCCTGAAGATGTGCATTGTGCGGAGCATCTTAATGACGACCAACGGTCTTCATTTGATATCATAATGGAAGCTATTGATGCAGAGAATGGTCGAATTTGCTTTATAGATGGTCCAGGTGGGACATGTAAGACTTATCTATCTCGAGCCATACTTGCAACAGTCAAGCTTAGAGGGAATTGAAATTTGGATTACCAGTAGCCAGCTCAGGTATTGCTGCCACACTATTACATCGAGGAAAAACCGCTCATAAAATTCTTGGTATTCCGATTACGCTGCATGCTTCGTCAACTTGGAAGTTTAGTAAACAAGATGTAGAGGCGCAATTGGTCAAGTATGCAGCTTTCATTATATGGGATGAAGCAACAATGACTCATCGACATGCGTATGAAGCAATTGATCGTAGTTTAAGAGATCTAACAGGGGTTGATGTTCCGTTTGGCGACAAAGTCGTAGTGTTTGGTGGAGATTTTAGACAAATTTTACGCGTTGTACTAAATGGAACAAAGGCTCAAACTATAGATGCGTGTTTGGTCAGGTCAACACTATGGAGACATGTTCAGCTACTCCATCTCACTCAAAATATGAGATCGATACAGGATCCTGAATTTGTAGCCTTTCTTTTAAGAGTTAGAGATGGATGTGAGCCTACAGTTGATGAAGACATGATAAAGTTACCATCTTCAATATGTGTAGGAAATGGTGATAATATTTCAATTGATAATCTTATCCATCAAATATTCCCAAACCTCACTGAGCATGTAGGTGATGTGTCATACATGGTACAAAGAGCTATAATAACACCAACAAATGACGAAGTTGACATGCTTAATGAGAAGATACTTACAGAGTTTGTCGGAGAACAAAAAACCTACTACTCATGTGACTCTGTTCCAGAAGATCGTCAAAATCTATATCAACAGGAGTTCTTAAATTCATTATCCTTTGGTGGTTTGTCACCACATATTCTTAAGCTGAAAGTTGGCTCTCTAATCATGCTTTTGAGAAATATTGATACAAACAGTGGGTTGTGTAATGGGATAAGGTTAATATGTAGTTGGTTAAGGGATCATGTGATTGAGGCATAAATTTTGACCGGAAATCATAAAGGGACACGAGTGTTCATTCCACGTATTCCTTTAAAAACGGCAGAAGATGTGAAGTTGCCATTTGAAATGATCCGGAAACAATTTCCTGTGAAATTGTGTTTTGCTTTGACCATAAACAAATCGTAGGGGCAAACCATTCCTCATGTTGGTATATATCTCCCCCAACATGTTTTCAGCTATGGACAGTTATATGTTGCACTATCGAGAGGGACCTCACAAGAAACAACTAGAGTTTTGGTTAGTAAAGGACATGTTCGAGGAAGATGTGATGTATTTACAAAAAACGTGGTATACAAAGAAGTCCTCCTGCCTGTAATACCCCGTATTTTTATACGTATTTTATTTAAAGTATGTATTTTATAAGGTATTTAAATAGTTATAATTATTTTTAATTAAAGTATTTTAATTAATATTATTATAAAAGGAAAGTTTATTTAATTATTTTATTTAAAAGTTGGGGTTTTATTTTAAGAAATTTTATTTTTTAACAAGTTTTATTAGGGAAGGGATTAGGAAAAGTAAAAGAGGAAAGTTTAGGGTAAAAGGGTTGGTAGAGAAGGGGTGTAAATATCCCACTTATGAGGCAAACCAACTTTGCCCAGAGTGGAGAAAACCCAAGGTAAGCTTCTCCCCTTTTCTCTTTACTTTTCTTTCTTTTTTTTTTTCTTCCTCTTCCCCTTCCCCTATTCACGGCCAGCCACCACCACCACCATACACGTGGCCGGACCACCACCACACACCATCGCGCACCACCAGCAGCCGCGACGGTCCTCTTCCCCTTCCCCTATTCACGGCCCGCCACCACCACCACCATACACGTGGTCGGACCACCACCACACACCATCGCGCACCACCAGCAGCCGCGGCGGCAGGCGGCAGCAGCCCAGCCGTGCTGTGGTGGCTGCTGCTGCCGTGGGTGTTCTCGATATAAAGTGCAGGAAATTTATGTAGAACCCTAAATATTATGTTTTTGAAGGAAATTTAAATTACCCATTAAGGGGGACTTAATTATGGTGTTTTAAATATAATTTCAGCTTATTCTAATTAATTTATGAAGGGTTTTAAAATAGTATATATTGTTGGAAATTTGTTTAGAGTGGGTTTTAATACTCTATTATAATTTTAATGTGTAGGAGACTTTGAAGTGATCAATTTTTACTAGTCGTGGCGATTTTAAGATCGTATTCTAGGTACGTTCGCGTACTTAGCATATTTTGATGATGTAGAATCATGCTAGGCTTAATTTCAATCAATTACAAGTGATATCATGCTAAGGTTCATGTATTGAATTGTGAATTATTAGTGTTGGTGATTGAATTGTGAAGCATGAATTATTTGTGATGATCTATGGATTGGAAAATTATATTTAGGCATGATTATATGGACTACATATTTATTTATGGCATGATAGAGAGCATGTTTAATCTAACTAATTGTTTAATTATGTTTGGATTATTAAAAAGGAATTTTATTATGGTTCATATAATTTTTATTGATGCTTTAAGCATGAGGAAGGAGCTACATAAGTGTCTATGTACACAAGGAATAAATTGTATGTTGGTGCCTTTGTGCACTTAAGGTGTTTTTAACACCGAGGGATAGGATTTTTGGCGCTTTATGCGTTTAAGGTGTCTTTGACACTGAGGTAGAATTAAAAAAGGGTTCAACATTAAATATTATGTGGTCACTAAATATTCAAGAATTAAATTGGTATGTTTGGTTTATTGAATTATTATTGATGATGGAATTGTTATGCTTTGAGGGTCATCACCAAGTCTAATAATATGTAAATAACGTAAAGTGAAAGAGATTACGCACCAAAACTCTTGGAACGTATATACCTTGAGTATGAACAATGGGGGGAGTTATGGGGTTTTATATTTAACCATAACTTCTAATGGAGTACAGGACGCTGTACATTCCTTTTTATTTCTTATTATGCGCAGGAATTCCGCCACCTATGAGTGGTTTTGTCGCTGGCACGGTTAGCTCCCGTGTCAGTTAACCTCAATTTATTTGGGGGAGGTTTAGTAGGAAACCCGTTCGATGCGCAATCATCGCTAAATGAATTATTTAGTGTCTAGTTAAATTGTCTTGTTGAATGTTGTGTGTGCTTGTAAACAGTTGCAATGAGGTAAGTGTGTGATGATAGGAGAAAGCATGTTAGTTTGTTTTACTACGCCTATGTACTCAGCTTTGCTGATTGTGTGTGTATGTTTGTGTGTGGCTATGTCTTTATCTTGGCCCTACGATGATCCATTTTAATGGAGAGTAGTGGGGGCAAGTAGGGATACTCTTTTCAGGTATTGAAGCATGTTCATGACGGGGCATGAGTGGAGAGAGAATCATGCTAGATCCCATTAGGATATGATGTGTTTTATGCATAGAATATTTTATGATGTTTATTTTATTGACTAACTTGGAAGTTTGTTTGATTCGGTTTTGAATAAGGGCCTTGAATGGTTCCAAGTTGTAGTGGATTTCTATTTGACTTGATTTTATTGATTTTCAACTGTACTTTCAATTGGTTGGTTTTTAAATTATGTTATTTAAATAGTTTGGCTTTCAAGTCTTCCGCTGTGTATCTTTGATAGTTGCCTTAGCCGTTTTCACGGTGGCGGTAATGTCTTAGATATTCCTAAAAACGTATTTTAAAAGGGTAAAGTGTATTATTAAAGGAAAGGAATTTCTAGGGTGTTACAAAGTTGTATCTTGGAGCTTTGGTTGAGATTTTAAATTAACACTAACACGAAAACGTTTTTATTATGATTTAAAACTTGGCAAAGTGCTAATTTAATTTTACTATGTCAATCCCATTCCGATTTTATTTTATTTTACTTTATAAATAAGAGGGCTGAAAATTTTTTTTATTTATTTGGTCCGAAATTTTTTTTAAGACACTCGAAATTTTTTTTCAAGTGTCCGAATTTTTTTTTATGAGGGTCGAAAATTTTGGCCCCTTCCCTATAATTTCGAAAATTTTTTTTAGCAGGGTAAAATATTTTTAGTTTGTTGATTTTGCAGGGAGCAAGGATTGAGGTAAGAATTATGTGTTAAAAGTTTTTATTAATATGTTGGTGAGCTTGGGTAGGAAAGGAAAGGGCATATAGGCTAGAATTTAATTTCTTCCCTGTGTGCATAAATTTTAATTTAGGGTGTTCAAGCATGTTGTATGACTAAATGTTTGTTGATTAAAGCATGCAATATATGTATTGTTTTATGTGATTCTTCAAATTGTATGATTGAACACCAAACTTAAATTTTTGTAAGAACTGTAATATTTATTTTATTTCTTTGGGAAGAGAATTCTTTTCTAAGCATTTTTCCTCTACATGATGCCCAACCTTCCTAGCAAATACACACAAATGGGATCACTAGTAAAGAAAAATGATGAGCACCCCTATGACTTTGTAGAAAAGATCAGATACTACTGTTCTTATAGGAGTAATGTCTTACGAGATAAAATATTTGACACCCCTGATCGTATTTCAGCTATGATTGTTCACTGTCTGCCAGAAGAGCCTCCTTACATTACTATCAAAGAAAGATTTTCTGACTTTTATCTCCCAGGGGACGTTCCAAATTATTACAAGTACAAAAACTATTATGGCCAGTGGTATCCTGATTATGTTTATTTGACTAATTACATTGTAAGAATGGAAAGAGCTCATTATCAGCGCTTAAATCTTCCCTACCCTGGCTACTACTACGACAACCCAGTTGGGAACAACCCACCTTTAAATCAACAACCAGAAAGTTCCTCTTCTGCTTCATCAGGGGGTAATCAAGCAGAGAATGGACAACA
The DNA here is from genome assembly GCF_948465745.1 of Chenopodium album. NCBI lineage: Eukaryota > Viridiplantae > Streptophyta > Magnoliopsida > Caryophyllales > Amaranthaceae > Chenopodium > Chenopodium album. The sequence continues at coordinate 17,491,668 of NC_137854.1, read as the reverse complement.
ACAAGAGGGAGATAGTTCAATGATGGAGATTTCTGATCCTAATCCACCTCCAACTCCAATTATAATTGACGTATCATCAGATGAGGAAGAAGAAGGGGAGTTCATCCAAGTAGAACCTGAACCTGAGTCACCTGAACCAATGGAGGATTCTAATGACGATGATTTCGATCCTTCAAGTTATAAACAATCTACTGACAAAAGGGACAATGTTCGAAAGGATTAGATTATTATAACTTCTTTCATTAGGAACTCTTAGTTATTTTCAGCATTTTTTTTTATTATTCGCATTCTAAGTAATAAGTGGCATTGCCACAAACATTCAGTGAACTTATGAACACTCATAAGTGATTATACTCATTTCTATTTCAGTACTCATTCTTTATTCATATCAATAAAATTCCACTTTCTTCCTTACTACTTCCTATTAATTTATTTATTTCAGTTACAACAAAAAAAACTCCATCTCCAACTAATTTTAACTTGCATGGCCATCTCAATTCTACAAAACCTTACTCCAATTAAATTTAATTCTAGTCTCAAGCTTCGAGGGTTCATGAGAATTATTTTATTTATTTATGTGATGCTTTATTAAATGTTTGGTTGGTTAGCAATCAATAATTAATTGAGAAAGCTATGAATTTTGAATTTGGTGAATACAGTTCAAAATTTATTAGCTTCAAAGGAATTGTGCAAGCTTTAAGGGTTTTGAACTTAGATGAGTAAATGCCTTGGGAGCTAACCTAAACCATATTTAATTTAGAACCTGATTCTTTTAATTCAGGAGAAGAAAGATGGCAGGAGGAAGCAGCACCAACACTGGTGGGAATGAACTTAGTGAAGTAGTAAGACAATTAGCAGCAGTTGCCCAGCAACTGGCTAGAAACTCGTCTGGAAATGGGGATGCTCAGGGGGAGCTCTTTAAGAAAGTGGCACAGAGTAAGCCACCAACTTATCAAGGGGAGCCTGACCCTACCATTCTAGAAAATTGGTTGAGGGAAATCGAAAAGCTGTTTGGGGCGGTAGGATGCCCTGAAAACTCGAAAGTGAGCTGTGCTACCTACTACATGAGGGGTGAAGCTGACCTTTGGTGGCAGCAAAATGAGGCTACCATTAGGGCTCTACTTGGGTTCAATTGGACCAAGTTCCAAGAAAAGGTGAGAATCAAGTTTTATCCTAGCTTTTTGCAGAAGCAGAAAGCTAAGGAGTTCTCGAACCTCATAATGGAAAAGATGTCAGTTACGGAGTACTACACCAAGTTTATAGAGCTGTCCCGTTTTGCTGAGGAGACGTTGCTACTGAAAAAGCAAAGGCTAGGAAGTTTGAGAGTGGTTTAACTACGGATCTGCAATTAAAGCTGTGCGGGCAAGTATTCGAGACTCTAGATGAGGTGTATGGAAGGGCCGCACACCTTTACGCATTGGAGGAGAAGAAGAAGAAGGAGCTCGCTGAGATAGAAGGAAGAGAGAAGAGGAAAGAGGTGGTGCAAGTTTCTGGTAACCAGCAGGGAAACCAGAATGGCTTTAAGAAGCAGAAGTACCACCATAACAATAATTTCCCCAGTAATAATAATAATTTCCAGAACAATAACCGTCAAGGTGGACGTAGCAACAATGGAAAGGCTAGAAACAATAACCAGGGGAATAACAGGAATGGTAGGATTTATTACTGCAAGAGGTGTAGAAACAATCATCCTGGGAAGGATTATGAGGGTAATTTGGTTGAATGTCGAGCTTGCAACAAACTGAGGCATAGGGAGTATGAGTGTTTTTCCAAGAATGGTAATGGGAACAGGCAGAACAACAATAATTCAGGAGGAAACCAGAGGAGTTTTCCAGGGAACAACAATAACTTTACTGGGAGCAAGGGAATACAACAGAATGGGGTGAAGAACAGTAACACCAATAATAACAATAACCAACATAGGGGTGGAGCTGCTGGGAAACTAAATGTGCTGAGTAGGCATGAGGCGGAGGCCACGAAAGATGTTATTACTGGTACTTTTTCTATTAACTCTATTCCTGTTAAAGTATTGTTTGATTCTGGTGCAACTTTTTCTTTTGTTTCTAAAGGTATTGTTTCAAAACTTAAGGACTGCTTAACAGCAGTAGAAGCAGTAAATCTACCTATAACCATTCCAACAGGTGGGGTAGTGAAATGTACCAACACCTTTAGAAATGTGCCTTTGGAAATAAAAGGGAAGATATTCCTTTCTGACCTTATTGAATTTGGACTGAGTGACTTCGATCTTATCCTGGGAATGGACTGGATGAGTAGGTATAATGCTGAGATTAGTTGTAGATCACAAAAAGTGAAAGATTGACCACAAGTAGTAATGAGTCGTTAACATTCTGGATGAAAGGTGAAACTAAGTGCCCAAGGTTAATTTCAGTGCTAAAGTTAGCAAAATACATGAAGAAGGGGCATCCAGTATATTTCTGCAGTGTCCGGAATATGGACCATGAACAAGTGACAAATCCAGAGGACATAACAGTAGTGAATGAATACCTAGATGTATTTCCAGAGGAAATTCCATGAATGCCACCTAAGAGAGCAATCGACTTTACCATAGATTTAGTTCCCGAAACAGCCCCTATATCCAAGGCACCATATCGAATGACACCTGCAGAAATGAGTGAGTTGAAGGAGCAGTTGCAGGACTTACTGGAAAAGGGATACATTAGACCAAGTGCCTCTCCTTGGGGAACTCTAGTTCTATTTGTGAAGAAAAAGGATGGAAGCATGCGTTTGTACATTGATTACAAGGAATTAAATAAGGTGACAATAAAGAATAAGTATCCTTTACCAAGAATAGATGACCTGTTTGACCAATTGAAGGGTGCCACGGTGTTTTCGAAAATTGACTTGAGGTCTGGGTATCACCAACTGAGAATTGCCGATGAGGACATCCCTAAAACGGCATTTAGGACAAGATATGGACACTACGAGTTCACAGTTATGCCTTTTGTGTTGACAAATGCTCCAGCAATCTTTATGGATTTGATGAATAGAGTGTTTCATCAATTTATGGATAAGTTTGTAGTAGTGTTCATAGATGACATTTTGGTATACTCCAAGGACAAGGAAGAGCATGCAGAACACCTAAGGGCAATTCTGCAAACATTTAGAGAAAACCACCTTTATGCAAAGTTCTCTAAGTGTGAATTTTGGTTGGAAAAGGTAGCCTTCCTAGGACACTTTGTGTCTAAGGACGGAGTAGAAGTAGACCCAGCCAAAATAGAAGCTGTTAAGAGTTGGCCTACACCCAAAACAGTATCTGATGTGAGAAGTTTCTTAGGTTTAGCAGGGTATTATAGGCGTTTTGTTAAAGATTTTTCCAAGATTGCTAAACCTATAACTACTCTAATGAAGAAGGACAAGAAGTTTGAATGGGATGAGAAGTGTGAAGAGGCGTTCCAACTCTTAAAACACAAGTTAGTTACAGCACCAGTGCTTACACTTCCAGATGATAGTGGGCTGTATGATATATATAGTGATGCATCAAAGAATGGTTTGGGGTGTGTGCTTATGCAAAATGGAAAAGTGATAGCATACGCATCAAGGCAGCTAAAAACACACGAGGTAAACTATCCAACCCATGATCTGGAATTAGCTGCCATCATTTTTGCACTGAAAATTTGGCGTCATTATTTGTATGGAGTGAAATGTAGAATTTACACAGACCATAAGAGCTTAAAGTATATTTTCACTCAAAAGGACTTGAACTCTCGTCAAAGGAGATGGCTAGAGTATACGACGGATGACGATCTAGACATACAATACCACGAAGGGAAAGCAAATGTAGTTGCGGATGCTCTAAGTCGTAAAACTAGTCATGGATTAAACTCGTGAGTAGTAGCTAATGAGTTATGTAGAGAAATGGCAAAATTGAACTTAGAAGTCGTGGAATGGGGAGTACCAGCAGGTATTTTTGCGAATCTGAGTGTCCAACCAACAATATTCGACGAGATTCGAGAGAACCAAGAGGGAGATGTGAAGTTGGATAGGATTCGTGAGAAAATTAAACAAGGAAAAGTTACAGACTTCAAAGTTCACGAAGATGGGAGCTTGAGGTATAAAGGTCGATGGTGTGTACCACAGAGATGTGAGGAAGTGAAGAGAAAGTTGATGGAAGAAGGCCACAACACACCTTACTCTGTACACCCGAGAGGAGACAAGTTATGTAAGGATTTGAAGAAAATGTTTTGGTGGCCTAGAATGAAAAATGAGGTGGCTGAATTTGTGGCAAAGTGCTTAACCTGTCAGAAGGTGAAAATAGAACACAAGAGGCCTCAAGGGACTGTACAATCATTAGAAATCCCAGGATGGAAGTGGGATTGCATTTCAATGGACTTTGTGACCTGCCTTCCTAAATCCAAGAGCGGAAATGACACCATTTGGGTAGTAGTGGATAGACTAACAAAATCAGCGGTATTTATACTAATGAAGGAAACTTGGAAAATGGAACAACTTGCGAAAGCTTACATCAAACACGTTGTGAGATTACATGGAATTCCAAAAGATATCGTATCTGACAGAGACTCCAGGTTCCTCTCAAAATTTTGGAAAAGTGTACAAGAAAACTTTGGTACAACACTTAAAATGAGTACAGCATTTCACCCTGCCACAGATGGGCAAACTGAAAGAACCATTCAAACCTTGGAAGATATGTTGAGAGCTTGTGTTATAGACTTCCAGGGAGGATGGGAGGATAGCTTGGATTTAATTGAATTCTCTTATAATAATAGTTACCATGCGAGCATTGGAATGGCTCCATTTGAGGCCTTGTATGGGAGAAAGTGTCGTAGCCCAATTTGTTGGAACGACATTAGTGAAACTATGATTCTTGGGCCTCAAATGATTGAAGACACAGTCAAGCAAGTAAGGGAAATTCAAGCTGAATCCAAGCAGCTCAAGATCGCCAAAAGAGTTATGCAGACTTAAAGCGAAGAGAAGAAGAATTTGAGATCGGCGATAAATTGTTACTAAAAGTGTCACCAATGAAAGGAGTGATGAGATTTGGGAAGAAAGGAAAGCTCAGTCCAAAATACATCGGTCCATATGAAATACTGCAAAGAATAGGCAAAGTAGCTTATAGGTTAGCATTACCTATGGAGCTTAGTAAAGTACATGACGTATTTCATGTGTCCCAATTGAGAAGGTACATCCCCGATAAATCCCATGTGCTACAACCCAAAACCATCGAGATAGATCAAAGTTTAACCTATGAAGAGAGACCTGTTAAAATTCTTGACAGTAAAGTGCATAGTACACGCAACAAAAATGTTAAGATTGTAGAAGTACTTTGGTCTAACCAAGAATATGAGGAAGCCACTTGGGAGGCAGAAGATGAAATGAAAAAAAAATACCCAGAGTTGTTTCAGGTATATAGAGTTACGGGGGCGTAACTCGTTTTCTTTAAGGGGGGTAGAATGCGGTAGAATTTCGCGCTTTTTCACTAGATTTCAGTTATTTTTGTGCTCTTTGCACGAAGTTAAACAAGTATTTCGAGTATTTATGCTCTCAAAGAGACATAAAACAGTATAGGAGTGACAAAAAGTACAGCAATATTATACATAATAAGGAAAAATGTTTGAATTTCGTTTCCCAAGTTTCGGGACGAAACTTTTTTTAAGGGGGGTAGACTGTAATACCCCGTATTTTTATATGTATTTTATTTAAAGTATGTATTTTATAAGGTATTTAAATAGTTATAATTATTTTTAATTAAATTATTTTAATTAATATTATTATAAAAGGAAAGTTTATTTAATTATTTTATTTAAAAGTTGGGGTTTTATTTATAGAAAGTTTATTTTTTAACAAGTTTTATTAGGGAAGGGATTAGGAAAACTAAAAGAGGAAAGTTTAGGGTAAAAGGGTTGGTAGAGAAGGGGTATAAATATCCCACTTATGAGGCAAATCAACTTTGCCCAGAGTGGAGAAAACCAAAGGTAAGCTTCTCCCCTTTTCTCTTTACTTTTCTTTCTTTTTTTTTTCTTCCTCTTCCCCTTCCCCTATTCACGGCCGGCCACCACCACCACCATACACGTGGCCGGACCACCACCACACACCACCGCGCACCACCAGCACACGGCCAGCAGCCGCGGCAGCAGCCCAGCCGTGCCGTGGTGGCTGCTGCTGCCGTGGGTGTTCTCGGAAAAAAAAAATTTAATCTTGCTTATTCTAATTTAATCTATGCTTAGATCTAATTATAAATTATGAGTTTTGGGATATAATTTTGATGTTTGAATGTTGTAATTATATTAATAAATTTTCAGATTTGGTTTTTAATTAAAAAGCCCCAATTTTTGAAACCCTAGGTTCTTGATTTATGAAATTATGAAAGTATATGATGTATTAATGTTTAGATCTTCAATTTAAGTGCTTTAAGACCAAATTACAGCAAGTTTTAATTAGAAATAAAGTGCAGGAATTTTATGTAGAACCCTAAATATTATGTTTTTGAAGGAAATTTAAATTACCCATTAAGGGGGACTTAATTATGGTGTTTTAAATATAATTTCAGCTTATTCTAATTAATTTATGAAGGGTTTTAAAATAGTATATATTGCTGGAAATTTGTTTAGAGTGGGTTTTAATACTCTATTATAATTTTAATGTGTAGGAGACTTTGAAGTGATCAATTTTTACTAGTCGTGGCGATTTTAAGATCGTATTCTAGGTACGTTCGCGTACTTACCATATTTTGATGATGTAGAATCATGCTAGGCTTAATTTCAATCAATTACAAGTGATATCATGCTAAGGTTCATGTATTGAATTGTGAATTATTGGTGTTGGTGATTGAATTGTGAAGCATGAATTATTTGTGATGATCTATGGATTGGAAAATTATATTTAGGCATGATTATATGGACTACATATTTATTTATGGCATGATAGAGAGCATGTTTAATCTAACTAATTGTTTAATTATGTTTGGATTATTAAAAAGGAATTTTATTATGGTTCATATAATTTTTATTGATGCTTTAAGCATGAGGAAGGAGCTACATAAGTGTCTATGTACACAAGGAATAAATTGTATGTTGGTGCCTTTGTGCACTTAAGGTGTTTTTAACACCGAGGGATAGGATTTTTGGCGCTTTATGCGTTTAAGGTGTCTTTGACACTGAGGTAGAATTAAAAAAGGGTTCAACATTAAATATTATGTGGTCACTAAATATTCAAGAATTAAATTGGTATGTTTGATTTATTGAATTATTATTGATGATGGAATTGTTATGCTTTGAGGGTCATCACCAAGTCTAATAATATGTAAATAACGTAAAGTGAAAGAGATTACGCACCAAAACTCTTGGAACGTATATACCTTGAGTATGAACAATGGGGGGAGTTATGGGGTTTTATATTTAACCATAACTTCTAATGGAGTACAGGACGCTGTACATTCCTTTTTATTTCTTATTATGCGCAGGAATTCCGCCACCTATGAGTGGTTTTGTCGCTGGCACGGTTAGCTCCCGTGTCAGTTAACCTCAATTTATTTGGGGGAGGTTTAGTAGGAAACCCGTTCGATGCGCAATCATCGCTAAATGAATTATTTAGTGTCTAGTTAAATTGTCTTGTTGAATGTTGTGTGTGCTTGTAAACAGTTGCAATGAGGTAAGTGTGTGATGATAGGAGAAAGCATGTTAGTTTGTTTTACTACGCCTATGTACTCAGCTTTGCTGATTGTGTGTGTATGTTTGTGTGTGGCCATGTCTTTATCTTGGCCCTACGATGATCCATTTTAATGGAGAGTAGTGGGGGCAAGTAGGGATACTCTTTTCAGGTATTGAAGCATGTTCATGACGGGGCATGAGTGGAGAGAGAATCATGCTAGATCCCATTAGGATATGATGTGTTTTATGCATAGAATATTTTATGATGTTTATTTTATTGACTAACTTGGAAGTTTGTTTGATTCGGTTTTGAATAAGGGCCTTGAATGGTTCCAAGTTGTAGTGGATTTCTATTTGACTTGATTTTATTGATTTTCAACTGTACTTTCAATTGGTTGGTTTTTAAATTATGTTATTTAAATAGTTTGGCTTTCAAGTCTTCCGCTGTGTATCTTTGATAGTTGCCTTAGCCGTTTTCACGGTGGCGGTAATGTCTTAGATATTCCTAAAAACGTATTTTAAAAGGGTAAAGTGTATTATTAATGGAAAGGAATTTCTAGGGTGTGACACTGCCTCATATGCCACAACCCTAATTATCGGGTATAATCATAAAATATTAAACATGCATACATAACTTCTTAAGTAATATACATCTATGAAATGACTTCTTTATCTTCTTATCAGGGAGCAAGCTAAGCATCAAAAGTGTATGGAAGCAAAAACAACTCACGCTAAGGATATTTATTTATTTATTTATTTATTTTTAATGTTTTTTATATTGTAATTTTATTACAGCATTATCTCCAAGTATATCTACAATTGTATGCGAAAATAATTTCAACTCTTAATTTTCATAAAATATCATGTATGTATGTGGTATATTGTGCACGCATGGCGTGCATATTTTAGCTTGTAATAATAACAATAACAATAACAATAATAATAATAATAATAATAATAATAATAATAATAATAATAATAATAATAATAATAATAATAATAAAAATAAAAATAATACGAAGTAATAAATAATTTGTATTTGATCTGAACTTATTTTTTCTGCTCTGATCTAAAATTATTTTTTTTTATGATTTGATCCGATCTGAACTTATTTTTTCTGATCTGATTTTTTTCTGAAATAAGTAAAAATAAGGTAAACTAAAAAAAAAAACAAGGCCTAAGGGCCTGTTCTCATTAACTGAACTGAGCTGGACTGAACTGAATATTTTATAAGAGAAGGAAATTAGAAGTTGAGCTGAACTGCGCTGAGCTGAACTGAATTTCAATGTATGAGAACATGCCTTAAGACTATGACTATGGTTTTAAGCCATTCAAATATTAAATACTCAACTCAACTAATAATGGCGTTGAAAGGTTCATCCGATTAGGTTAGGTTAGGTTTGGCTATGAGTTGGAGAAAATAGAACAAGATGTTGGTGCGCAAGTGCACGAGGAAATTCTTGTTCATCAGACTGATTTGCGAAATCAGTAAATCAGGGGGCAAAAATGTCTTTTTCCAATTAAAGTTGGGGGCAATATGGTCGCATCGCTTGTTAAAGGGGAAAACGTTTGACTAGTCATGTTCTAACGTCCGTCCTCAAGCCAATTGTTCTAACGTTCACGTGAGTTCTCACAGCTTTTTGGTTCATCATCAATGATGAACAAAAGCTCATAAGCAATCTCAGAATAAAATGCTTAGCTTCAATGGAGGAGGAAAACTCACCTACCCTCTAAGGGTTAACCATACCCTAAATTCCTCCCTTTTTAATTAGGGTTTTCGCCGCCGAATATGGTGATGTCGGTGTCGGTGTCGGAGAAGTCATTGAAATAGCTTGAAGAAGAAGAAGATGAAGGTGTCGAAGGAAGAAACAGATGCTTGTAATGGAGGTGGGTGAAGGAAGGAGGAAGAAGACATCCATGGATGAGCGTGAAGTAAAGTTTATGAAAATTAAAGGGGAAAAGCAATAAATTAACTTACCAAGGTAATTGAGGACTGCAAGCTTTATCTTCTCTTCCAAAGGCCGATTTGAGTACACAGGTCAGAGGAGGAAGAAGATGCAGATCCACAAAATTTTTTTGTTTTCCTTTATTTTTTGGAGAAGGGGGGAGGCTGAGTAACGGACTTTGTAACGTTGAAAACTTCGACCGTCAACATAGCATGTCACCATCAGCAGAACTCAATATAAAAATATTACTTTTGCTGAGGAGGGCCCACAAATGCCGCTGATTAACAACATTTCGTTAATCAGACTGATCAACCGGGTCGGCCTCCAAGTGCACAGTCCTTCTGCCTGCTGCATAGACGCACAGTCGCCCACTCGTCTGAGCCCGAGCTGCCCGGCAGACACATTGTGAGTTCAATTTACTAGTTTGATAATTAGTAATTGCTGATTTGAAATATAATTGAATAATTGATTGCCGAAGTTAGATTCTTGCTTGTTGGGTTTTTTAATTAATAATAGATATATAATTGATAATTTAAAATTCATTTGTGTATATTGGGATCATTGTTTTGTGCATAGCTGATAGTTTTGAACTTATGTTAGTCAATTGATGTTGGTTAATTTGATTTCCTATGAATAATTATACTAGTATAATTATGATGGTTATGAATGCTCTACAGTTCTTTTTTTTCCTTCATATATTTATCATGGAATTTTTATTCTTAATAAAATTTGCCCATCAAAATTTGAGATTTATTTAAAAAATAACTGAAATTTTGATGAATATTGTGTTGATAATTCAATTTAATGGTTAAGGTTACAATTAATAGCTTTTTATGCTGAATTTTTATTGCCAATTTGCTTTCCTCGAGCTTCACACCTAATTGATACTTATTCGTTTTGATCCTGTGTTAATAATTGAAACTTTGATGATAAATGTGATGGTAATTTAGGTTAGGGTCACAATAAACACTATTTTTATACTGAAATTTGATTATTTTGCTGAAGACAGCTGCTGTTTTGGTTAAGTGATCAGTGTTATATGGTTGCAATATTCAGAAGGCTACTTTTTAATTTGAATACACTTTGTCTTCTCCCAAAAAAATTCAGATTTTTTTTATTTTTTGTAGAATCATTAATGCTTGGTAACCAGTTACAAGAGGTAACAATTAGGCCGAGGAAGAGAGGAGAGAGAGCGAGAGCCTTGGAACGGCGGTAAAGAAGGTGTTGAATAATATCAAAAATGTCAATGGAGCCGAAGAATGACGAGTCGAACTCGGAAGCAAACTCGGCAACAAAGAAGAAGAAAAGAGGAATAAATATACAAGGCTATCAAATTGAGGGTTTATCAATCGCTGGCCAAGAAACATGCATTATCTTCCCTTCTCTCAACCTTGCTTTCGATATTGGAAGGTGCCCTCAACGCGCCATTTCTCAAGACTTTCTTTTTATCTCCCATGGTCATATGGACCACATTGTATGTCTTCTCTTTTGCTCTCTTTATAATCTTTATTTTGTTGTATTTCATGGGGTTTTTCGCACGTTTGAATTTTTTTCCAATTTTTGGTTAATTTTTGTTGATTTTTTTTTTTTAAAAAATTGAGTTTTAGCCATAATCTTGATTTAGTATTCTATGGGTTTCCTTGTTTTTGAATTAGTTTGATTTTTGGTTATTTTTGTTAAGATATATTATAAAATGTTTACTGAATGACTGTGTTCTGTTTTAAGGATGTCTATTACTCCCTTCCCCGTGCCTCGGTCGTTCGAGTAATTGTATAACAAATGGAACATATTGTCTCTTCAATCATCTGTTGATAAGTAAACAAGTTAATGGATAGTTTCTTTTGCTGATACTGAATTCTGAACTTTCTTGAAAATTGAATTCTGAAAATGATTCTTATTCTTCTTCTTCTTCTTCTTTTCTTTTCTTTTTGTTTTTTTAAATGCATTTGCTCTTTCAAGTAGACCTACTATGGAGTGTTTTGTGAGTTGTGTCCATCTCCTAAATACTAAACGTACGGTGTAATGTGATGTGTATATCAGGGAGGATTACCGATGTATGTTGCGACTCGTGGATTGTTCTCTATGAAACCTCCTACAATTTTTGTGCCTAAAGCTATAAAAGAGGATGTAGAAAGGCTTTTTGATGTACACAGAGCAATGGACCAATCTGAGCTGAAGAATAATTTAGTTGGTCTAGAAGTGGGTAATGTTCATATAAAATCCACATTTTCATTGTATATAACTCCCTCCAAGCTTGTTCTCTTCAATGATCATGTCAGCTGTTTCTACTCAATTACTGTGCTTAATCTGGTTTTTTTTTTTTTTTTTTTTTTTTTTTTTCAGGAGAAGAATTCTATATTAGGAGGGATCTCAAAGTTAAAGCATTTAAGACATATCATGTCATTCCCAGTCAGGTACCAAGTACTTCCTTTTTATTTATATCCCCTTTTAAGAGCTCATTTGTGTGGGTTAAAATTCTTAAAAATATTCTTGAGCTATAAACCAAGTATACTTTGTTCATTCATATGATGTGTTGCAGGGATATGTAGTTTATTCAGTTAAGCACAAGCTTAAGCAAGATTTCATTGGTCTTCCTGGAAAAGAGATCAAGGCTATGAAGGATAAAGGTGTGGAGGTATGCTTGGTAGTTGTGTTATCTAAGTGACAATTGTTGCATATACCGTGACAGGGTAGACTGTTATTCAACAAGTTAGTTTGCTCATTGATGAGACAGTAAGTTTCCTGTTCTCGGTTCATATCTGTAATTAGTTGGAATATCTGATAGGAAGAGAATTTTGGACTATGGTAAGGGATAAAGATACTTTGTATCTGTTTGGGAATTGTTTCCTTACTTTAAATGTATCCATCTATTGAGTTCCATACAACCATTTAGTCATATGTCCAGGTGGATGTAGTTTGTGATTGACAGACAAACATAATAACATTCCGAATTATAAATATATTTTAATTGACTGCTTACTTTCTTGTAGTCTTTTTTCTGTAGTTGGTACTTGGTATCTAAATGGTCAGTTAGAGCATTAATTTAGCTGGAATCATTTTTCTTAGTCCTTCCTAATTTGATAAAATGTACAAATTTTGTCACAGCTGCAGTTGAAGGTACATATTTGACGCCTTCTTGTGATGTGCTATGTCTTTCAAAAGCCTAAGGAGTAGATTCTTCTTGCTTCTTGTATCCCCCCTCCCCTTTCCCCCCAATACCAACCCTGTAGAGCTAGAAAAGTTTCAAACCACAAGCTATGCAAAGGCATGAGTGGACAGCAACTTAGCATACTTCTTTCTTATGCATTTGGTTCTGCTGCCTTCTGCATATTTCTGTCTGATGGAGTGGTTCTAAATTGGCAGATTACCACAACAACTACAGCACCTGAGGTAGCATTTACTGGAGACACAACAGCTGACTTCATTGTTGATCCAGCTAATCTTGATGTGCTGAAGGCAAAGATTCTTGTGATGGAGGTAACTCACTATATGAGCGATTGATTTTTTTAGATTTATTTATTGACTATTACTAGTTCGATCATTGATGGTTCTTGATAAGTTTAATTTATTTGAGCTTGTGCCTTCTTCGTTGATTTGTTTGTGGAATTTCTGGTTGTTCAATCTGCAAAACAGATGTATATGATGTTTGTGTTGATGAATTGTGATGTAAGATCCATATGACCTGCTTTATAAACTCTCTTGCGTTGAGATGCTCTTATTACAAGTTTTACGGGGAGAAGAAATACTTTCATCCTTAGAACTCTTGGATAAACACTTATGAATGGGTATTAAGGAAATTCACAAATTTAGCAAGGGTTCTCTAGTTTTCTCTGTTTGATGTCCTTGGTTGAAGAGTTTTAGCAGGGGAACACTAGTTGGAACTTGAAAGTGAACGTTATGGAAATGGCACAACCTCTTCTTTTTTATACTCCCTTTGTTCCCTAATGTTTTTTACGTTTGGAATAATGCGCGGTAATTATGAAATTGTGTAAAGTTGAGGTATATTGGAATATTTCAATGATTGAAAGTACAATTTTATTAAACTATACAATGTTGAGCATGTGGGATGAAGAAATTAGAAGAGAGAGGAGAGAGAATGTAATAATAAGTGTTGAAAAACTATTAAAATAGTACAAAGAGTACAATAGCACATGGAAAAGTAAGGACTTTTGAGCAAAAAAAATTGTAAAACAAGGGTAATTTTGTCCAAAATTTATGACAAAAATAGGAAAGATACTAAATGTAAAGATTAAAAAGGAACACCCTAAATGGAAACGTAAAAAACATTTAGGAACGGAGGGAGTAATATTTTTTTTAACCAAAAATTCCCTTCCTCCCAACAAATGTTTTTGTGTTTAGAGTGTTGAGTTTGAAATATTGTTCTGTGAGTTTGTTAGATGTGCATAGTATAAGCTTATAAATAGTGCTGGATTTTGCTCACCACAACTTCAATGTTAATTCTAGAAGTAGCCTCTGTTTTTGGGTCTAGAGCTGTAATCATCTTATCCTTCCTCAGTGCACAAAGCCCCAAACACATTATTGACATTATGGCAGGGACTTCTGTGGGTTGTGGGGGATTTAGGGGGAGGCAGAAGATCCAAATCTGTTTTTCAAAAAAGCTTAGCAAATGAGTGAGACGGGGGCGGGCTCACAAACGTTAAGGAAGAAGCGAGTTTCTAAAAAGTAGCTAGTAACTGTAGCTTTGGAAGTGTATTTCAAAGCAGCTAACCCTCTTGTTTTCACAACCAGGTGTGTATATGCAGCTTTTGCAATTGCAGCTTTCTTGTTTGCTGCTCTTGCGGGTTTGTTTTTTTTCCTAATTTTGAGTAAAGGAAGCAGCTAAATGTTAGAATATGAAGTTAGCTTCCTCTTCTCTACTGCGGTCAGCTGTTCTTGTCTCTAAATGGCTGCTAATGTTGCTATCTGACCCCATTCTATTACCCGACTCGGAGGAAGGTAATAGAGTAAGGGGCAGTTCCTTTTCTGTAGTTCCTGTAGCTCTCCGCCCTTAACATTTCTGCCAGGAAATGGGATCTTGTGGTACTTGTATGTCTAAGATTGCTGGAATTCTCTATCAACTACTGTTTCACTCTGAATTTCATCTCTGCACCGTTAGCTTCTTAGGAGAAAAATAGCTGTGTTTTTCCTTGAGATTCACATGATTAAATAGGCATGTTCTGTGTTTTATGTTGTCATGCAGTGCACCTTCTTAGACAAAGCAGTTGACGTGGTGCATGCAAGAAAATATGGACATACACATCTGGATGAGGTTCTTTTTTATCCTTATCTGATGTTTGTATAATGATGCTGCATTTTCTTATAGATGTTTGTTTAACCATCATGCAGGTTGTAAAGTATGCTGATAAGTTTCGGAATAAGGCAATTCTTCTGATCCACTTTTCTGCAAGATATTTTGTAGAGGTAAGAGATTTAAATATCCGGCCTTGTTTCTTCTTTGTAGTGGCTGTGGAATTGTTTATTCTTTGATTCACTAGAATAAGTGCATGGCAGATAGGAGGTGACCTGGATATTTGGATCTTTTGCTTCCTTTTGTCAATTTTTCTTTGTTAACAATTGTGGTTTTCATCCTTGTTCACTTAGCAGATCCTACACCTGGTTATATCTGCCCTTCAGGTTCTCATGAACATATGCAGATTAGTTATTATAAACATGCAATAAAACAGAGAAGAAAGGTTGAGGCTTTAATTAACACAACTACGGTCTACACAATCGATAGGTTTAGCCTATCAAGCTCTATGGTGACTTGAGGTCACAACTCTCCATATAGTGACTCAAGGTCACAACTTTCTTAAGGATTTACTCCAAAATTCTGCCTACCATTTTCTTTCCCCTCCCTCTCTATTTATACTGAAGACTATTAACCTAGTAAAGTTATATTACTAGAATACCCATACTACCCCTCCTTAGTTTAGTCTATTACAATTTGATGCCTTGCACCATAATATTCAGATAGCAGCTAATTAAGCTAAATGGAACTGATTTGTCGAGCAGCATTTATGTGGAGATGTTTTTTAGATGTCCAATTTATGCAAACTCCTGAAGTTGATTTCAGTTTTAAAGCTGAGTACATAATATTGATCTATAAGTAATTGGGTATACCAATATCTCCTTTCCCAAATTCACAAATTCAAATAGGACAGTGAGTAATGTTGAGATGAAGTAGGGGAATTCCTAATTTCCTGGTAATGAAATAAGTTACTTCAATCAGGAGATGAGTTTGTTGGTACTATTGTTTGATGGCCGTGCTTGCTTGCAAAATTAAAGGTAATTTATAGATTGAACGGCTTATATTTTTTCTACTTTTCTAGAGTTGAAGGAATAAGGTGGCAGTGTGGGTAGTTGGAGAAAAAGATTGATTATTATTGTGTGTATTTTTTATTGCTTGTTTTTCTGTGCATAGAAGATTATGTTTAGTCAGAAAAATTATTCTCATTAAAATATAGGAGTTGAAGAATCCTTTGCTGGGCTTTCTGTTCATAGAATATTATATATTTGGTTAGAGAAATTGTTTTTGTATAAAACAGTTATGCTGTGCTAATTGTGCTGAAGAATCCCCTGGGCATCTGAGTGAGGATATTGTCATATTTCTGACTTGGCATACTAGAACTTGAGGGTTCTAGCTATTATAAATGGCATCAGATGTGCTTGGAAGAGAATTCTGACCCATTACTGGAGAAGAGCTTATCTTGATGCCTCCAAATATGGAAATAAGGAAGGAGAAACTATTTGGATCTTCACTTGGGAGCAAAATTTAACTAGTTGTATATATATATATATATATATATATATATATATATATATATACATATATATATATATATACATATATATATATATATATATATATATCCCTACCTTATAAAAAGTAGAAACATTCTCTTAGGAATAGTGTACTACCAATCATACCTTCAAAACTATGTACAAAGTTATGTACAAAATGTGTATTTACTTAAATACCCTCATTAATATGTTTACTATCATTAATATATTTAATGTTTTTTTTATCATTAAACATATCATCAATTAATTTTGTTTTTGTTAACAAATAATTTGTAATGATTTTTTTTAAAATAAAAAATTCTAATACTTTACACTTATATGATATTATTATTATTATTATTATTTAAAAAGAAAAAATTTGTATGTACAATGAAACGGTTTATTACCAAGTGAGTGTTTATTTTTACTTTTTCATAGTTGCTCTTCTTATTTCCGCAAAGTCTCTTGACTCTTGCGAACTTTGATTTGGAATAAAATCCTACTAACTTATCATCCCCCCCCCCCCCCAAAAAAAAAAAAAAATCTTGTCGTTTTTTAATTGCAACTATTGTTAAGGTTTATTAGCTTTGTTTTGGTGTTTAGAGAGCCACAAGGGCGAATGATGAGAATCGATCCAAAGATCTCTTGGACCGGGAGGGGAGCTCTAACCACTTGAGTTATCCCTCACTATGTGGTTTATTAGCTTTTTAAGTCTACATATAAACAACATCCATCATAGAATTTGAATGAGATTCATATATTAAATAGTTTGGTGATATTTGAGCAGGCGTATGTTATCAAGAGGTATAAAGAACTAAATATCCTACAATCAAGGGAAATCGGTGGTAGAAAAAAATGGTATTAATTATAAAAAGAATTTAAGATGAAAAATATAACTAATTGGCTATTGCTTTAGTATTGATATAGATATTAGATGGTCGTCGTAGAACATTAAAGAACTTGTTTACATATTATTACTCCACATGACCAAAGCTCACAAAAAAATTCATTTGAAGAAAAACACGATAGAAATATTATACTAAGTACTATTGAAACATGCACAACAATTAAGAGTTCTAAACTAACAATGGCCGTTTAAAATATGAAGGGATGGAAAACAATCAAATATTATATAATAATAATAATAATTTTGATATAATACTATCAAACTTTTGAGGATATAAAAAATAATTGTCTTAAAAGATTTTGGTGGCTTTCTTATAATTCTACAAATTCACCACATATGCACATAAATCAAATAGTCAGTATTAAAATTACTAGGTCTACCACCCTAACCAAAGGTGTAAATACACGCCAATACAAATTCTCCGCAAGAGCTAGTCCCTCCGCGCGCATCGCGCGCGTAGGATACCCTAGTATATATAAAATCTCAGCCTGATTTTGATTTGTGTTCTCTCTCGTTGAATGTTTCAAAGTACCTCAGTTTTGCCTTTGCTTAGCCATTTATTTTAAATTTCATTTTCTCCATTTATTTAAGTGATTCTTAATTCTGTACCCCAAATTGCAAAGTAACTTTAGCTGGGTTACATCTTCTGACCCCTTAAATTGAATTCTACTGCTGTATTACTGTTCTGCCAATATTGTGTACGACTTACTGTAATTATTGTCTATTCAGATGCCAAAATCCAGCTATTAATTATGCAGCTTTGGCAGGAAATTGAAGAAGCCATTTCGAGATTGCCATCAGCTTTTGCTGGCCGGATCTTTGCACTTACTGAAGGGATTTGATGATTGGTGTTATAATGAGGGGTTTCAGCCACATCTATCTCTCCTGTACAGAAGTCGAGTTGTTTTTGTGCATTAAATTATTGAACTGGTTAGTTTCTCTTCTTTATTTTCTCCCCCTTTGTGCTCACTAGAAATACAAGCATTTTTACATATGACATGTACTACTATCACCTAGTAGCTACGAAACATGAAGATGTTACTGATTAAGTTTTACAGTGAACCATGATTCAATTTTGACATCACTTTATATCTAATTTTCAGCCTAGTTCTGTATAAACTAAGTAAAGTGTAACTATTAGCTTTATGTAAATATAGTTTTAAATAGAATGAAATTAATCTCAGAAAGCTAATGTATCATGCCTGCGCTTGGTTGGTAAAGAAACAAAATACTCCGTATTCGACTGGTGTCTGGTTTATATCATATAGTTGAGGAACTTACCTATTTCTACCGTTTGATTAGTGTTTAATTTTGTTTTTAGTTTCATTTAACCAAAAGCCTTATTGTATGACCCTTTAACTAGTAACTAAGACCGAAGTGTCCTAGGTTGTTAAAAGTGTCGAATAAATACAATGATGTTGAACAAACCTTATCGGTTATAATGTCTCAACTCTGATAATTTAAAATATACTTCTCTGCTAGCATTGGAGTTACTGTTAAACTAAACTTTAAAAGGCTAAGTCTTGTATTACTTGTAAAGTCTTAAATTGCCTTTCTTCTATGTAGAGGGTGACATTTCTTTGGCAGTTGCTGTTCTCACATTCAACTATTGTGATATCAAATAACAGTGCTGGCAGGATGGATCTTTTGTGAGATGCATTCTTCTTCGGTTTTGGGAGGTGGGTCTCAGGCTTTCCTGGCTGTCTGCTTTGCAAGCCGAGTTCCAAGCTTATTTTTGGGCTTTCATTTGGCCTAACGGCAAGAGTTTTGTAAAGTTGCTATCTATACTGACTGCTCTTCCTTATCTGCTTTTCTTGGGGGTTCCTGCTCGGTTGATTTGTCTGCTTTCTGGTTGTCCGGGAAATTCGAGCTGCTATCCAGGACCTTTCCGTCTGCTTTATTGACAAGGTGCCTCGTGCTTGGGCTTTCCCTGCTCATTGGCTAGCTGTTGGTGCTCGGCGTCGTCAGTTTCTTTATTTTGTTTGCTCTGTTTTCGTTTGTTAGCTCTATTTGTTTTTTTTTCTTAAAAAAAAAAAAAAAAAAAAAAAAAAGTGATGTAGTTCAGTGTTTCAAAAGTTCTGTGTTTCCAATAGTTCTGTGTTTCAAAAGTACGAAATACCATAATTAGGTTCTGTTTTCGTTCTGTGTTTCATTCTTATTTTTCCCAGGCTATATTTTTTTTTCTTGAAGTCGTGCAATTCTGCAACAATTCCACTTCTTGCTTGCTTTGCTAATCATGTAGTTCTATGAAAAAAGAGATGCAAATAAACTGGGCACTAACATAGTTTAAAAGGAGTAACAAAAATTCAAGCAGTAATATAGTAGTTGTATGAGCAGCTGCTCATCCAACTCCCTCAATATGTCATCATTATAAGCAGAATAAGAAGAAAAACAATAACAAAAGACAATAGCTTTGAAATATTAGTATGATGAGGTGGACTAGCAATGGATAAATATAGCATATAAATAATTGTGTTATCAGTGACTCCATACAAAACAAAAAGGAAAAAGAATAGTCGATCAATCCTTGACATAAAGTTCTGGTAGGTTGTAGCAATGGTTAGGCAGCAGCAGTTGATTCCTTGGCTAGTAAAAGCTTGACCCGTTTCGACATCTCCCTCATTACATTCACAATCATGGACTTCTTTTCCAATCTGAATTGGATAGCCAGCTCTGAGAAGGTAGAGACACCCTGTTTTAGTAAGGCCTCATCCTCCACCATTTGTGTGGGAAAATTATTCAGTGATAACACACATAAACCAATAATAGTTCGAAGAGCAGCCAATTCATTTGGAATTCCGAGAGGAGCTTCAGCAGACAACGACCGAAGGGTACTCAAATCATGCTCACGTACTTTTTCCACATCACTTGCATGCAGTACACGTAAAGAAGCCAAGAGTCGACCATCAACCAAATCTGGACCACCCAATGTTACCTTTCAAGAGATAGGACAGCAAAAGCTTTTAATACCATAGTAATAGCTCTAGCAATAAGAAATTCTCTTAGATGTTAGATCTATGGAAGTTATAGAAAACAACCTAAAATTATACACGCAACACTTTTTGAACTCTTAAGTACCGTTAATTTCACTAAAGATATGACTATCTTCTCTTGCGAAACAATACTTTCAATCATAGAATGATTTAATTTGACCTTTAGTATCACTAGTATGTCAATACAAATATACGCTCCCCTAAGCCCCTATTTAATTTCCTCTCTTCAAAAGTGAGGAGCTC
Source organism: Chenopodium album (assembly GCF_948465745.1). Lineage (NCBI taxonomy): Eukaryota > Viridiplantae > Streptophyta > Magnoliopsida > Caryophyllales > Amaranthaceae > Chenopodium > Chenopodium album. The sequence goes on along the minus strand of NC_137854.1, from coordinate 17,471,174 downwards.
AACTCACTCACTCGTCACTCCTACTTCCTCTATTCTCTTTTAATCGCATTGTTTATGCACTGTTTATACACCCAGCTCAATCTATATTTTCTATACTAATACTATAACAACATTAATTCGTAAAAGATATATTAGTCTCTATGCAGATTTCCATGTATCAATTTTATACAGTTAACAAGTAATTACATTATTAATGACATTAATGGTAATAGCAGTGCATGATCAAGTGTGAAAGTCAAAACATGACAACTAAAAGAGAATGCAGGAAGTACATTCTTAGAACAGTGCACCCAGATCAAAGTCGAAAGCAGTTCAAGATACAGAGGGAGTAATTCAAAAATCATATAAAGTACATATTGTCAAGGGTCTACCAAAATAACCAGGCATACTATGAACATTAAAGCCAATCAGGTAAACAGGAAAAGAACAAACCTTAGATGGAGCCATCTTATCATCTAGTTCTAAAGCCGACAAGATTTCAGATTGCCATGAAGCTGGTGAAGAGAAATTTGGGGAGTAGAGACCAATGGCAGCACTAGAAGCCTCTAAAAGATATGGCTCATATCGGAGCTCAATAGAGTCATAAGGATTTGCAGCTATCACAAATCCATAGTCTAAGAGGAAAATGTCATTGTTCATACAACCATAATTGAGTTCCAAAGGAGCATCCTTCTGTACATGTTTTTCTGCCACTACCTGTATCAGTCAAGTAATTCACACAGATAAGACCAACTTCCAGCATTTTTAGTATCTGTCAAATCAAATGACAATAGAAAAGAAAAAAGATGAAAAATTAAATTATGAACTATTTTAATTGAATGGTAGCAACTTGCCTTAACCAGCATCTTAGTATTTTCAGCACCTTTATCCTGAATAATTTTAGCATTTGGACTAAAGCTGTGATTGCACATGTCAATTAGAGGCAACATCATAGGGACAGATTTATGGATCCCATCAGAAAGTTTATCTCCATGCAAGCGAAATGCTCTCGATGAAACAGCTGCCATTGCCCATCCCAGGGCAGATGCATCAACATCTTGACCCCCAAATGGATGATCCCCAGGTTTCACATCAGCAATAGCTCCTTTGACTTGCTTCCCAAAGTCAAAAAGAAATCGGCATCTCTTGTTTACCTGTTGCAGCAAAAGAAATGAAGAAAACAATTGTAAATTTCAGAAGGATTCAGCAGACAAGAAGCAAGAAACAAATAGTAATTTTTCTGCATCCCATGGCATAGATTTCATTTACAACCAATAACAGTACCTGAGTTATTAGAGGAACAAATTCCAAATTTTGTATATCTTCTTTGTTGAAGAAGATTGGAACACTGTATGTCTCAGGAAGATTGCTGATGTATGGCCACCAAAAAGACCCAGTTTTTGCTCTTTCTTGAAGAAGCTTCAGACCCAACCTCATAGCCCAAAGCTCCTCTGCCAAATGCTCCAGTGTCCAATTTACTCATTTTCAAAATTCAGTACAGCCTAATTTCAGAAAATAGTTACTACCTAATGCAGTTTACAGGAAATCCTAGAAAATTTACAGTCGGCTATAGGGGAATACAGATTTGTCTAGAAATGTTATGTTTGATGAAGAAAGTGGGTAGGTAAGTAGGTTAAATGTAAAGATATACTCCCTTTGTCTAGAAGTAGTCTTAAAATTGCTAGTTCATTATTTACAAGACTATTAATTCCTAACGAAGGAAGTTTCACCAAAGTAAATCCATCAATAGTTGGCGAATCTTCCATTCACCAACAGATTTCACCTCATGAAGACTTGTACATGCCACGTAACATGACAGCTTATAATATGCTAATAACAAACAAATATGTCATACTTCCTCTATTTATTAGTTGCAGTTTTCAACTTTTACACTATTCACACATAGTTTTGATTATCTTGGATAATTTATACTTAATATAGTCATGTGGTATCTTGTTAGATTTGTCTCAATGTAAACTTAGAAAATATCAACTCTATATAATTTTACTTATGGTAACTAAAGTTATCAATGGTTGAAGCTATTCACTGGCAAGCGTGAAAATAGAAACGCTGCAACTTAAAATAAACCGAGGGAGTATAACTCAACAACTCCAACCACCGCCATAACGTTTCCATTATTTTGATCTTCCCTACAAATTATTATTATGATTGCATAACCCAACTGGGACTACTCTCGGTAACACCAGCATATCAATTTAGAGTATATGTATATCAAGTTTCAGTTACTGGTTCCTATTTCAATTTGTTAGCTACTTGGTTTCCAATTAAATGTATACTTATAAATTATAGAACATTGTTAAATCCACACATCACCGGCTCTTTTCAAAATGTAGCACAGTCAAGCATGAAAACAACACCCGTTGCAACTAAAAATAAACAGATATAATGTCAGGATTGGCCTTGATAACATTTCCAGTATACTGATCTTCCATACAAGAAATTGTTATGATTGCATATCTCAATTGCGACTAGCCTTAGTAATAACACGTATTGATTGAGGTATATCTGTATATGTATATCTAATTATCTAGTTTCAGTTCCCGGTTTGTATTTCGATATTTTAGCTAGTTAGTTCCAATCCAACAAACAAACTACAATAGTAGTAAACAAGAAAATCCAAGTCTACCATTTTCACACATCACTAGTTCATCTCAAATTATAGCAAAGTAAATATGCAAATAATAGAACATTGTCATTTTCCACATCACTAGTTAATATCAAATTATAGCAAAGTAAACTAGCAAATAATAGAACAATGTCATTTCCAACATCACTTGTTCATCTCAAATTATAGCAAAGTCAAGTCAAAAATTAAAACCCTTTAACCAAAAAACAGCAAAACATCTGAAAACAACCAATTATATAACGACAAAATGTGCATAACCTTAGAACCAACAAAAATGGCGGAAAATAAGATAAATTACCAGGAATATGGCGAGCCAACTCAGTCAAAATAGGCGAAGGAGCAGACCCATGAATGGAATCATCAAATTTCAAGGGTAAATGAGGAGGAAGAGCAATAAGATCAGACCCTTGAGGAATTTCATGGGAAGCAACAAGAGCAAGGCCATAAGAAGGAACTTGAGCAATCTTGATAGATTCATGGACAAACCCACCTTCCTTTCGAACCCATTTGAGGAGGTCAGGTGGTTGCGGCACCAAACGAGATGGGTTCGAAGAACCGCAAGTGAATGAACGATTGTAGGTGCGAGAGAAGGTTGAACTTGATAGTGCTCCCACTTCTCTGCTGCTGCTTCTCCACATTTTTTCTCCACAACAAGCTTGCAATGTTGCTTTGGATGGGTCTAGATACTAGATATTGTAAATAGCACTCTCAAAACGGTTTGACAGTTCGGTTTTGGCTCGGTTTGAAATCGGTTCGGTATTTAATCGGGTCGGTTTGGAATCGGTTTAATTGTCTCACGGGTCGGTTTTGGTTCGGTTTAAATAGTTATCGGTTCGATTCGGTTTCGGTTTATTCTAAAACGGTTTTAATTCGATTCGGGTTGTAAACAGTCCGGGTAGTAAACGGTTCAGTGCAGACGGGTTGCGGTTTGTTAACGGTGCGGTGTAAACGGTTTTTATCCCGGTTCAAACAGTTTCGGGTTGGAAACGGTTTCGGGTTAGAAACAGTTCGGTTCTTTTTTGGTTCAGTTTATAACTGGTTCGGTTCTTTTTCGGTTCAGCTTTTAACTGGTTCGGTTCTTTTTCGGTTCAATTTATAACTGGTTCGGTTCTTCGATGGTTTAACCACTTTAACGTTATTCATATCGGTTCCATTTCAAGTTTACTAAATTACGGTTCGGGTCGGTTTTCGGTTTCAAAAAATAAATTGTTTATCGAGTTGTTTGGATTCGGGCAATTAAATGGTTTTGGTTTGAAATTTGATAGTACTTGCTAACCTTTTGCGTTCACAAGTTTTATATAAAGTCGCGAATCATTTCATATTTAGGCATCATATTATAAACAAATTCTCATTGATTTTATAAATACATATTATATTCTGTTTCAAGTTTAGTCATACTGATCTTAATAGTTATATTCCCGTCAAAAAAAAAAAAAGTTTGTAAATGGTTCGATTTAATTATATGTCCGTAAAAAAAAAATCCATTTAATTATATAAAAAAGTTTGTAAACGGTTCGATTTAGAAGCGGTTTTGTTCATAAACGGTTCGGTTTATGACCAGTTCGGTTCACAATCAGTTCGGTTTTTAAACGGTTCGGTGCAAACGGGTAGCAGTTTGCTAACAGTTCGGTGTAAGCGGTTTTTTTGCCAGTTTAAAGGTTTCGGGTTGGAACCGATTTCGAGTTAGATACGGTTCGGTTCTTTTTCGGTTCGGTTTTCTTTCAGTTCGGTTTATATTTGGTTCGGTTTGTTAACGGGTTCGATTCTTATACGGTTTAACATTATTCGGGTCGATTCGGTTTCGGGTTTATTAAAATACGGTTCGGGTCGGTTTTCGGTTTCAAAAAAATCGGTTTTTAATCGGTTCGGTTCTCATTTGGGTCGGTCGGTTTTGGGCAGTTAAACGGTTTCGGTTTGAAATTTGACAGCACTAATTGTAAATATATCACGCCTGACAAAACTAACCCGTACTCAAATATCTAAATCGAAGCACCTATTCATTGATGTACGTCTTATTGTAGAGAATATTCATACGAAACAAGTAAAGTTCTTCTATTCATTGATATTCGAAAAAAAGGGTTGTGGGAGCAAACTCCATCAGAGGTACTTTGGGGTTGGGTCGTGGGGATTCCCTTACCCTTCCCCATTGCAAATTCTTCTATGGACTCTAGTCCACGGTCCACCTAATCTATATGGACTAGCACTAAATGCACGCTTCTCTTAATTAAACACAACTTCACTTTCTCCTCCAAATCTTGCTATTCTAGCTAATTCTTTTTTTTTTTTTTTTTTTTTTTTTTTTGAAAACGTTTTCTGTGAGACTGGACTCACGTGAAACCGGGCTCTTAATCAAAAAGGTGCGGGCCTGATAAACCCGACCAAAGCCTGCGCGCCATTATATAAAATGTCTAAATTTTTTCGTTTTCATCATTTTCCTAAAATTTTGAGCGCAGTCATTTACTCAAAATTTCGAACGCCTTCATTTCGTCGAATTTCAACGACTTAATTTCCTCAAATTTTAGAGCATTCAAATCTTCAAATTTCAAACAATTCAAATCAAAAAAGTGGAGAAATCAAACAACAGAATGATGATTGAAGGAGAATCTGATTCACCCATAGAATCAATTTCTAGCTCAATTACTGCTGAAAAAGGTACAATTTAGTTCATAATTTCATATCGTATTTAATTTCAAATCATATTTGATTAAATGTCATAGTGAATTTGTAATATGAATTTCGAGTTATAATTTGCATGCAAGGCAAATTTAATTTCAGATCATTTTTAATTTCAATTTTATATCAGATCGTATTTTTCGAGTTAATTTCAACTTATAATTTGCAATCAATGCTAATTTAAATTCAGATCGTTATTAATTTCGACTTATAATTTGCATTAAGGCTAATTTAATTTCAAATCGTAGTTAATTTTGACTTATAATTTGCAATCAAGGCTAATTTATATTCCGATCGCATTTAATTTCGACTAATAATTTGCAATCAAGGCTAATTTATTTTTCGATCGTATTTAATTTTGACTTATAATTTGCATGCAAAGCTATTTTAATTCGAATTGTATATATAAGATGACGCAGAAAATTAATATAAATTTGAATCCATTTTTTTTGATAATTTTAGAGTGAAATTTAAATATACTAAAACTAATGATGTATGAATGCAGCATATAATGTAATTATAGAAGACAACATCAATGAAGAATGTGATGATGAAGAAAGAGATGAAGATTCTGCAAATATAATAGGTATGCTTGTTTAAAAATTATAAATATTTGAGAAATTAAAATTATTATACACTGATAATTAAATGTTCTGTAATTTAAGGAAATTTTGTGTAGAACTACCCTAAAGACAGGGTTTTGTGAACAACTACCCATTTTTTTTTTTATTTGTTTAAAACTACCTGCAATTTTGGAAAAGCTTGGGTAGCACTACCCACTAACGTTTTTCATCCAATAAAAATGTTATTTTAACCCAATTTTTCACTTTTTTCAATTACAATGGCCAATTAATGCTAAAATAAGCAAAATTCCCAATTCAATTAAACCCCCAAACCTTAGAAATTAAAATCCCCAAATAATACTAAACTCATGAAACCTAAAATGAATTCTAATTTAAACCCCTAATTAGGTTAATTAAGGTAAATTAAAACCTTTATACAAATTGGGAGAGTTAATTGGGTGGGAAAAGTGAAAAAAGTGGGCTCCGATAACGTCTTAATTGGACGGAAAATGTTAATAGGTAGTGCTACCCAAACGTTTTCAAATTTGTGGGTAGTTCTAAACAAATAAATAAAAAATGGGTAGTTGTTCACAAATGACCCTATCTTTAGGGTAGTACTACACAAAAGTTCCGTAATTTAATGATGTAATAGCAGACAATTAATATAATATAGTCTAATTTCTGACAGAAACAATATAATTCCTGACTAATAGAACCTATTTCCTAAGAAAAATAATATGGTAATTCCTGAAAATAATCAGATTCCTGACAATTTCAATGTAATTTCTGACTGGATTAAAAAATCTAATTCCCGTATGCAATAATCTAACTGACTATTATTATCATAAACTAGACTATTATTGTCTATAACCTGACTAATATTATCTATTTCCTTTCCAATTCCTGTATACAATTTTTGACTATTATTATCTGTTTCCTGACTAATATTATCTTAAACCTGACTGAGATAATTTAAATCCTGACTAATATATCGTAATACCTAATCTAAATAATCTAATTCCTGACTAAGACATGCTAATTCCTGAGTATTATAAATTAAAAAAACATTTAATTACTGTCTATAATATTGTAATTCCTAACAAAAATACAATATGATTTGATTTATATTTACTTTTGTTGTAGATTATTACAAATATGACAAGGATGAAAACATAAGTAGATGTCTAGTAGGTTATACAGTATCAGACTACAATGATGGATATTTTTTATACAACGCTCATTCAAGATCTGTTGGTTTCAGCGTTAGAAAATCAACAAAGAGAAGAGATACCAATGATAAACTATATGAGTGTTATTTTAGATGCTCTGAGGAAGGACATACGAAGGGTAAAATGAAGATAGTAGGTGAACAAAATTCAGTGGAAATATTCATATTGGGTAAAACTGATGAAAAAAAAGAGAAAAGAAAGGGAGGTAAATGAGACAAGAACTGGATGCAAAGCTCATATTCGTTTCAAGAAAAATAAAGAAGGAAATTTGTAGTTCTTACACATGAGTTGGAACATAATCATGAATTGGTAATAGCAGTTCAACGACATCATCTAAGTTCAGAAAGGCAAATCTCAGCTCCAAAGGGTGAGCTAATTGAGAGCATGGTTGAGAGTGGTATTAAACCAATGGATGCTTACAATTATATAAGCAATGAAGCCGGAGGAGAAAAATGTGTAGGTCATACTAAGAGAGACCACCTTAACTATGTATCAAGGGTGAAAGTGAGTATGGTTGAAGGTGGAGACATGCAGAATGTATTAGACACCCTTCAAGAAAGAGCAGATAAAGATCCTTTATTCTTTTATAGACTGAAATTTGGAGAAGAAAATAATGTGGTGAGCTATTTTTGGCATGACTCTCAAATGCTTGAAGATTTCAAAGCCTATGGTGATGTTTAATTTTCGATACAACATACAAAACAAACAAATATGGGTTGATATGTGCACCATAAACAATCACTGGTGAACAACAATGTTTGGATGTGCATTCATTACTGATGAAAAGACTGAAACATTTGTTTGGCTTCTTTCAACTTTCAAAAAGTCAATGTGTGGAATAGAACCAAATTCAATCTTCACTGATCAGGATCTTGCAATGAGTAATGCAATTAGGATCTTGCAATGAGTAATGCCAGACCAGAGGTAAGCATTTTTGTCTTCATAATATATGGATTCCTGACTAAAATATTTTAATAACTGATAAATATAGATCAATACCTGACATAAATTATCTAATTCCTGACATATATCTTAAACCTGTTTTAACTTTTCTAAGAACTATTTAATTCCTGACTAATAATATATGTTTTAGCTTCATAATATATGCATTCTATAATTTAATGTAAGCTAATTCCTGACTAAAATAATATAATTCTTGAGAAAAAAATGCAATACCTGACTAAGATATACTAATGACTTCAAATTATTTAATCCTGATTAACATAATCTTATTCATGATAGCAACATTCTCAATCCTGACATAAGTAATCAAATATGATATGTCTATTTTATATATTATTTTACCCCCGCCCTTGGTCATAATTGGTAGTGTTTTTGGTTCTTTAGAGACACTTTTATTACTAATTGGTGTTTTCTAGTGTTTTCGTAGTTTTGGTTGAGTTTTGTAGGGAATTGCACTTTTGGAGCATTTTTCCGAGATTTTATGGAGCGACTACGAGTATTGGAGATGCACAACCATCTTTTATAGCCCAAGGCCGGTCGGAGTCAGTAAACCGATGATTAAGGGCTCGGCATATGTGATACCGGGGCAATTAGACCGAGTATTCATGACCTGAAGAGGAAATCCGGATTGGGCCAAAGAATCGGAGCCCAATCGAAGTCCAAGGAGTAGCCCAAGTGGCCTTGCCCGGTGCATAGGGGCTCCGCCCGAAGGCACAAGTGGATTACATGTAGCAGCAGCTTGCCCTTTATGAAGAAAAAGACGCGCCCGATCGGGCGGTGCTTCGCCCGACCGGGTGCGTGTTTTTGAGGAGTGATTTTACGTCGTTTACTTAGTTTCTAATTATGAATTGTTAGAAGCTTTGTATAAATACGATTTAGTGTTTTTAGTTTAGATTATCTCTTCCCTTAGACTTTCTCTCTCTACTTAGTTTATTTTCTTTCTCTTAATTTCTCTCTACAATTTACTCTTGTTCTTAACTCAACTCATCATTTTCGTCAAAATTAATTTGGTAACGATTTCTTCTTTATTAATTTTAGCAATTTTATTTCTTTAATTTATCATGACTTCTTTTATTGCTTTGTTTAGTTTAGATTTAATTATGTGTGAGTAGTTTAATTCTAGGTTTATGGGGATCCATGATTAATATGAAGGGATAATTTGTTATTGTTGGTTATTGATATTGCATGATAATTTCTTATTGGATTGTTTTAATTCTTTGCAATTCATATATACCAGGAATGAAATTAAAAACCAGCAGAGTAAAATGATTTTCGTACCCAATGGGAATGATCATCTGCAAAATAAATAAAACATAATAAGTAACACTATTATTAGTATAGAATAATTATTAGCTGACTAAGCTAGAAGAAGCAAATATCAGACTAAAAGATCCTAATATCTGACTGTATTAGGTTAATAACTGAATATAACAAGCTGATACTTGGCTAAATATATATCTGATTCATGACTAACAGAACCTAACACCTGACATAAAAATTTAATACCTGACTAAAACAAACTATTATCTGAGTACAATGAATTATCACCAGACAATGAATTATTCTAATTCCTGATAGCAAAGTTGTAATTCCTGACAAAAGTAATCTAAAACCTGAATGATTCAATCTTATTCCTGATTACAAATGTTCTTAATAAAATAATAAGTTAATTTCTGACCAAAATCTTCTCATTCTTCATAAAATTAATCTAATATCCGACTAGAACAATTTTATTCCTAACAAAATTATTTTAACTCCTGACCTAAATATTGTAATACCTAGAACAATTTTATTCCTAACAAAAGTAATTTAATTTCTGACTTAAATAATGTAATGCCTGACTAGAACAATGTTATTCCTGAACAAAGTAACTTAATTCCTGACCTAAATAATGTAATACTTGACTTAAAGAAGCTAATATCTTACTATATTAGGCTAATACATCACTATAAACCTAACCAAAAATTATATAATACCTGACAATAAGAAGCTAAAACCTGACCAAAAAAAGCTAATTTCTTACTATGTTTAGCTAATACCTGACCATAAAAAGCTAATTCCTGAATATAAAATATATATTACCAGACTTAAAGAAGAAATAAAGTTATGTTGATTGATGGAAAACGATCAACCCACTTGCACATGCAGTTATAAATTTCAAATCCATTATGTTGTTTCAATTGCAAATCAAGCTCCTTTTTTTCAAGTGCTCTTTAAACTTCTCATAATCTTCTGGATTATTTTTCAAAGTCTTCAGAATTTTTTCCTGTTCCTTAATGTATTCAACTTCTTTTCTATAAATAGTTCTCTTTTCTATGTATCTCTTTGTAAAATCTTGCAAAACAAAAATTATAATAAGTGTATTATGTTATATAAATAAAAATTTTAAAAATAATAAGTAAAGAAAAAGAAAAACTTACAGCAACTTCAGTATGAAAAACAAATCTTTTATATTGAAAAATTCCTCTGTCAGTTATTTTGCTCTCTTCAATATTCAGCACAGAAGCCCAAGCATCATGAATACCGCTATTAATCCACTCAGAGGGACGCAGAGAACAGAACTCCTCTTTAACCAAAATTATATCGCTATGTGAACTATCTTTAGTGGGAAACTGACAGATAACTGTACATTTATCTCTTATATACAGACTGTTGTTACGCTTCTCAACTCCCTCATCTTCTCCCGTAGGATCTAACTCAAGCTCCTCAAAATATTGCATAAAAAAGAGGAAATCACACTAATGAGTGGCATTTATGGCACTCATTTGATCTCTTTTAGGATGATTTTCATTCCATTTTATAGCTCTTTTCCTTAGTTTTTCTTAGTTTTGTTTTTATTTCGTTAGTTTGTGCTTTCCGTAGTTATTTTCCTTGTTTTGTGCATTTCTTTGTTTATTTGTTCTTTTTCCTTTTTATTTGTTTGTTTTCGTTTGTTTTTAGGTTATGATCATGTTTCCAAGGATTCCCAAGCCTTCCTCTCATATTTCTCATCAATTTGGATGCCTCATGTTCGTCTTTTGGAGCCTCAAGTTTGAAGGAGCGCAAGGTGCAAGTCAAGAGATCGGTGCACGCATGCGGTGGGGGCATCATCTTTGCCATGAACCCACCAAAATATCCATTTCAAGACTGCCTACTTTAGTGTTCATCATCATCACCAGGACAAGCGCACGAGGATGAGCTAGAATGAAGAAAGAGAGAAAGTGCCCACGAGGGAGGTGCGGCCGTGCACCAGGGTGGTGCGGGCGCACCTCCCTGGGTGCGCTGTTCCGTACCCTTTTTCGTGCGCCCGCGCCTTCGTGGGTCTATTTTTGGACAATCTAACCGACTTTTCTTTTGTATCTTTCCTATATATAGTCTTTCCTTCTATTTTTAGAGAGAGATTCATTAGAGAAGAATTAGAATAGATTAGAATTAGTTTTAGATTGAATTTTTGGGTAGAGAGAGAAACTTTTGCTCTTAGATTTTTAGAGAGAGAAACTTTGGGTTTGATGATTGATGATTGAAGATTGCTACATTTGGTTTGATTTCTATCAAGTTTGTAAGAATTCTTTACTCTTTAATTCAATCTTTTGTTTGATCTCAATAGTTTTGTTGATTGATTAATATTGTTGATAGTTTGATTGATCTAGTTTGATTTCAATTGATGAATATGAATTTGTTGATTAGTTTAGCTTTGATTTTGATGTTCTTAATGGCTTGTGAGTAGTTTGATTGCTAGGGTAGTGGTGAAGCATGTATTAGTAATGACTTGAAGTTAATTGGGGGAAATTAATTGAGTTAATGATGTGATTAAATTGGTTGATCAATTTTGTGCATGTGTGTGTTTGATTTAGGCTTGATCACCCTAGTTATTCGCACTAGATTGCATTGCAAGTTTGCATTGATACGGAGAATTGATTTGTGGCTTGCATTTACACGATTGAGGTGTCTTGTGATGTTTCCTAGCTAGAGTTTATCGTAGTTGACGCTAGTTAGACCTCTAGGAGAATAGCTTGATATGCTCTATTGGTTGCAATTTTGATTTTCTCTCACATTGCTTGACTTTATTGATTGACTTCCCAAATTGATTGATTTCATTATGAATGCATGTGGATCCTAGCCCTAGCATTTATCATATTTGATTTCTTCAAGTCTATTTGTTGTGTTCGTTCTAGTCCTAGCATTACAACCCTACCTCTTGATTTCGGGATAGCTTAGCCATAGACAATAGACCGTTACTCACCATTCCTTTAGGTTCGACCTTTGACTCACCACTATACTTGTATAAGGGTTGGTTAAGTGTTACAAATTTTGTTTGACCGGTTGGGGAGGGTAGTCCAACGACCTACCATTTCACCATCGATCAAAATGGCGCCGTTGCCGGGGAATGGTGTCGTGATTGTGTATTGTTGTTGAGTCTATTCCATTTTATTCAAAAACACAAAAAGATTTTTTTTAGGCTACACTTGTAGCCGTGCTACTAATAATTTTGTTTGAGATTGTGTGCAAGTGAACATGGGAGAAGCTCATAGACTGACATTGAAGTATGAGAGCGGGGTTGCTCCATTATTGATCCCGGATGGTGATTTTGAAATCAAACCGGCTATGATCACCTTGATTGAGAGGAAACAATATGGTGGTACAAAAAGTGAAAATCCACTCAACCATCTTAAGGATTTTGAAAAGTATTTTAATACAATTATGGTAGCCGGAGTTGCTCAAGAATATATAAGGCTCAAGTTGTTTCCCTTCTCTCTCATTGGAAGAGCTTTAGAGTGGTTGGACAAGGAGGTAAAGCCAAGGTCCCTTAGGATGTGGGATGAAGTCACAAAAGCTTTCTTGTCCCGTTTCCACCCACCAAAGAAGACGGCGGAGGCTAGAGCCTTAATCCAAAGTTTTAATCAATTGCCTAGAGAGAATCTCTATGAAGCATGAGAGAGGTACAAGGATTACCAAAGGGAATGCCCTCACCACGGAATTCCAACCTATCAAGTCATACAGGTGGTTTGAGCTCTCAAGGTAGATCGAGCCTTGATGCCGGAGCCGGAGGGCCGATTATGAACAAAACGGAAGAAGAGGTTGTGGATGTAATAGATGATGTGGTAAGGAACTACATGGATTGGCATGATGTAGAGAGGGAATCGGCAAGCACAAGTGGCTCAATCGATCAATCTTATGTCGTCAACGATTTGTCCACATTGGTCTCGGAGTTAGGAAAGGAGGTGAATTCTCTCAAGACCAAGTTCGAGAGTCCTGCACAAGCTTCTAGTCTTCCCTCCCAATATAAGGGGAGAGGTACATCTTCCTACTCCAACCCCCTTTTTGCTTCTTGTTGCATGATAAGAGAATGCTTGGTTTGTGATTTATGTGGAAATAATGATCATAATGCTTCTAATTGCCCCAATGTTCCTTGTGATAGATATGATGGATATGAGAATGTGCATGTGAATTGTGTTGATAATAATGATTTTGGACCTAGATTTAATGCTCAAAAGAATGTTGAGAACATGAATTATCACAATCATGGGAGCTATGATAATTATAACCAAAATAGTGGTTATGGTTACCATGTGACCCAAGAGTTTTGTGGTAACCATAAAAACTTTTGTTGTAATGATCAAAGCCATGGCTAAGAATATGGGGATCATAACCAAGGTTATGGTAAACATAATCAAAATTCCGGCCAAAATCATGGTAAGGGTAATTGGAGTAATCAAAGTAGGGGAGATTTGCAAAATGATGTTCAAAGAGATACCCCACCCCAAATTACTCCAAAGACTCAAAGCCAAGGTGATGATTTCTATGCTCAACAATCCCAATTGAATAAGCTAGAGAATTTCATGATGGCTCAATCCGAGAAGTTGAATGAATTCACATTGTCTTGTAACAAAATGTTTGAGTACCTATTTACTCATGGAAAGAAGCTTGAGAACCAAATTGTTCAACTAGCCGACCCTTTGAGAGATTGTGCTAGTCCATCTTCTTTACCCTCACAAGAAGTTGACTCTAGGGAACCGATGTGTGCTATGACCACTAGGAGCGGTAAGGTCCTTAAATAGAGTGTTCCTAGCTAGGAAGAGTAAGGAGAGTGAAAAGGAGAGCGATCCGAGTTAAGGGAATAAGAATGAAGAGCCTAGCAAGATGAGTGAGGATTCCAATTATAAGCCTAAAGAGAAAGAGCGGAATGAAGCAAGACGAGGTTTACAAACCTAGACTCCCTTACCCCCAAAAGCACAATAGGCACAAATTGAATGAGCAATTTGGGAAATTCATTGAGATGCTTAAGCAACTTCATCTTACTCTTCCTTTTATCGATGTGGTAGAACAAATGCCAAACTATGCTAAGTTTCTTAAGGAAATTTTGAGCGGCAAGAAAGATTGCAATTTGGTGGAACCGGTGAATTTAGGGGAGTGTTTTAGTGCATTTATTCATAATGACTTACCCCAAAAGTTGAAAGATCCCGGAAATTTCTCCATACCTTGAAAAATCAAAGGAAAATTGTTCCACAATGCTCTTTGTGATCTTGGTGCTAGTGTTAGCATCATGCCTTATTCCGTTTTTAAGAAACTTAAGCTAGGTGAGCTCCTTCCATCCAACATGACCCTTCAATTGAGGAGAGTTGAGGATGTTCCTCTCAAGATAGGAGAGTTCACCATTCCCGTTGATTTCATTGTACTTGAGATTGCGGAAGATGACCATATCCCTATTATCTTAGGAAGACCTTTCTTAGCCACCTCGGGAGCCTTGATAGATGTTAAGGGAGGTCGTATTACCTTGAGAGTTGGTAAGAATGAGGAAAGTTTTGATTTGAAACTGTAGGGAATATTTCAAGCACTATAACCCCAAGCTTGAACCCCACTATGATCATACACTAAAGTATGGTGGCATTCCAAAGGGAAGAAAGCTAGAGCAAAAGAGTCGCCAACAAGTTTTAGGAACTTGTAAACCCAAAAAACGATCCAAGGGACCGCCAACTCCATAAGGTCTTGAACCAAATAGGGTTCGGGGATGAGGGTACGAATCCAATCTACAAAAAAAAGAACCCGCCCTATAAAATAGGCCTCTACTTTGTTCTACTCGTATTCATGTGCGTTTTTTGACTAACATGCAAACATTAAATTAACACAAACTTTTAAATAAATTGGATGTACAATAAATATTGTACATCCGTTATAAAGTTACCCCTAAATAAGCAAAAGTTACCCTAATATGGATAAATGTTACCCTAACATAAATAAATGTTACAAAGTATTTATACTTTATTGATAAAAGTTACCCAAAAAATTGTAAAAGTGACCCTAAATTTGATAAAAAGTGACCCCCGATGTACAGTAAATTACTGTACACCGGATGTATACAAAAGTTATTCTTAAATTAATCCTAAACCTGTTTAATCTATGTTGGTTGAATATTAATGCACAAATAAAACTATTATTGGCGATCACTTGAATTAAAATCATATTAGCCTAAACCAAATTATTAATAATATATCTTATTAAGCGTGATTTCAAATACAAATTCCCTTTAACAAACATAAAAGGCGTGATCAAGCAACAACAATATATAATATCAAGCAACATAATAATAATAAATAAGCATAATAATAATGATAAATAAGCATAATAATAATCATGATAATGCATAATAAAGCTTAATAAAAATAGCAAGATCCTAGGCATGATACTAACAAGATTAATAACAAACCCTAGCATGTCACTAAACAATAAAGATTAAAGCTTTAAACCTAACATAGTACTAATATGCTAACATGATACTAGAAAGCAATAAAAGGCACCCTAAACATGATACTAGAAAGCATTAAAAGCATCCTAACATGATACTAGAAATATTAAACAATAATAAACATGCTTTCTACATTGAAAGAGAGTAATAAGATTACATACTTTGAAGCCTCGTACCTCTTTCTAATAACAAAATACACAAGTTAGTAAACTTCAATGAATATAATAAAGAATTGAATTAAATTAAAGAATTAAAAGAAAGAGTTAAAAAGTTTAGACTGGATTTGGGACCAAACCCTCAGAAAAGTATAAACCTTTCACGTCTATGGCGAAGGCAACTTCGAACTTGGCTAGATGGTTCTAAATCTTGTGAATGCGGAATATTGTGTTTGTAAAAGCTAGTTTAGAAAGAGAGAGAATAAGAGAGAGAATTAAGTAATTCTTGATGAGAGTTGATGAAAGTTGATGAATGAAAACGGAGTTTTGGGACCCTATTTTTAAGGAAAATAATCCGGAAAAGTATGGAATTTGATAAGGAATAAAACTACACGCTGTCGCCAGAAATTCACTCTGTCGCGATGCGACAAGGTCTGTCGCGAGGCGACAGACTTGTCTTTTGGCGACAGTCTGACTTAGACGCGCTTTTCCACGCGGAATCCGATCTTTAATCAACTTGATCTACGGAATCCGTACAGAAATAAAAACGTGTTTTCAAAGATAATAATAATAATAATAATAACAATAATAATAACGATAATAAAATAATAATATTTTATTCCAAATAAAAGTCCATCTTAAAATAAATAATTATTAAATCTAATAATATTAGAATTAAAAGGAACCTTCTAGAAAGTTATAATTAATCCTAATAATTTTAGGAATAATAATTAACATTGGGCCCTCCTCTAGATCATTGGGCCGTATGTAAATAATTAACCGGGCCATGTTTAGTATTTTGGCCATAACTTCCTCAACATTCATCGGAATTGGGCTTATAATATATCGTTGGAAAGGTCTCTTCGAACCCCATCCAACTACACTATTATTGGACCTTAGTTATGGACCAAACTAAACCGTTTTGGGCTATTTTTAAATAAATAGAGTTATTTTCGAAAACAGAGAGAAGAGAACTTTAAATAAGACTAAACCGCAACACTTGACTTTTCCACACTTTCACCTCATTCGATTATGGTTCGACGTGAAAAGCATTCATCACTGGGTTTGGTTTTGGGGAGACACAAATGGGTGTCTACAGAAACCAATGCATAAGTCTTTGTCTCTTGTGAAAGGAATTATGTGTGTTAATTCTCCTTGCTCCATTGATAATGTATGCATGATTGATTCTTCAACTAACGATTTTCTTGAGAATTATGATGATGTGCTTTTGAGTTGTGATTGCAAGAAGGTTAGTGAAGATAAAATGATTATTCCCAAGCTTATGGACGAGGAGGAAGTTGACATTCCTCATTGGTTTGAACTCTATCCTCAAGATGAAGGTGATGTTTCCATGAGTTTAGATGGTGAGGAACCATCTATAAATACCAATAAGGAAAAGAAAAAAGCTCTAGATTCTAAGAAGAAGAGAAAGAGAAAGAAGTTGTGGAAAGAAAAGCTTGCATTTGAAAAGTCGTTGTATGAAATCTCGTCAAGCAACAACGAGAAGTTTCTAGAAGTTGAGGATGAATTTTCTCTTTCCGCCACTTTAAGAAAGGTGGTTTTCTTTGACCCTCCATGATTTGGAGGAAGGGTCAAGCTTAGGACCATAAGCAAGCGCTTCCCGGGAGGCAACCCGGAGATTTCTAATTTTTCTTTTTGATTTTGAATTTTCTTATTTTCCCTTCTTTTAGTTTCTTTTCTTTTACTTTTCTACTTGTTTGGATTTGTAGGTTGGATTCTTGGGATTGGATTTCATCAAGTGAGCATGAGGAATGAGAAAGTGTTTTGCGGTTTTTGATGTGTTTATACTCGATATCATCGAAATTTGAGGTAAAAGGGGAAGAATTTTAGTGAGGTAAGATAGGGAATTTTGTGCTTTAAAAGTTGAAGGAAGTTTGTTTTTGGTGGGTTCATGTGGTGCTACCATTATTTTGGGATTTTGAACCCACTAAAATGGGGATTTTGCTACTGCCTATGTTGGTGTTTATCATCATCATTATTTGTGTACCCACCAATGGCCGCACCCACTGCCATGCCCCTTACTTTCCCTTCCTTCTTTCTTCTTTCATTTCCCCTTATTTATTCCTTCTACCTTCGACCCCCATCACCTTCATACCCTCAAAACCGCACCAACCTTTTTCCATAACTCATCAAATTTCATTTATCCAAAGCCTTTGGATCCAAGTCCCTTTGAATCCAAATTTTGTAGTCTAAGTGTCTTTTTAATTAGCTAGTAGTTTAGTTGGTTACTTAGTGTTATTTTATAGCTTCCTTTTCTTCTCTTTTTGGTTTTGAAGTTACTAACAATTTTCTTTGTTTATAGTTTCTTTTGCTTTTCTTGTTCTCACATGGCTTTTTAATAATGCTCACGATATTGGAACACAACGAAAGTGGTTCTTTCTATCGCTTTTGTTTATTATGATAAGCATGGATAGCCCGGTGAGACCTTTCTAATTTTTCTCTTTATTTTCTTTGGATGCATAGATTAGGATTAGTTTAGGGGAAGTTGAACGGTTCGAGGATGATTGCTTGTTAACACGTAATGTGTTTGGGATCGATAACGATTTTGTCATTCGATCACTTGTTTGTCGATTGGGATATATGTGTATAACTTGCTTTCTAGTCCTTTTCTCCTTTTCTCCTATTCTTCTTTACCTATGTCTTTCTCTTCCTTTTCTTTTCTTTTTATTTTTCTTTTCATTTTATTTTCCTTTGTTCTTGTTTTGGTTTGTGGTTTGATTTTGAGGCTTATTTTTCATTTTTGTTTTCCTTATGAGTTAGACTTTGTACATTGGACTTTGTCTTTTGCATGAATTTCTTCCTAGGTAGTAAAGGTATGCACGGTTTGAGACTATGTTCGGTTGACTCTAGGATAGGTGTATGCTAGGGTAGTTGGTTTGAACTAGGAGGATCATGAAGCCGGATTGTACTTGTTTGTGGCATGCTTGGTTGTTGCTCCCTATAGTCGATTTGACACCACTAGTGAGTTTTTGCTACATCCATGTGAGGTTCATCGTTTTTCAAGCCTTCAACCTATCTTGTATGAGCGGCGTGGATCCTTGACTTTGCAAACCTAATCTATAAAGCTTGATTTATGATTCTTAAACCCGAGACCGAGCTATCTAGGGAGGACAAAGGCACCTTTTTTGGGGTGGTATTTTTCTATTTTTAAGTTAGTTTGTTTCATATTGTTTTTGGGTTTACACTTGCCTTCTTGCAACCACTTGAGCCTATTTCCTTCTTTTCAAGCCACATCTTTAGATCTTTGGCCTTTTGTTTCATTTTCTTTCTTTTCTTGGTTTTTGTGAAGCATTTGATCATACTTAATGGAGTTTGTGGTGGAGAAGTTGGAATGTTTGGTTTTTATGAATGCAAGATTGTGTTAAGTTTTCTTTGTGAATAATGGAAAGTGTTTGAGTAAAAGTCGTCCTAAATCATAAAAGGCATGGACAAATAAATTGCACCATCGAAAAAGCCGTCCGAATTTAGAAAAAGGCAAGGACATTGCAAGTTTAAGCATAAAAAGAAAAAAATTGAAAAAGTGAAAATTCAAAAATATTTTGATGTATTCTTTTCTTCTTCTAAGCATTGAAGACAATGCTTCATTTAAGCTTGGGGGAGAAGCGTTTACGCTTTTTGTATATATTTATTGTGAGTATAGCTTCAAATAAGCTTGGGGTGTACGTATTTTTGTTTGGATTGGTGATTACTTGATTGTGATTCTAAGAAAGGGCCCGTTCTTTGCTTCACTATTAGGAAAACCACCAAATTTCAAATTTTAGCCTACCTTCACCCTTTTATGCCTTACGTTACAACCTTGGGAAAGACCTTTCGACCTAGAAAGTTGAGTCACTATTCGGGGGAGGGAATCATGGGTCATTGCCTAAGGAAAGGGGATGCATAGTCAAGATTGTCGAGTAGCCTAAATAAATCTCTTTTTCCGGTTCCTTCGAGGAATCATTGGGATGCTCACTAAGGGGAAATTTGAGACTAGTGGGGAGAACGCGGTAAGATCGTTTGGGATGAACGTGGATTGTGATGTCTAGTTCCTATGCCTAGCATATCCTATGTTTCAATAAACCGTGGATATCTTGAAAAGTGCATACCTTGACTACTTGAGAAAGATTTTCATTCATTTGCATTATAGTCTCTTTGTAAGTCCATTTCGTAAAGGTTTTGTTTTCCTTTTTCCTTTTCTTTTCTTTTTATGGTTTTGCCTCTTTGATGTTGGTGGAGAGTTGTGGGTAAACTCTTAGGATACCCTTACGAGACCTGACTCGTCCTCATAGGCGACTTTGGGGTTTAAAGGGCTTGTTGTAGCTAAAAACAACCGTGATTCCTACGACAATGAGTATTAGTGTATATTCTCGTTTTGAGTTTTTCTTTTTCTTTTTGAATAAGTTTTTCATCCTTATTCTTTCTTGCTTGGTTTTGCTCAAGGACGAGCAAAAGTTTAGCTTGGGGGAATTTGATGATTGTCATTTATGGCACTCATTCGATCTCTTTTAGGATAATTTTCATTCCATTTTATAGCTCTTTTCCTTAGTTTTTCTTAGTTTTGTTCTTTATTTCGTTAGTTTGTGCTTTCCGTAGTTATTTTCCTTGTTTTGTATATTTCTTTGTTTATTTGTTCTTTTTCCCTTTTATTTGTTTGTTTTCTTTTGTTTTTAGGTTATGATCGTGTTTCCAAGGATTCCCAGGCCTTCCTCTCATATTTCTCATCAATTTGGATGCCTCATGTTTGTCTTTTGGAGCTTCAAGTTTGAAGGAGCGCAAGGTGCAAGTCAAGAGATTGGTGCACGCATGCAGTGGGGGCATCATCTTTGCCATGAACCCACCAAAATATCCATTTCAAGACTACCTACTTTAGTGTTCATAATCATCACCAAGACAAGTGCACGAGGATGAGCTAGGACGAAGAAAGAGAGAAAGTGCCCACGAGTGAGGTGCGGCCGCGCACGAGGGTGTTGCGGCCGTGCACCAGGGTGGTGCGGGCGCACCTCCCTGGGTGCCCTGTTCCGTACCCTTTTTCGAGCGCCCGCGCCTTCATGGGTCTATTTTTGGACGATCTAACCGACTTTTCTTTTGTATCTTTCCTATATATAGTCTTTCCTTCTATTTTTAGAGAGAGATTCATTAGAGAAGAATTAGAATAGATTAGAATTAGTTTTAGATTAAATTTTTGGGTAGAGAGAGAAACTCTTGCTCTTAGATTTTTAGAGAGAGAAACTTTGGGTTTGATGATTGATGATTGAAGATTGCTACATGTGGTTTGATTTCTATCAAGTTTGTAAGAATTCTTTACTCTTTAATTCGATCTTTTGTTTGGTTTCAATAGTTTTGTTGATTGATTAATATTGTTGATAGTTTGATTGATCTAGTTTGATTTCAATTGATGAATATGAATTTGTTGATTAGTTTAGCTTTGATTTTGATGTTCTTAATGGATTGTGAGTAGTTTGATTGCTAGGGTAGTGGTGAAGCATGTATTAGTAATGAATTGAAGTTAATTTGGGGAAATTAATTGAGTTAATGATGTGATTAAATTGGTTGATCAATTTTGTGCATGTGTGTGTTTGATTTAGGCTTGATCACCCTAGTTATTCGCACTAGATTGCATTGCAAGTTTGCATTGATACGGACAATTGATTAGTGGCTTGCATTTACACGATTGAGGTGTCTTGTGATGTTTCCTAGCTAGAGTTTATCGTAGTTGACGCTAGTTAGACCTCTAGGAGAATGGCTTGATATGCTCTATTGGTTGCAATTTTGATTTTCCCTTACATTGCTTGACTTAATTGATCGACTTCCCAAATTGATTGATTTCATTATGAATGCATGTGGATCCTAGCCCTAGTGTTTATCATATTTGATTTCTTCAAGTCTATTTGTTGTGTTCGTTCTAGTCCTAGCATTACAACCCTACCTCTTGATTTCGGGATACACTAGTAGAAAAATGCAAAAAGGCACCGCTCAATGGCCACCGGTTTTCGAAAACCGGTGGGAAAAAGTAAGGGGAAAATGGGCGGGATTTTGGGGGATTAGTATTGCCACCGGTTCGAACCGAACCGGTGGGAAAAATATTAAACCCACCGGTTCAAAACCGGTGGCTTAATTTTTTTTTAAAAAAAACCGCCCCCCTTTAAAAACCCCTAACCCTAACATTCTCCCCTCACTCAGCCTCTCTCCTTCACTCTCCCCTCTCCTCCTTCTCTCTCCTGTCTCTTTCTCTCTCCTCTCCTCTCCTCTCTCCTGCGATCCTCCTCTCCTCCTTCCTCCTTTCTCTTTCTCTCTCCTCTCCTTCTCTATCTCTCCTGCAAACTCACCCCCCCTTTCTCCTTCTCTCTCTCCTCTCCTCTCCTCTCTCCTGCGATCCTCCTCTCCTCCTTCCTCCTTTCTCTTTCTCTCTCCTCTCCTTCTCTATCTCTCCTGCAAACTCACCCCCCCTTTCTCCTTCTCTCTCGCTGCCCTTCTCTTCTTTCCCCTCAACGGCCACTACCACCACCGCCACCAACCACCGCCGAAGACATTCATCAACAACATCCCTCTTTTCTCACGCATTTGTGGTGATGGTTTTAGGCAAATTAATGGTTTTCAAGGTCAAATTCCACCATGAAAAGGCTAGATCTAGCGTTTTCATGGTCGAATTTGACCTTATTAAACCAAGTTCGAGGGAATTTCGAGGCTTTTTTTACTTTTAAGGTTCGTTTTAATATTTTTGCTTTTGATTTTTTTATTAAATTTTTGGTATTAGGTTGGCGGGTTTGATTGTCGGTTTGGTGGTGGTGGTCGTACGTGTTGAGGGTTTTAGGTGGGTGGGTTGGAGGAGTTTGGGTTCGGTCCAGGTTGGTTGTTCAGGTTGGTAGATCTAGATTTGAATGGGTTTGGTGGGGGTACGGTCAGGGTTGGTGGTATTAGGTGGGAGGTTTGTGGGAGGTTTGTGGGTGGTTTTAGGTGGTAAAGTCGTGGGTTGTGGGTGTTGGGTTGTGGGTCGTGGGTGGTAGGTTGAGGGTCGTGGGTTACGTTATGGGTTTAATTTCTGGGTTAAGTGTTCTTTTTTTTTTTTTTTTTTAATTTTCTTTGCAGTTTCTTATGTGATTTTATTAATTTTAATTTGGTGTATTTATTCATGCAGGTATTAGTTTATGATTGTGAAGGTTGAAGATGTTGATGTTGTAATTTTCTTTTTTTGATTTTGTAATTTTTTTTTCTTTTTATTTTTATATTGTAGTTTTTGTTCTTTTGCATGTAATAATATATTTCTAGTGATTATAATATAATTCTAGGTTCAATATATTTTGGCAGATTTTTTTTTGCAGATTTTGATTTTTAATTGTGTTTAAATTTTTTGTTATTTTTTGTAGATCTATTGCAGATTCAAGTTTAATTCAAAGTGGGTTTTTTTTTTTTTTAAAAAAATTGTAAATTGACTATTTATTAAAAAAAAGATGTTTATTATGATTATATCTAATTGTCTCTAGATTTTTAAGTGAAAAAATTGAAAAAAAAAAAAAAATTTTGTTTTTTTTGGGCATTATTGCCACCGGTTCCACCGACAAACCGGTGGCAATACTTATTAATACCAAAAAAAAATAAAATGCGGGAAGTGTTATTGCCACCGGTTAACCGGTGGCAATAAGTCTTTTTGCCACCGGTTTTGAACCGGTGGTCATTTGGGGGGTGGCAAAACCGGTGGCCTTGGGGGGTTTTGAACCGGTGGCCAATTCACATTTTCGTCTAGTGATAGCTTAGCCATAGACAGTAGACCGTTACTCACCATTCCTTTGGGTTTGACCTTTGACTCACCACTATACTTGTATAAGGGTTGGTTAAGTGTTATAAATTTTGTTTGACCGGTTGGGGAGGGTAGTCCAACGACCTACCATTTCACCATCGATCACACACATATATTATTCATGTTCACTCAAGTTTTTCTGAGACAAAGGCTTATTTTCTTGTAAATTCCTATAGACAAGAATGTTTCGATTTTGAATCGGAATCTTATGAATAGGTGGTTCATCTTAATCTAAATCACCCGCTGCTTCTAAATTCGCCTACAATATCTCCTGTTGTTTTTGTCTTAATTCATGCCATCTCTTCTCCCTTATTTCAGAATATTTATCAACAGCAATAAAAGTATATTCACCAGGAATATTTGGAGCAGTAGGAGTACTATCAATATCAATTAACTTAATGTGTGTTTTTGGAGGCTGATTTCCTGATACCATAAACTCATCAGCAATAATAGGAGGAGTAGGAGTTTCATCTATTTTTAATTTCAGCAGTAGCAGCAGTAGGAGCTTCATTTGCAATAGATTGCTTTGGAACAGATTCAACAGGAACACTTTTATTCCTCAATAAATCTAAAACTGCACTTGTACGTATCTAACAAAAGTAATATAAATCATGACAATAATAACCTATACTAATATAATATAAATCCTGAATTAAATATTCTAATTCCTGACAAAAGTAATCTAATACCTGAATGATTCAATCTTATTCCTGCTACAAATGTTCTTGATAAAATAAGTTGATTTCTGACCAAAATCTTCTCTTTCTTCGTAAAATTAATCTAATATCTGACTAGAACAATTTTATTCTTGACAAAAGTAATTTAATTCTTGATTTAAATAATGTAATACCTGACTAGAAAAATTTTATTCTCGACAAAAGTAATTTAATTCCTGACATAAATAATGTAATACATGACTTACAGAATATAATACCTGACTAAAATAATCTTATTCTTGATATATTAAATCTAATTTCTGACTGAAACAATCTAAAATATGACAAAAATAATCTAATTCCCGACAATGAAACTAATTTAAAATATGACATACATATTTTAATTCCTGACAAAACTAATCTAAAATATGACAAAAATAAATTAATTCCTGACAATGATAACAATCGAATTTCTGATAAAATTAATTTTATTCATGAAAAAATATATCTAATTTCTGACTAAAAACATTAAATTCCTGAAAAAATTTAACATAAGAAATTACCTGATGCGCCTAATTAATAGCTGAAGGGGGTTCTTCTGTAACTTTAGACTGAATTACATCATCAGATTTAGTAAAAACCTGAAAGCATACGAATAATACAAATAAAAAAAATAAATACAATAAATACATTTATTTATATAAAATATGATAGTTAAATACTAAAACTATTTGAATATATTATTCAGTTAAACTACAAATATTATTACACCTTAGATGTGTTGTCATCATCCTTGTCATTTTTATTAGCTTCTCGAATTTCTTTTTCAGTAACTTCTGCATTTTCTTCTTGAAATAGTTGTGGTTCTTGAGAAGTAGGAGGAGTAGGAGTAATTAAATTAAACTTAGGCATAGAATTATCTCCCTTCAAGAAATTCCTCCCTTCTTGCACAAGCCTAGCCTGATTCTCATTCATACCAAAAGAATAAATTTCATAAAGTCCCTTGGGTTTCTTTGGTGTTCTTGGAGGTTATGTGGAACTAAGAACACCTTCATCACCAATTGAATGAACCACATTTTCTAATGGTCTTGTGCCAGGATCAGAAAATATAGCACCTTTTGCACCAACGGAAACATCAACTAATTCTGGTTCTCTATTCAAAGTATGATCAACATCAGTTCTTGGACAACAGTCAAGACATTGCATTCATCTACATTATCCTCCGGTGTCTTTTCACATGCACCAGTTTCAGGCATATCAGTTTCAATCTCTACATTGATTTTGCTTCCTTGGTTTGCATCCTCTACTAAATTGTGTTCATTATCTTTAATTTGATCTTTTTCCAAACCAAGATTAGAACTAACATTATTCACCTATATAAAATCAAGATTAATATCGGATACAAATCTTAAATGATTTTAATATATAAAATGATAATAATAAAGGTAATTAAACTTACAATTTCATTAAGCTTAAGGTTTTTATCAAACTGATCCAAATCAGTAGCTAAACTTTTGGTCTGAATAGCAGCTTCAACTATTGCATCAATTTTTGCTAAGTATTCAGGATTATAATAGAAATCATCTTCTCCTTGAGATTGAGAATCTTGTGAATATGTTTTTTCTTCATCCTTCAAATCAATAGCAAAGTCTATTTGGTTCTCTGATACGATCTTCAAGTCATGACCAAATTTCATCATTTTCTTCTTCACATGCTAATAAAAAATAGAATAAGAAAGTGAATTAGTAAATTATAATAAAATATCCTAATTCTTATTCCTGACAGAAGTCATATAATTAAAAACTGAAAATATGTTAATGCTTAGTGTAATAATTTAATTCCCAACTAAATAATTTCTTTCCAGTCTATAATAATTTAATTCCTGATTGAAATAACTTATTTCTAGAATATATTAATTTCATTCCTAACCAAAATTAACATATTCCTGACTAACAGTTTCTTATTGCTGATAAAAGTAATCTAAAAGTAATCTAGTTTCTTATTAACATGTTGGTTGAGATAAAAGCAAGTTATACAGAATCAAAACTTGAATATTAAAATTTAAAAAAATAATAAATAGATGAAATTTTAAACATACTTCGATATCCATATTATCAATGTCAGCATCATTGGGATACTCTTTAGGAATCCTATACATTACATATCTAGCTTTGTCATCTTCAACTTTCAAATCAATACTAGTAGATTGTACACCCTGGTCTTCCTTCTTTTCATCTTTCTTTTCATCCAAATCTTCATCATCATCAGTGTCTTCAAGCTTAAACTCAATACTATCCAGCCGTAAAGCTTTTAAAAGAGCCTGTTCACTTTTGCCAGCATACTGCTTTGGTATGGCAGGAGGATACAATTTCACAGTACCATAATCGATATTTTCTGCAACAGACTTTATCCTCTCATGTAGACTCTCACAACTCTAATTCATTATAAATGGCTTCCGATGTAAAGTGGTCCCAAACTCAAACTTTTGCAAAAATGCAATTACAAAAGCAACAAGACAACCATTTACTTGTTTGGATTTAGTTTTCAACTCCTCTCCAACCTTATTCTTCAAAACAAATGCTTGAAAGTCTGCTATTGAACTACAAAAGAAGTCCATAACATAACCAGCCCAGTTGAAAGACTTAATGAAACGTACATCTATCTTCTAAAGACTTGATGATGTTAAAATTGGGGGACTTATCACCCATTGGAGCCAAGAAATTAGAGACAGCAAACATAACAAATAGTTTCTTAAAATCAGAACCAACCTGTCTATATTTCTCAAACAAAATTTGTTAAGTAAGAAAATTGACATATGTCTTCTTCTTCTTCTTCTTACTCTGAACAGCTTTTTCAGATTCCTTCTTACTTTGAACACCTTTTTCTTCTGTTTTCATCTTCTTTTTCTTCTGTGTTTCAGATTCATGCCCCTTTCAGAGTCATCTACTTTTTCTGAATCATCTTCTATATCCAAACACAAAATCTTCCTCCGCTCTATCTTCTATATCCAACACATCAGCAATATCAGAACTATCAATATGAATTGCATGTTCCTTTTTACCCACAATCAGATTTCTAGCCTTGGGATTATAATGATTTACTATATAACTGTACAACTGATGGCTAATATTTTCCTTCAGATTCATATGAAGCAATCCACCAAAACCAATGTCTATTACATCCTTCTTTTGCTGATCACTTAAATCTTCCAGAATTCAACAAAGATATTTAGGACCAGATTTATTACTGTAGACACCTAAAAATGTCTCCCCAAAACCAAACCCGATGATGAACAACCTTTCACCGTCACTATTGGTCGGGTTCAGTATTTAATCCCAGGAGTGCTTAAAAATCATATTTAATTAAATTCGTATTTCTGAATAGTCCATGGATCAGTCTTGATGTTTGGTAAAAGCATAGTTTTAATTTCAGCCCAAACATTATTTTATTTTATTGTTTTATTATTTATTTTTGGCCCGAACCTTTTATTTATCTCTTTTTAATTATTTCTTATTTTAGCCCAATTTTAATAAATCTGAAAATGGCCCGAAATTATCAATCGGCATATAAAATGCTGAACGAATTTAGTGTTGCAAATGAATTTAGACGGAAAAAGGACAAAAATGTCCCGTGTCATGGCAAATAATCCCGCGTCACGGGAATCTTTGCCGTCTGACGATACAAAATCCCGTTACGCGGGGAAACCTGCAGTGACACGGGTGCATTATGTGTCCCTTCCGCGTAAACCCTAACGCGTATTCTTCTCCCGCTTTCCAAAATTATCCCGCGTCACACAAAAGTACACCGTGTCACGGGATTCTCTCCCGTCTGACGGTGGAGTTTCCCGTGTCACAGTACATTTTGCCGTGTCAAGGGATACTGTTCTGGGGTTTCTGTCATTTTAGGGTTCCGTGTGTTCCCTCAACACATTTTTCCTATAAATAACCCCTCATTTCTGATGTACGGGGCATCAATTAACTCTCTCAATTCTCTTCTATGCTCTAGCCTAAACACTAGCCTACCTTTCTCTCTTTCAAAATACCTTCCTTAAGCACTCCAAGGAGTCCGTACTTTACCCGGGGTTCTATCCTTAAACCACGGCGTGAAAGGTAGAACTGTTTGAAGGTTTGGCCCCAAATCAATTCTCGTTTAATTTAATTTAATTCCATTTTAATTGTTGTTTAATTAATTTTCCTTGAAGTTACTAACGCGTTTATTGTTTTTATAGTAGCAAGCAAACAAAATCAAAGTAAGGAATCATGTTCCTTTTATTTCTATTATTTTTCTAACGATTTTATATCGTTGGATTTATTGTTATATTGCTTCCAATATTAATGTTTATTCTATTATTATTTATTGATCACCATATTGCATGTTAAAGGGAATATGTAATTGAAAATCACGCCTAATAAGATAATTTGGACAACCGGTTTAGGTTCCTTTTTAATCTTGTTGTTAAATCGAAGTGATCACTAATATTATAGAATTATATGTTGCATTAATATTAAACCAATTTAGCTAAATAATAGTTTGGAGCGAATTAAATACTTTGTTTGCATGCCTTTGAGATCA
Source organism: Chenopodium album (assembly GCF_948465745.1). Lineage (NCBI taxonomy): Eukaryota > Viridiplantae > Streptophyta > Magnoliopsida > Caryophyllales > Amaranthaceae > Chenopodium > Chenopodium album. The sequence continues at coordinate 17,442,219 of NC_137854.1, read as the reverse complement.
CAGGAATACTTTTCATAATAAGAATCGAGTAGAGGCCAATACGGGCGAATGTGACTCCATGACTCACTTCGTACCATCATCCCCGATCCTCCTTTCGTGGTTCCGAACCATATGGAGTTAGTAATCTCATGGATTATGAATGGGGTGTAACCTTCACGGGTCAATCGTTGTTGCCTTTCGTTGTCCCTTAATCGTGGTTGCCTTTAATGATCCGTGAACGGTTTACAAGTTCCTTAAAAAACTTGTTGGCGGCTCCCTACTTTATTTGTCCCTAATCGTTGTCCCTAATCGTATGTGTCAATTCCCACTTCCTATGAGTGCCAAGCATATTCACACCATGCTTTAACATAGGCGCGCTTCGAACGACGCCTACAATTTGGCGACTCCACTAGGGAGGATTCTTGGCTATTTATCGATTTGAGTGATCGGTATTTAATCGAGATGAGTGGATGACACTTGAAATATTCTTGAAAAAATATTCCTGTGATTAATTTGGCATTTTTGCATAAGCATAGATGTTTTAACGTCGAATTTAGATCTGTCCCGTAGGAAAAATTGAACAACTTGATTGCGTACGAAGAAAAACAGGGCACCAGTCAGACTTTCGGACTGTCGTGTCACGGCAGAGTTTGCCGTGTCACGGTACAGTGTACCGTCTGACGGTGCACTATACCGTGACACGGGAATTTATGCCGTGTCACGGCAGTCCTAAAATCAGTCCGGTGGCTTATTTTCTTTCCTCACAGTCGACTTCCTTCGATTTTTCTGAAAAACCGTATGTGTTCTACATACGTCTTAGCCCCGGGGGATTTAAGCTCTATGAACCCAAAAACGCTCATGGCAATAAGGGTTCATCCGAGTTATTAAATCCACCCAAACTATGGAGTCGAGTTCGATTTCATCACGAACTCGCGGAGCCGCCCGTTGGCATACACCCTCAAGGGAGGCTGCCTTGCTAACGCGTCCAAACTCTTAACCATGGTACCCTTTTGACACCCAAAGCTTGACCATAGTCGAACGTAGAACTTGACCATAGGTTGAGAACTTTTTGCATCATCGTGACTAAATGCTACGTGGCTTATTTGATACTAACTCACATGTGTTTGTTCATTTTGTTTTTGGACTAATCTATGACCGAGGGTTTTTTATTTCCACTTAGTAATTAGTACGGACCATAAAATTGATTAAAATCTGGAAAAATGTCACAAAAAGGCCTGGAACTGAGCACCGCGTCACAGCAAGTCTGCCGTGACACGGTGAACAGTGCCGTGACACGGGACTTTCTACCGTCTGACGGTGGACTGTACCGTGTCACGACAGTAAGCACCGTGACACGGTGCCCAGGAAAATGTCTCGTCAGTCCATTTTTGGTTCCGTGTGCGTACGTATGTGGTTTATGTGTCCAGTTTGGTGTCATGTATAGCTGTACGGTCATAACACGTGTCCATAACCTCACATAATCACTCACAAGTCGTGTCTAGTTCACACACTTTTCCTCGAGTCATACACTACTTTGTTCGTGACCGTACATTAGGAAAGTCTTGCGTCTTTTTTCCGTTTTTTTAGGAGTAAGTCGGATGGTATCCTCCCATACATGCTTTCTTTGTTTTTAAAACTTCTTATTTTCCGGATGGGTCAAGGATAAGTCTAGTCATTAAATGTGCGTTTATTTCAATGTCACAGCACTTGGTCAAGAAGCAGGGGTAGACTGTTACGGTTTGAGTCGCTACCTCAACAACCTAAGAGGCGTACGAGAAAACCACCACAAGCATCCCCACGAAATCCATCTCCCATTTACTTTCAACCAATGGCCACTAAAGAAGATATGGAAAACATTAACCATGCCATTGACAGGTTATCTGCTATGATGGAAGCACTCACTACCAGGGTTCACACGGTAGAACAGAACAATCAAAGCAATGCCGCTGTAGCTGCGATAGACAAAATCAGAGAACAAATGAGTAAGATCTCTGAGGAGTTCACCTATGTAGAACAACCTGCCACTTCTCTGAACATAAAGGACAGGCTCCGTGAGAAGTTTTCCACTGCTGACATTCCCAAGTTCAAGCCTATTGATAACCCTATGTTTCACTTGAAAGCCTTTTCTGCAACTATGGCTCTTAAGGGGTTAGATGTGACACTCTTCCCTACTGTGTTCCCTCTTTCCCTGGAGCATGCCTGTCAACAATGGTTCTACTCTCTGGAATCCAAGCACGTTGCAACTTGGGAGGATGTTACTGAAAGTTTCATGAACCGTTACAAGTGTAACATCCAAACCAAAACTTCTGAACGTGAACTCTCCATCCTCAAACAGAAAGAGAATGAAGGCTTCACTACTTATTTAAGCAGGTGGAGGGAAACGGCTGCACTGTTGGTGGATCCTCCCAAGGAAAAAGAGATGGTTCGCCTGTGTATTGCAAATTTGACTCACAAGTATAAGCAACACTTGAAATTCCTGCCACTGAACACTTTTGAAGCTGTGTACGATATTGGTATCAATATCGAAGATGAACTAATGAAGACTGCTGGTAGCAACAACAATAGTAACAACAACACTTGGAAAAACAAGAAGAACGATAGTCCTTCTTCTTCGTCTTCCAAGCCCAATAATGCTACCAACAATGTCAATATCAATGATGTGCTGGCTCTTAATGCTGCCCCTCAGAGATTCCAAAGGCCAAGGAGGGTTTACACGCCTTTGGGAATGACTTATGATGCTGCTTTTGATCGCTTGCATAGTTAAGGATTGATTATGCCAATTGGACCTTTTCCAGAACCTCGACCAGAGAACAGAACTGCTAGCTATGACCTCAATGCTCATTGCAAATTCCATCAAGGCAAAGGTCATACTACTGAAAAGTGTTGGTAGTTGAAGGATGCGATCCAGGACTTGATTGATGCTAATCAACTTCCTGTCCCTCCAGGGGGCAAGAAGCCTAACATTCAAACAAGTCCTCTTTCTGATGCTTTGGCTATCATGGGAGATGAAGTCTCCTTTGATCCGTCAATACTCATCCAACCTGTGGATGAACCATTACCAGAAGTTGTTTATATTTCAAGCTGTGAAGAAGTTAACGGGATTTGGGATAGCGATGATGAAGACGTCTATCTCAAAGATATAGTTTGTTCATCTCTTGGCGCTGTTAATCTAAAAGATAGCGAAGATGTTTGGGGAGACCCTGAAGTCAAGGTTCTCACTAGAACTGGAAGGTTACAGCAACCCACTTCACCTACACCTCCACCGCAAGCACAACCAATAGTCGATCCCATCGACCCTGTAAGCAACGATGTGATCAAGGAATTGCAGAAAACCAAGGTGGAAATGAACGTTTGGAAGCTGTTGGCTACGTCTCATGAGCATCGGAAGGCTGTGATGAATGCTCTTGTGAAGATAGGAGTTGATAGTGACATGACTCCTCAAGGACTAGTTAGCTTTCTCACTACTGAATTGCCATGTCCTAGTAACTTGATTTCCTTTTCTGACAAGGATTTGCTCCCGGAAGGGGATCAACATAACAAAGCCCTACACCTTACTGTGGTGTGTAGGCAAATGAATATTCCCATGAGCCTAGTTGATAATGGCTCAGCAATCAATGTATGCCCGTTGCGCATTGCAAAGAAGTTGGGCATAAAAGATGAAGAATTAATTCCCTCTGCTCAGGGAATCCGAGCTTATGATAATACTCGCCGTCAAGCCGTGGGTACTATCATGTTGAATATCACTACTGGAGCCATTAAACGTCGCACCAAGTTTCAGTTGGTGGACATCAAGGCTTCTTTCAATCTATTGTTAGGTCGCCCTTGGCTTCATGAGTTGAAGGCGATCCCATCATCACTACACCAGAAAGTCAAGGCTATAGTTGGAGGGGTTCCAATCACCATTGATGCCTCTCCCATGCGTATTCAAGTCATTGATACCCCCGTCGTTCATGTCGAGCATGATGAGGAAGATGAGGACCTCTGGGGGTTTTCTCTAGAAGATGTGCTTATGATCGAGGAAGATGAGAAGTGCCACCTCGAGTTTGACCCCTTTTCTAAAGACAACATCAATGCGATTATGAAGAAACAAGGGCATTTCCCTAGGATGACCCTTGGCATCAAAAAGAGGATAGCTGAACTTTGGGGCCATCCAGGCTCATTAAAGAAGGACACCTTTGGCCTGGGATTCATACCAACAAAGGAAGATATGAAGAAAGCTGTGATCAAGATGGTTGCTCGGAAAGCAGCTCGAAAAGAGAACAAGGAGATGGCTATAAATCTCTATCCTCTCACGCTCAATGGTCAATTCGTCAAGGAAGGAGAGAACTTCCCGTGCTACGAATTTCCTGAACCTCTCATCTACAAGGGGAAACGTGAACCAGGTTTTTAGGTGTTCATGGATTGTGACTTCATTGACGAAGGTGATGTCCCCTCGACAGCTGAAGAACCAACCAGCCCAGATTCCGATGATATGAGCATTAGTCTTCTTTTCGGGTTGGAAAAGCATGAACCTAGGCCCACCAATAATGACGACTCAGCGCTCATTCAAGCGGTCGTATCAAGCAAAGATTTTGATCCTTCGGAGTTAATTGCCCCAGTTGATGGTGTTCTGAAAGGATGGAGCAAGACAGTGAAGGTTACCATGCCAAATGGAGGAAAACTTGAAGTAACCGTTGGCGAAGGCCCCATGTTTGATGAACCTGAATCGTCTCGGTCCGAGTTCAAGTTTGAGTCTGTTAATGAACCCTTAGGATCTAAGGCCGACCCCCTTTCTGCTATCGAGTCCTTTTCTATAGTTCCCTCTAGTGTTGAGCCTCTTGTTGAGTCTTCCCTTTCTAATTCTGGCGAGGTCGCAGCTGACCTTTTCCTCCTTGATGTAATAACCAATGATTTCAATCAAATGAGAACCTTTGCTTACGATTAATATTGCTTTGCTAATGATAAAAATGACAAAGAAATAATAAAAGCAATGGAAGAACATGATAATAAAACGGCAATTATCGAAGATACAGAAACAATCAATATTTCCAAATGATACGACTTCCAAAGAAGTAAAAATTGGATTAACACTAAGTCAAGAAGAACGCAAAGAGTTAATTAACTTACTTAGTGAATTTGTTGATGTATTTGCTTGGTCTTACCAAGACATGCCAGGTATTGACAGGGATATTGCACAACATACGATACCACTCATTCCAAGTATGAAGCCCGTCAAGCAAAAGTTGCGTCATATGAAGCTGGATGTGGCTCTCAAGATCAAAGAAGAAATCAGAAAGCAACTAGCTGCAGGTTTCATCAAGGTATCTAAGTATCCGGAATGGATAGCTAATGTGGTTCCAGTCCCAAAGAAAGATGGAAGGGTCAGAATGTGTGTTGATTACAGGGATCTCAACAAAGCAAGTCCCAAAGATAGGTTCCCTCTACCTCACATTGACATTCTGGTCGACAACACAACAAACCATGCACTTTTTTCCTTCATGGATGGTTACGCTGGATATAACCAAGTGCTTATGGCCGAGGAAGACATGGAGAAAACCACATTCATTACACAGTGGGGAACATATTGCTATACGGTAATGCCATTCGGGTTGAAAAACGCGGGTGCCACCTACCAAAGAGCAGCCACAGCATTGTTACATGATATGATGCACAAAGAGGTGGAAGTCTATGTTGATGATATGATCGTCAAATCAAAAGATCGCCCAGGCCACATCATTGCACTTCGCAAGTTCTATGAAAGACTCCGCAAGTACAACATGAGATTAAATCCAGCAAAGTGTGCATTCGGAGTTACATCAGGTAAATTGCTTGGCTATGTGATCAGTTCTCGAGGGATTGAAATAGATCCCACGAAAGTCAAAGCAATCATGGCCATGCCACCACCCAAGTCTGAGAAGGAGATTCGAGGCTTTATTGGAAGATTGCAATACATAAGTAGGTTCATATCCAAACTCACGGCGATATGCGAACCTATATTCAAAAAGCTCAAGAAGAATGTTCCAGTGACATGGGATGACGATTGCCAAAAAGCTTTCGACAAGATCAAAGAGTACCTGTCAAACCCACCTGTGCTAGCACCAGCAATGCCTGACTTTCCTCTTCGACTCTACCTTACGGTCACAAGAGAAACGATGGGGGCAATGCTAGCACAAGAGATTGAAAGAAAGGAGAATGCAATCTACTATTTGAGCAAGAAGCTTCAAGGATATGAGACACGATACACATTACCTGAGAAGTTGTGTCTCGCACTTGTGTGGGCTGCACAGAAATTAAGGCATTACATGCTTACTCATACAGTACATGTCGTGTCCAAGATGGATCCTCTCAAATACTTGTTCGAAAAAGCAACACTCAATGGTAGGTTGTCAAGATGGATAGTCAACCTTGCTCAGTTTGACTTAAAATTCGTACCACAAAAGGCCATCAAGGGTTCTGCAGTTTCTGACTTCCTAGCGGACTTTCCACTTGAAGAAGTTGAGAAAGAAGAAGATGAGTATGATTTCCCTGACGAAGACCTACTTATGACTGAAGACGATAGATGGACGCTGTATTTCGATGGAGCTTCAAACCAAAGAGGGTGTGGTGTAGGGGTCTTGCTCGTATCACCCAGTGAAGAGCACATCCCAATTTCCATGAAACTCGACTTTGATGTCACCAACAATGCCGCAGAGTATGAAGCATGCATGTTGGGATTAGAAACAGCGGTGGCCTTGGGAATTAAGAAGCTCAGAATTTACGGTGATTCATCACTAATCATTAACCAGATCTCTAAGAGATGGAAGGTGAGAAGTGAAAGTCTCGCTACGTATCAAGCTCATCTGGAAACTCTCACGGAGCAACTAGATGAAGTGGAATATACGTACTTGCCTAGAGAAGAAAATCAATTTGCTGACGCACTGGCAAAGTTAGCATCAATGGTGCGCATTCCAACAGACACAATCAGGATGCCACTAACTATAGAGCGAAGATATGAGCCAGTCAATGTTCATGCACTTGATGATGAACAAGAATCACAAGAAGAAGATGAAGAACCATGGTATATGGATATCCTTAACTATGTGAACAAGGGTGAATACCCTCCTAATACTGATAAAAGGGAACGCCATGCTTTGAGGCTCCTAGCCTCACAGTATGTGCTTATCAGGGGAGAACTCCACAAAAGGACTGTGCTAGGGAGAAATCTCTTGTGCATAGCTGGGAAAGAAACACATAAGACCATTGAGAACCTTCATGCCGGAATATGTGGAACACATATGAACGCTAAGATGTTAGTCCAAAAGATTCAACGACAAGGATATTATTGGACTACCATGGAGAGAGATTGTCACGAATACGTCAAGAAATGTATGAAGTGTCAAGTCTACGCAAATCTACAGCACGTTCCACCTTCGCTTCTTTACACATACACTTCCCCATGGCCTTTCTCTGCTTGGGGTATTGACATCATCGGCAAAATAACGCCGCCAGGGCAAGGAGGACATGAATTCATCCTCGTAGCAATCGACTATTTCACTAAATGGGTCGAAGCTGCCTCATATGCTAAGTTAACGGCAAAACATGTGGCTCAATTCATTGAGAAAAATATCATATGCCGCTATGGGGTACCTCACGAAATGATCAGTGACAATGGGACACACTTCCAAGCCGAGTGTGCAGAGTTACTAAAGAAATATCACATCAAGCATCACAGATCATCACCCTACAGACCACAAACAAATGGCGCAGTCGAATCGGCTAACAAAAATGTGAAAACTATCATCGAAAAGATAACGGAAAATTATAAGGATTGGCCGAGCAAGCTACATTTCGCCCTTTGGGGTTATCGAACTTCTGTTCGTACATCAACGGGGGCTACCCCATTCTCTTTGTTCGTACATCAACGGGGGCTACCCCATTCTCTTTGGCTACATCAACGGAAAATTATAAGGATTGGCCGAGCAAGCTTGAAATCCCCTCTCTACGAATTGCATTGGAAAGCCAATTAGATGAATTCGACTGGATTAGAGCGAGATATGATGAACTAGTCTTACTTGACGAAAAACGCTTGGCAGATTTGCATCATGTCCAAACCTACCAACAGCGTATGGCACGACATTTTAATAAAAAAAGTCAAGACTAGGAATATCAAGGAAGGTGATTTGGTACTTAAAGCACTTCGCAAAAACGTGCTCGATCCAAGAGGGAAATTTAGACCGAACTGGTCAGGTCCATATATTGTCAAATCTATTTTGTCTGGCGGAGCAGCACAATTGGTAGACATGGATGGTAATGGGTTCCACAACTTAACCAATTTGGATCAACTCAAGAAGTTTTATGCTTAGTTGCATGGGTTCATGACCCAATAGAGCTACGTTTGGCCTGATTCCTTTTTAAGGATACGTAGGCAACCCCTCAAGGGGGCCCGGCCACTTTAAAAACAAAAATCCCTTCTTCGTCGATTAAATATGGCGCACAAGGCAGAAAAACGCAACAAAATTACAACGGAGAATCCACCGTGACACGGTGAAATCTACCGTGACACGGCAGAACCCACCGTGACACGGCAGAAATTACCGAGTCACGGCAGAAAATACCGAGTCACGGAAAAAAATACCGCGTCACGGCAGACCTATCTTTGATTATCAACGCTGCTCCACTCAAACTGCAACCGCGACACACCAATTTTTACCGTGACACACCATGGTATACCGTGACACGACAGATTTTTTCCGTGACACGGAAATGCAGATGTTGTAAATTTTATTATTTTTGTGGCTTCTCGAATACTCTATTTGATAATTATTATTATTCTTCCATTGCGTTCGACTTCTAGACTCGGATTGAAAAAAAAAAAAAAAAAAAAAAAAAAAAAAGGGTCATTGTAATTTTTAATTAAGGCAAAAATAAATATGCTATTATTATTGAAATAAATGTGACTACAATTATTGGCATCATACGCCTTATTTAAAAATTAAACTTAAAATCATAAAAGCAAAGCAATATTGGTCTAATCCTTCTTCACTTTCGAAGCTTCATCTTTCTTGTCCACCAAGTCGGCCTTCACCATTAGTGTGTCCCTTGTAGCCCGAACCGTCACACCTCTTGTCGAACTCTCACCCCTTTCATCCCTCTTATAGTTCTTAGGTTGCTTCCCTATAAACCATCTTTTCTTTACCCTTTCCTTTCATATAAGTCTTTTTCTTAGGCATTATAGGAGTTTTAAACTCAATTCCTTGTGTTCTCGGACCAAGACGATCTTTAGGGGGTGCCTTCTTACTTCCAAGTCGTTCCTTCATATCAAATTTACGTGATCCAAACCTCTCCCTTCTACTTCGAGGATTCAACCATGCTTTGTATGCACTAGATAAGGGGGGAGGAGCTTGATCACTCGCAGAAATGGTCCACATAGGTCTTGCAATCCAATAGAGCTCATACTTGTGAACATTACTTTCATGCAATGATACTTCACGAGGACTATCATTATAGCGTGGAATTACTTGTTCAAGTCCATATTGTCGCATCACTCGAGAAGGACAATAAAAAGTCAACTTTGATATACTAGGAATACGGCAATACGGTGTATCATGCGTCCCAACCATCCTAGTAAGTCTCCACCAAGGCACCACCCATCGAATGGAAAATTCTCTCTTTGCAAAGAACACCTTCCAGTCATCATACGACATGTTTGCAGAGTAATTTTTCTTCCTTCGGACTAGATCATTGGGACCATATTTTTCAATATCGTCGGGGGCTTTAAAGAGTTCTAAACGCTCCATAAACCAAATCTGCAAAAAAAAAAAAAAAAAAAAAAGGAGTCAGTTCCGTTAAAAAAAAAAAGCAGATTTTCCACTGTGACACGACAGACTGCACCGTGTCACGGGAGAGCTTTACCGTGACACGGTGTCTGCCAAGTGTCACGGGAATTAATCCGAGGTCGTCTTTACCTGCAGCAGTACTAGAGAGCCCTTCCTGATGGCTTTCCGGTCAGATTTTGCTTCGTCAAGGCCGCGCAAAGTTTCTCCAAGGCAAGTAGGCATAGGGGATCTTCCAGATTCAACATGTTCAAGCACAGACGCTAAACAAGCATGTCCTACCCTACCGTTTGCAAATAAAAGCTTGCTAAACATGCAAAAAATATAAGCCCTTCTACGGTATACATGATATGACTCAGAGACAGGACGATTAAAATATAAATTTGCAAGCTTTTCTAGATCTACTTCATTACCGCACACAATCCTATTCAAATCAGGATCTCTCAAATTCAGATGACGTTCAAAATCCTGGTAATAGTATTCGCGCGGAGTAGCCAGGGCAACAAGATTCCTAGCAGGAAAGCCAAAGATGGCACGAAATTCCTCTGGCAGAGGGCAGAGTTCATCATAATCAAACTTAAAGCAATGAGTTTCTGGACTCCAGTAATCTAAGGCTGCCCTTAGAAAATCATGCTCAATCGCGACATGTCTCAGGGCTAATAAACCTCTCACATAAAACAACTCCAATTCTCTTTTGTCAGCAGCAGTCAAAGAATATGACCAATCACGCAATATGTTATCAAAATTCTGAGACATTATTATTGAAATATAAAATTCTAATTATTTTGTATTTTGTAATTATGCATATCATGAATTATGGGTCGTATTTTATAGGCGAAAAGGGGTCGGAACGTGGAAATATTTATCAATTTACACGCGTATAAAACGCGGCTGCATTATTTTTTATCCCCGTGACACGGGAATATCCACCGTGACACGGGAACCCTTACCGTGTCACGGGACATTTTACCGTGACACGGTACAATATTACTTGTCACGGTGCGCACACGCTTTCTATTTTTTATCCCTGACCTATTTTTCCGGATATTTTTGTTTACCGTTTATCTTCCACTCTTATTTCGAGAGTTTTATTCCCAATAAAATTCTCCCTTTTATTTTTATATTTATTCTTATTTTTTATTTACTCCATTTTTATTTTATTTGCTCTTTTTTATTTTTATTTTATTTATTTTTGGGGAAGTTGTTAAACTTGCTCCATTTCATTTCTCATTTTATTTTTGGGGAAGTTATTAAACTCGCTCCATTTTTATTCCGGGAAAGTTGTAAAATTAGCCTTTTTATTCCTTTTTTCTTTTGTTTTTTTTTCTTTTGGGAGAAGGTCGGTACCCTCCACTTACGAAAAATAACGGTTTTTTTTTTTCGCGTCGTTAATAAACACACAGTCGCACTGACAGGGTAAAGTCGTATCACCTAATCAAAAGTAATTACCTAAGTCCTCTAACTAAAGTAGATAGGGAAGTAGGGTCGAATCCACAGGGAAACTGGTCTTTCTATTCCTAATTAATTAATTATAATCTAAATTATTAAAGTAACCAATTGTTGTTGTTTAAAGGAATTATACTACGAAGAATATGAGTAGGGAGAAATAAAAGTAGGGGAAAATCAATGAATAAAGGACCTAGGGCATAGGTTCACCAATAAATAATATTTCAGGGTAAAACATATTAATCAATCATCAATGTATCAATTAATCAGATCATAAAGGGCTTTCGCTACGTATTACAATCACAGAGTTAATTTACCGGTATTAAATCTCATCTCTCGAATCTCGACTTAACCATTTATAAATTAAACTGCCTACTGAAACTAGGCCTTAATATTAATTCTCATCTCTCGAATCTCGAATCAAAATTGCGTAACTCATACAATTAAACCAGCGCTAATCTAGTTGCAGAGCATTAAATCAATCAATAGGAAATTAATTTAGCATTGACAATTAACAATAATAAATTACCTCTTCATATTATTTATGGATCCCCACAAACCCTAGAAAGAAAACTACTCACACATATTTAAAACTAAACTAAACAAAGTGGTTAAATTAAGCATGATTAAAAGCAAGAATAAGAACTTAAAGAAAATAATAATATACTTCAACTTATGATCACAAAACATGAAATTAACTACTACTAAAGAACGAAACTGATGAAGGAAACAAACAAAATTGACGAAGGAACGAAATAAAACTAATGGAATCTTAAAATTAAAACAGGAGAATTTAGAAAAAGTCAACAAGTAAAATTAATTATCCAAACTAATGATGAAAGTTGTGGGAAACGAAACTGCACTAATACTAAAACAAAAGTAATAAAAGCTGACAAAAACTAAAACTCAAGAAAACTACCTCACTTTCCTACGTACTACTACTCTATCCTTTTATAAGGAATGATGGCTAATCCCACTCACAATCAAACTCCTATCAACCAAATTTTAATCAAATTAAGACGCGTGAATTTGGAGTAAGGCCCAAGGATTTGCAGCAGCCCAATCTATACACTTGCATCCCAGTATCCCACGACCAACTTCGGCAAGCTGGGTCTTGATTTGCGGGAATTGGGCTTCGGTTTTGAGCTTTATTAACTTGAGTATACTTTGGACCTCTTTTATTTAATTGAGCCCTTAATTACCGTACTAAATTTATTTAGTACAATCTTGAGCTTTATATATTCGGTCATAAAATACGATCCGACTCTAATATCTTCGTAGTGGCTCAATAAGCTCGGGAATCGTAATAAATCTGCAGATTCCTACAAAATGATACCAACTCTACAAAAACACTAGAAAACGTATATTAGTAATACAAATGGCTCCGTAGAGCTCAAATAAGCACAATTATGACCGTGGGACGGGGAATAAAAATATATATAAAATAGACTTATCACACACACAATCAGTCTCAAGCACACACTAACATACACATTAAATAAAATCAAAAGCATAGAGTGTGAATAAAATATACAAAGTAAGTCATAGTACATAGATAGTGTCAAGTGTCATCAAACAAAGTACAAATATAAACCCTCGGTCAAAAATCTCTAGAACTACTATCAGTATCATCTCCAGCCTGAGTATCCTGAGTATACGGGGGTTGAGAACCAAAGAGTCCCTCCATCATCCGAGTGCGAGGAGTAGTGTCCCTACTAGTCCCAATAGCTCTAGTAGAAGACATGGTAAAAGCAGGGCCCGTCCAGCTGGTAAACGGCGTAGACTGACTCCAAGAAGTAGGAAGCGTCGGTGAAGTCATCGTCCTAGACAGTGGAACTGAAAACAAGCCAGGCACCGGTAAAGGTATCGCCCCGGACAATGGAGCTAAATATATGCCCCGATCCACAGGAGTGATGACTGGAGTGAACTCAGACTATGAAGGCTGCGAAAATGAATGCTGCTGCCACTGACCCTGAAAATCCTGGAATGGCTGGGAAGGCTGAGGCTGCTGCCACCGAGCCTCACGAGACGGCTGAGAAAGCGGAGTCTCTCGCTGAGACTGAGAATGCCGACGAACCTGTGGAGATCGTCTGCCATGACTAGGCTCCCCCTCGTCCGAGTCTCTATGCCTCGAGCGCGATCATGACCTCCGTCGCTCCTGAAAAACACGAAATCAAAGATGTCAATGATGCAAGATAGAACAAATGGTAAAAGTAAAAAGATGGACATACCTCAAGAACATCACTAGAACCGCCTCGACAACTCGCGCCACGCCGAAGCTTGATGATGCAATACTTCAAGGCGTCAACCAGCTTCATGAATCCCATCATCTCCGAGTGAGTAGGCTGAGAACAAAGCAAAAAAAAATCAGAAATAAGAGGTATTAAATAAGGGTGAACAATATGTCAGAAGCTTACCGGCTCAAACACGTCAGGCAAAGACTCCTGCGCCTGTCTATAACCCTCTGGCGCGTCAGCAATGTGGTCCTCAGTAATACCAATAGGTCCCGGGTAACGGACAGATTGAGGTGGCACCTCAATCCTCCCCACAGGGCGAACAGTCGTTTGAAAATACGAATAATCAGGTTATTCGACGATTTAAACAGAGACTAGTGATAAAATTCTAAAAAGAAACCATACCTCGGGAAGGCGGGGTGGAGGAGCCAAAAGGGGAAGCACGTCCCGCGAGTAATCACCCTCCATGTGCACGAGACCCTGCCAAGGGAAAGTGAACCGCTCTCCTCTGTTTATCAAATCCCTGAGCAGGCGTGAGTCCAACATCGACTCTGGTGGAGGCAAAGGCACTACAAAGCGATCATCACTATGCTGGCGAACGACACGCTCTCCAAGATACCAAACAAAGCGACCAGTACCAACAAAAACAGTACGGCGCGTCGAAAGCTGCAAGGCCTCGGGAAGGTCAGTCATCCTAGCCCAAGGCCGATACTGGACGTCAATAGCCACCTGAAAACCATAAAAGTTGCAATGAGATGTTGAAAATAACGTCAAGACAAGTCATGGATCGCTCCACGACGTCGACGAGGGGCCAATCCCGGGAAATACTCATAGAACCAAAGCTGCAATGAAAAAGTAATCTCTGAGCACATGAGTCAAACAGATTGGAACAAAACAAGAAAAGGGAAGATCATCACCTCTACGACTCTCCATAAGCCGTAAACAGTCACGAGGGACTGGTCATTCAGCTGCCTACAGCCATGACGTAGCGACAAGAGAAGATCCGCATATCCAACGCTAGCCCAGCTAAGGGATCCTATCTCGTTAATCCTGACTAAAGAAGGAAGATAGCAAACAAGCACGCGTGAACTCCTATCAGGAGTAAGAGTCATAGAAATCAAAATCAAAATGAAGATCCGCACTCGCTGCTCGGGAGACGTCTACTCCATGTCAAAACCCTAGGCCAGAACGGAAGCCAGCTCTGATCGCCCGCTCCTCTGACCACCTCGAGGTACCGGCCGAGTCCTAATATACTGAACGACCTGGCCCAACAGATCTGCCACCTCAGGCGCCCCCCAGCTAAGGTCTGGAAATTGTCGCACGGCCTGGTCGGTGAAGCGCAGACCGGTAATCATGCTGAAGTCCAGTGGGTTCACTGTCATCTCCCCCCAAGAAAAATGAAAAGTGTTGGTAGTATCCCAGAAATACTCCAACAATGCACGAACAACTGTCGGGCCGCTACCCCAGGGGCTGCGAAACCCTACGACCGCAGAATAGAAGTCCACTAAACCAGCAGATATCCACAAGGCATTCGTATCAGGATCCCTCGTGATAATCTCATGCAGTCGAGGAATCAAATCTCCAGCTTCGGATCCATGATGGCGAAGCGTGCCATCGACTATGCCGGCAAGTGGACGGTGAGAAACGTGGTTCTCACGACAGAAAACCAACTGATCGGGTGTCCATGGAGGTGGAACCCATCTACCCCTACTCGAAGAAGCGCGCGGCTCGGTATCTAGGGCATCGTCCTCCGCACCCTCAGGAACTGTGGGAGTGTCCTCCCAAAAAGCCTGACGCAGGCCACGTGTGGAAAGATCGCAATCCCGCCGTCTAGGCATGCTATTTCAAAAATAGAAATCTAAATGCTTAGCATCATTTCCTAAGTTATCTATTTATTTATTTATTCAAAAAGGCTTATCAATTATCTCCAGTTGCATTTTCTGTTATACGCTAAATTTTCACCTCAAGGCTAAAAATTAGCAAAATAATGGAATTATTATTAGTATTAAGTTTCTCCATGACAAACTAATACTACAGTTCTCCTAGCCGCATGATACTATGTTCTCCATGACAATATAGTACATACACAAAAATATACTTCGAAATTGCACAAAAACAATAGATCAACACATTGTGCCATATTCTACAAGATCTACCACCAATATTTCACCATTTCAAGTGCAAAGAAATAACATGAACAACAAGGACATCATTTCACAAGGAGTAGTGCTCAAAAATGGTGTTTTGTTCAATTCTCCACCAAATCATGCAATTTTTGTCTCCAAATTCTCACAAAAGCATACACATACATATACAAGTAAATTCATGGCAAAAATTTGAACATAAAAACTCAAAATCAAAAATCCCAAATTGATTTTTAAGGGTTTTTACATGAAATTATTCATTTGAAGCAAATTGAGGCAAAAATAAAAAGAAACTTACATGGATCCTTGTGGAGAATAGAAAATGAGGGAAGTAGCAAAAAATTAGAGCAAGATTGATGGAGATTTGAGCTCGGAAAGCTCGAAGAACCGCAACACCCTGCCGCGACACGGTCAGAAACGCCGTGACACGGTTTGCAGCTTCCGTGTCACGGTGACGCTGGCAATCGACGGAGCTCCGGCAAAAGCGGCGGTGGCTTCCCCTGGCGGCGACAATAGTAAGGAGCTTCGAACAGCAGCTGCAGCAGTACACAACAAATAAAACAAGGCAGTGCGCAGCAGCTAAAAACGCCGTGTCACGGTTTCAGGACCCGTGCAACGGTGACAGATGCCGTGCGCCGGTGAAATAAACCGGGGCGCGGGATTTTTGGAAGAATGAAAATGAAAAATGGGGAAGTATGAGCAGCAGAAATGGCGAATTGGTGAAGCAGAAAGTTGATTTTAAAGGTGAAATGTTACCGTTACGCACTCCGTTTCCCGTGCCTCGGTGACCGTTACCAGGTAACGGATACTATCTGACGTAGCGCGCAGGAATCTGCAGGTCAAACGCACAAAATTCGATGCCAATTGACCAGTTTGAATGGCAAAATTTGCCCCGTGACACGATTTAATTTCCCGTCTGACGGGATAAGTTACCGTGTCACGACATGCTGCCACGTGGCACGGTGACTCTGCGCTTGTCCTGCACACTCTTCGAAGCCGTCAGCGAATATTCTTGGCATTTTTGACTAGTTTGAACAATTTTTCCGAGGTTTTTGGACAGTTATTTTCTCACGGAAAAAGCGCCGAAGGTTCTAACTGATATTTAAAGGGGACCAAAATTACTATTTTACCCCTAGCAAGCGTCAAAGTCTATTTTTCGACATTTCTAACACCTAATATGGTCGAAAAGTCGACTTGAAGGTAAATCATCTACGGCCCACGTTCGGGGACAATCGAACCACTATTATTCCGGCGCAAGGTTCTCGATACACAGAGACTTGTAATTTCAATAGACAATTTTTCCTCAAGCATGGAAAATTGTCGGTCGTTGTCACCTCTCAACACAAAGAAGTCAACGATTATTTCATTCATAGACTTTCCTCAAGCATGGAAAGTATTCATTCATCGACTTTCCTCAAGCATGGAAAGTATTCATTCATCGACTTTCCTCAAGTATGGAAAGTATTCATCTATCGACTTTCCTCAAGCATGGAAAGTATTCATGTGTCGGTTTTCCTCAAGCATGGAAAGCATTATCACTGGATTTCTTCAAGCATAGAAAACCGCCAAAATCATCTGTCGATTTTCCTCAAGCATGGAAAATGTTATCCTGTAGATTTCTTCAGGCATAGAAAGCTACCAAAATCATCATTCGGCTTTCCTCAGGCATGGAAAGCATTTCAGCGAAACATCATCCGGTGGATTCTTTCAAACATAGGAAAATACCAAGCATCATTTGTCACCGATACACTGGTGTCAGATACGTATTCTATCCCTTTACACTTTTATCTGTAGAACTAACATTTTTCTGCAGGTATCGGCGTATACAGAGTGATTTAGGATCGCAGAACGTCTTAAATCATTCTCTGTCCCTATCAACTACTTTGACTATCGTTTTCGAAACTTACGTTTCTACAAACTCAGTCAAAGTGGGGCTTCTGTAGACACCTAAAAATGTCTCCCCAAAACCAAACCCGATGATGAACAACCTTTCACCGTCACTATTGGTCGGGTTCAGTATTTAATCCCAGGAGTGCTTAAAAATCATATTTAATTAAATTCGTATTTCTGAATAGTCCATGGATCAGTCTTGATGTTTGGTAAAAGCATAGTTTTAATTTCAGCCCAAACCTTTTTTTATTTTATTGTTTTATTATTTATTTTTGGCCCGAACCTTTTATTTATCTCTTTTTAATTATTTCTTATTTTAGCCCAATTTTAATAAATCTGAAAATGGCCCGAAATTATCAATCGGCATTTAAAATGCTGAACGAATTTAGGGTTGCAAATGAATTTAGACGGAAAAAAGGACAAAAATGTCCCGTGTCACGGCAAATAATCCTGCGTCACGGGAATCTTTTCCGTCTGACGGTACAAAATCCCGTGACACGGGGAAACCTGCAGTGACACGGGTGCATTATGTGTCCCTTCCGCGTAAACCCTAACGCGTATTCTTCCCCCGCTTTCCAAAATTATCCCGCGTCACACAAAAGTACACCGTGTCACGGGATTCTCTCCCGTCTGACGGTGGAGTTTCCCGTGTCACGGTACATTTTGCCGTGACACGAGATACTGTTCTAGGGATTCTGTCATTTTAGGGTTCCGTGTGTTCCCTCAACACATTTTTCCTATAAATAACCCCTCATTTCTGATGTACGGGGCATCAATTAACTCTCTCATTTCTCTTCTATGCTCTAGCCTAAACACTAGCCTACCTTTCTCTCTTTCAAAATACCTTCCTTAAGCACTCCAAGGAGTCCGTACTTTACCCGGGGTTCTATCCTTAAACCACGGCGTGAAAGGTAGAACTGTTTGAGGGTTTGGCCCCAAATCAATTCTCGTTTAATTTAATTTAATTCCATTTTAATTGTTGTTTAATTAATTTTCCTTGAAGTTACTAACGCGTTTATTGTTTTTATAGTAGCAAGCAAACAAAATCAAAGTAAGGAATCATGTTCCTTTTAATTCTATTATTTTTCTAACGATTTTATATCGTTGGATTTATTGTTATATTGCTTCCAATATTAATGTTTATTCTATTATTATTTATTGATCACCATATTGCATGTTAAAGGGAATATGTAATTGAAAATCACGCCTAATAAGATAATTTGGACAACCGGTTTAGGTTCCTTTTTAATCTTGTTGTTAAATCGAAGTGATCACTAATACTATAGAATTATATGTTGCATTAATATTAAACCAATTTAGCTAAATAATAGTTTGGAGCGAATCAAATACTTTGTTTGCATGCCTTTGAGATCACAGGAATACTTTTCATAATAAGAATCGAGTAGAGGTCAATACGGGCGAATGTGACTCCATGACTCACTTCGTACCATCATCCCTGATCCTCCTTTCGTGGTTCCGAACCATATGGAGTTAGTAATCTCATGGATTATGAATGGGGTGTAACCTTCACGGGTTAATCATTGTTGCCTTTCGTTGTCCCTTAATCGTGGTTGCCTTTAATTATCCGTGAACGGTTTACAAGTTCCTTAAAAAACTTGTTGGCGGCTCCCTACTTTATTTGTCCCTAATCGTTGTCCCTAATCGTATGTGTCAATTCCCACTTCCTATGAGTGCCAAGCATATTCACACCATGCTTTAACGTAGGCGCGCTTCGAACGACGCCTACAATTACCAAGTTCAAAGTCTGAAATATTATCTTTAGTAACCTTTTTTTTTTAGCATAATTATCTTTTGCCCGAGAAAATAAACTTCATTTCTGACCAAAATAATCTTAAACCTGATAAAAGAAATGTAAAATGTAATGACACATACATCTTAGTCCTCATTTCAATAATCTTATTTCTTATTGAAGCAATAGTATTCCTAACTGATGTAATTTAAATACTGACAAGAAGAACTTAATTTCTGACCAAAAATAACACATTAAAATTGTAAGCTGAATAAAACAAACTTATCCCTGACAATAATTATGTTATTCCTGATAATAGTAACCTTATTTCTGAGCATAATTATCTTTTCCCTGACAAAAATAATTTCATTTCCGACCAAAATAATCTTAATCTTGATGAAAGCAATGTAAAATGTAATGACGCATATCTTAGGCCTAATTTAAATAATCTTATTTCTGAGCATAATTATCTTTAGCCTGACAAAAATAACTTCATTTCTGACCAAAATAATCTTAATCCTGATAAAAGATATAATCTTAATCTTGATAAAAGATATATCTTATTTCAGATTGAAGCAATATAATTCATTACTGATGTAATTTCAATACTGACAAGTACTTAATTTCTGACCAGAAATATCACATTAAAATTGTAAGATGAATAAAACAATCTTATTCCTGACAATAATTATGTTATCCCTGTTAATAGTAATCTTATTTATGAGTCTAATTATCTTTTTCCTAACAAAAAGAAGTTCATTTCTGACCAATATAATCTTAATCCTGATAAAAGAAATGTAAATTGCAATTACACATATATCTTATTCCTGATTTAAGTAATCTTATTTCTAATTGAAGATATATTATTCATTAGTGATGTAATTTCAATACTGACAAGAAGAACTTAATTTTTGACCAAAATCATCTAAATCCTGACGAACATATACTATTATCAAAATAAAATAATATAATTCAAGACAATATAATATATATAATGCTAATTTGTGATAGAAAGAATATAATTCCTAACCAAATAATTGTAAATCCTAACAAAAATAATGTATTATCAAATTACAGCAATATAATTACAACAACAATAAGCTATTTCTACACAAGAATATTCTACTCAAAAACCTTAAATGCTATGTTTACTAACAACAATTTGCATTTTATCGAACACCTGGTGTGCATCTGGTAATCTAAACAAGATTTTTTCCGAATTTAAAAGTACTTATTTCGAATTGCACACCTAGCAAATCGACTTCGTTTAGAACCTGGTTTAGGACCATGCTTCTTCAATGGAGGCTGTGAATGATCCCTACCGAACGAAATAATAAATTAATAAAAAAGAATTTTTTAAAAAAAGTATAACCTAAAAATAACTGAAAAATAATTAACCTTTCAGCCATTGCAACTATCTTCTTCTGTGTTGGTGATTGTTTAGTTCGTTTCATATAAACTTTTAAAGGCGAAGAATCATTTAGAGGGGGAAGGTCAACCATTAATGGAGTTGAAAAGGACGAATATTAGGGTTTATATAAAAGAAATAAAAATTAAGTACATGCAAATAAAATAAAAGCTAGAAAATAAAGGAGTGATGCGAAATATTCGGGAAAATGGAGGTAATTCGATAGTAATGGAGTGTAACTGCAGAAAACGTGGGGAAGAAGAAGAAGGAGAAAGGCTGAACGTTGGAATGAATTTTGATTTTTTTTTTTGAAAAAAAAAATGAAAAAAAATCATTGATATTTAATGTTTAGGCTGTGCGCGGGCTGAACTGTTAATAAACGGGCCAAGCGTGGGCCGATTAATAGAACAGACTCACATGAGTCCGTTCTACATAATATTTTTCGATTTTTTTTTGTTTATTTTCTGTTTCATTCTTAATAAGATCTCTCTTTCCCTTTATAATTGATTCTTTTATTTCTTTTTCAATCATAATTGTTTTTTTCATATTCTTCTCTCTCCTCTGTTCTTTGATTTTTTCCCATTGATTTGCTGCATTTAACGTGATTGAAATCATCGAAATTCTCGAAGAGATCAATCAAGGTTAGTTATTCTGAATTCATTGTGATCAATATTGATTTAGTTTTTGTTTTTGAGATGAATTTGTGGATTTAATCCTTGTTTAATTTTATTTGAATTTCTTGAAGCTAATCCTATCGTTTTCAATCCATTATGATCGATTTCAAGCCATTATGATCGATTAATTGATATATTTGATTGTTCTCATTAATTTGATCGTCCCTATTAATTGGAATGAATTTTTATTAATTGATTGTTTCAAAATTAGCTCGCTATATGTGCCACGACTATACTTTTGAACATTTGGTAAAAAAAAATTGAACGATTGCAAATTTTGAACATTTAGTAAAAAATCCGAACTGAACATCGAAAAATTTTGTACATTTAGTAAAAATATTTAAACAATCGCAATGTACCACGCCTATACTTTTGAACATTTAGTAAAAAAAAATCTGAACAATTGTAAATTTTAAACTTTAGTAAAAATAATCTAAACTGGACATTAGATTTTTTGAACATTTAGTAAAAGTATCTGAACAATCACAATGTACCACTCCTATACATTTGAACATTTAGTAAAAAAATCTGAACGATTACAAATTTTGAACATTTAGTAAAAAAAATCCGAACTGAATATCGAAAATTTTGGACTTTTAGTAAAAATATCTAAAAAATTGCCATATATCATGCCTATACTTTTGAACCTTTGGTAAAAAAATATGAACGATTGCAAATTTTGAACATTTAGTAAAAAAAATCCGAACTGAATATCGAAAATTTTGAACATCTATTAAAGATATATGAACAATCACAATATATCACGCCTTTACTTTTGAACATTAAGTAAAAAAATCTAAAAAATTTAAAATTTTGTACTTTTAGTAAAAATTTCAAAACATCGAAAATTTTGAACATTTAGTAAAAATATCAGAACAACCACAATGTACCACTACACGCCTTGAAATCGATCGGATTAGCTTGAACAATTCATCTTCATCTCTACTTGTAGAATAATTTGTCGGGTCTCTAAAAAATGTGAAAAATGTTTTTCAATCATACACAAATTGCAAAAATTTAACTAATTAAGAAATTGAATTAACGGTTAATTGCAAATTCAAAGAAATTTTACGTTCAGAAATTTTATTTACCTTTCTGCATGGGTTTCTTGCTTTTCTTCCATGGCGATTCTCGAATTTGCAGAGGAAAAAGAAGTTTTTCAGCAATTGAAAGAGTAAATGTTCATAATAATTCTTCTTTCAGTTTTTTTGTTTCAAATAATATGTTTGTTGGAGTGGAAAGAAAGAAACGAGAGTTTGGCCGTGTAAATGTATTCTATTTGTGTTAGTGGATTGTATTTGTGCTGGTGGTCCACCTATTTTAGATGGACCAGGGTCTACAATAAACCTATTGTTATAACTACACATCACAAATTTACAATTAATGGGCCGTTTGGTTCACCCGGGGTAAACGGAATGGAATGAACAAAGGGAATGAAAGAGAATGGAATGAAAATACCTAATAATCTCTATGTTGTTTGTTTTAAAAACAAAGGGAAACAATCTCATAAGCCCACCACCACACAACCACCTTACAACCACCTAATTAATTCACTTTCCACCAAACCACTAGCCGCACCTTCTCCGCCCTTTGCCGCACCTTCGAAAAACCCTATAAACATCCCTCCCTCGAAAAACATTCTTCACTCCCTGAAAAACCCGCCGTCCGACCCTTCCCCACCCTCGAAACCCTAGGCGCTAGGGTTTCGAGGGTGGGGGAGGGATGGCCGACTGTTTTACAGTGAGGGAGAAAGTTTTTTTTATGGTTTTTACAAGGGTGGGATAGGGTGTCGGGAGTGCAGAGGGGCGGCAAGGGGAAGGAAGGCGCGGCGATGGGTGGGGGAGAGGATGCGAGCGGTGACGTGGCTGGCCGTGGTGTGGTGGTGTAGTTTCTACCCTCGAAACCCGAGGCGCTAGGGTTTCAAGGGTGGGGGAGGGATGGTCGGTCGTTTTACCATGAGGGAGAGAGTTTTTTTTATGGTTTTTACAGGGGTGGGATAGGATTTCGGGAGTGCAGAGGGGCGGCGAGGGGAAGGGAGGCGCGGCGAGGGGTGGGGTAGAGGAGGCGAGTGGTGACGTGGCTGGCCGTGGTGTGGTGGTGTGGGTTTCTGGTGATTTGGGTAGGTAGAAGGGTGTGGTATGGTAGTGTAGTGGTGGCCAAGGAATGGGAATGGAAAAATCTAGGGGGAGTGGGGAATGAACTAGAGGAATTTGGGGGAATGAAGAGGGTAAAGGAAATGGGAAAAATGGTCTAACAAAAAAACATTAAAGGGAATGAAGGCAGTTGATTCCCATGCCCTTTGATGATTAACCCCAACCAAATGGCCCCTAAGCTTATTTGTATTCTAAACATCCAGATATAGATTCATAATAATCAACAATAAAATCTACATATCCAAATTAACTCTATTACCTCTATTCTTTAAAAATTGTTACACATAATAGTGACAAACATAGTAAGGAACAAGTTATAACTAAAAAAAAATAATTATGTGATGAGGAAAGAGATAAAGCAAGAACATTACCATAAGCAACTATGTAGCTATTAATTTGAAACTTTTGAATTAGGACAATGTAGCAATTAATACAAAATACAAGATGTACATACATTGATTAATATTCCTAAATATAAACAAACAAACAAACAAACTAAAGTACATTATCATATGTACACCGTTCATTTGAGAAAGGTGTCGGTTCCCTTATTCCATCCATAACCTCATTTAGGGAATACCGCTATAAGATTAGATAACAAAAATATAGCTCAGCCAAAGAAGTTGGAGTGCTGTATCAATTTCAAATTTGAATGGGACAAGTTTTGAGTGCTGGCATCAGTTATCTCATGCATGTATCAGAAAATGGACATAGGTGATAAAATGTCACAATCCGTACAAGGCTAATCATGAAATGTAAAAGAAAGCTCACGACATCGGATTCTGGACAAGCTTTGGATGAGTAGAGGCATAGATGGAAGTATTTACATCTGTTGTTAGGTGTGATAGAAGGTGCTGTACATCTGGTCGCAAACTTTCCAATGCTCTACCAAACAGTACCAAAACCTCTGCTCTAGGCTTACTTGTGGATTGTACTGGCCCACCCTGCCCTTCATAATGCACAACATGGTGCCTGAAACCAAAAAGAGCAGTAAGTGGTTAGGAAGACAAATGTCAGGTAAGCAACCATTACAACAGATTGTTCATTTCATCTTAATAAATAGAATTGCAGGAAATCTAAACTATGACAAGTTCCATATTCCAATAAGTTCCAAAAACTAGAAATGTTGTAATAAAATTCGATAAATTCATTTAGTTCAATTCACAAATAAGTTCTGATCATTTCAAATAATTTGCTATTAATTATGATTAGCCGTATTCTGGTGAATAATGAAGCCCTATTCTTACAGGAAGTCAATCAGGTCGATTATCTCTGAAGCCTGAGCAGGCACGGATGGTTGTGCAGTCTTTCCAAAGACATCCACCATTGCACCAAGTAGAAGAGAGAGAGTCTGCAAGATTAGATTGACATATACAACAAAAGTTAGAACATAAAGGGTAATTAAGAAAACAGGTCACAAAAATCTATACGTATACTTTTCTTTCTATTTTTTTCTAGCTAAAAAACTTGCACTCAAAAACATATCACCTAGCTTGGGATGCCATTTTGGATAAAGAGTATAACCTTTGCTGTAGTGATCAAGGATGACTTATACATCATCGTCTCATCATTAATAATGATAAGCAAAAAGAACTTGTCATTCATTCTTTAAGGTATTCTTCAAAATTTGGAGCAAAAAAAATAAAAAATAATAAAAAAAATGTTTCAGAGAAAAGCACATGTAGCATATTTCCAATACCATTCCATGTCTATTACCCTCTCTTCTGCAAAAATGAGTAGTATTCAGATGTAGATAGGGAGCAGGAATAAATGTGTGTTGTTGGGCCTATTGGCCTCGGACTTATAGAGAAGGGGGGATGGTATCCTGGTGGTTATGGTGGCAAGAAGAAAAGAGGATGGTAATATATAAATATCACACTCAAAAGACGACAAAGTTGCTCCATAGTCTAATCTCACATATTTATCTTTTTATCTACTCCTCTTTTCCTTCTATTTTCTCTAAAGGGGTAGAATTACTTTTTTAAATTGTTGGTTGAAAAGAGTTGATGAGAGAGAAAAGTGGCGGGGATAAATGTAGTGATTGTTAGTGAGGGTAAAGCTATAGTTCCCCACAACAAAATATAGTATGAGTCAAACTTAAATGGACAGTCTGAAAAGGAAAATAGGTTAAGGGACAAAGGGAGTATAAGAGAAGTGTCACATAAGAGTGCCTATGTTACAAAATATTATTTACAAAAATAAATTTGTTGAGATACGACTCATAATCGAGCAATCACGCACACAAGATTAAGCATGTGTGGGTGTTTACAAGGAGACACGCCCATGCGTCATCAGATAGTTCACATTATGAAGTTCCTGCCTACTCATTTTCAGAGACACACGCTCGTGTCACTCATAGTCGTTAGTGCTCTATCGAGAAGAAGTCTTTTGTAAGCTTTTATCTCGACCTTTTAGAAGGGGCACACTTGTTTGGAGTGAAGACGGTTTTAATACAAACAAGCGAAGTGTATTTTTTATGGAATATATGGTATGTCGCTTTGGTACTCAGAGGGGGGGAAGCAATGAAGTGGTGAGTTTGGATGGAAAGGATTTGACCATGAGTGTATTTTTTAAGTATCTTGGGTCGATCATCTAGAAAAATGGTAATATTGATCAAGACGTGGCACATAGGATTAAGTCGGGGTGACTTAAATGGAGAGCGGCCACCAGAGTGTTATGTGACCGAAGCATTCCCTTATAATTGAAGGTAAAATTCTACCCGTGTTGCTCTATGGTACAGAATTTTGGGCTTCTAAGAAGGAGCACATTAAAAAGATGGAAGTTACGAAATTGCACATGTTAAGGTGGATATGTGGGAACGCTCTAAGATATAGAATAAGAAATGAGGTTATTCGCAAGAAAGTAGGTGTGGCAGGCATTAAAATAAACTAAGGGAAAATCACTTGCATTGCTTTGGGCATGTAAGACGGAGACCCGAGGGTACACCGGTTCGAAGAGTGGAAGAGTGGGACTATGAAGGGGTAAAACGAGGGATAGGGAGACCGAAAATGACTTGGTTGGAAGGAGTTATGAAAAATTAGAAGTATATGGATTTGCATGAGGATGAAGCATTGGATCGTAAGGGATGGAGGAGGAAGATTTATGTCGACTACATGGAATAATCAAATTTGGTTCATGTTAACCGACCCCACTTATGGGATTAAGGCTTTGATCGATTGATTGATTAATTGATTGAAATTTCTCCATATGACGCCTATTAGAACTATACTGGTAAGCTATGTTACTTGGACTCGGGTACCTATGTCCGACACGGATACGTGTCCAAGTGTCCGATCCGATTAAATTTTGAAAAATTTCCATGATTTTGAACTAAAATGAAGTGTCCAAGTGTCCCACCCATGTCCGAGGGTCCGACACGGGTACGTGAGGTGAAATGAAGAGTTTGAGTAACATAGCTGGTGAGGTACTTTAAGGTTCATTAGGATTTCCTAATGTTATATAAGGAACTGTTGGGTAGACAATTAGATGTGCAAATTTTAAGCCTTGTCAATTCAAGCCTCCACTTTAGATATATTGTGAGAGGGGGAGTGTAGTACATCCATCGTATAAGAGAAAAGCAAGTAAACAAATACATTAATAAGGAAAAAATGTTAAATTGTTATGGTTTAATTTTTTACATTTATTTGTCAATTTACTTTCTCTAATCCCTTCCTTATAAAGCGTGTTAAGAATATTTGTCACAACTATAAAGAAAAGGGGAAGTACTTTTTACTATTTAAGTTTTTGGATAATATGCAAAAAACACCTCTTTACAAAATGCATTTTTTTTTTTTTTGTAAGAAACCACCTTATAATTTTTTTTTTAACAACACTCCTTAGGTCTTTAAGACCATATCGTTTTTATTGATTCAATAAAGGCTTATGACAAGATGCCAAGAGAGGTACTTTGGTGGAAAATTTTAAAGAAAAGGTATCCTGCGAAGGTAATTGAACCTGGTTAAGGATATGTAGTGGGATGTGTCAACAAATGTGAGGACATGTGGGAGGTTGATAAAATATTTTCCCATCACAATTGGAATGCATCAAGGGTTTGCATTAAGCCCTTTTATTTTTGCAACAGTTCTAAATGAAGTAAACCGGCTAATTCAAGATGAGGTCTCATCGTGTATGTTGTTTGCGGATGATATCGTTTAGGTGGATGAAACTATAGATGGAGTTAATGCCAAATTGGAGCAATGGAGGCAAAGATTGGAATATCAAGGGTTTTAAGCTAAGTGAGAGTAAGACTGAATATTTGGTATGGAGCTTTGGTACACAGAAGGAGACAATCGATGATGTAGTGAGTTTGGACGAAAAGGATTTGTTTGTAATTGTTTTAAATACCTTGGGTCGATCATCCAGAAGAATAGTGACATTGATCTAAAATGTAGCCCATAGGATTAAGTCGTGGTGGTTACAATGGAGAGCGGCCAAGCAAGTGTTATGTGACCGAAGCATTCCTTTACAATGTAATGGGAAATTCTATAGTAATTCCATAAGATTAGTGTTGCTTTATGGTGTCGAACGTTGGCTTCTAAGAAGGAAAATAAAAATATAGAGGTTACAGAATTGCGCATGTTAAGATTGATGTGCGGGAACACACCTTATGCCAGAATGCGAGCATTGACCTTGTCTTCTGGCATTGACTTTGTCACGTGTGGGTCATGTGATCTCATAAAACCACTTCCTTTATACTACCTCCGTTACACATTATTTGCAACGATTTGACATAATGTAGAGAGGAAAAATGTCTTATCGTTGCAAATAATATATAACAGGTAGTATTTTTTTTTCCTCTTTTCCCTCACTACCACCACCTCACCGCCACCATCACCAACTCCACCTCTCTGCTATCCTCACCAACACCAATTCACTGCCACCACCCCCTGCCATCCTCACTAACACCATCTCACCCAATAAATCCACTCCCATGAAAATTCCACCCCTATTAATTCTCCCCCATCCACCCGAAAACCCCACCCCACCTCCACATCCCCTACCTCCATTGAAGCACAATAAAGCAAGCACATACAAAAAAAAAAAAAAAAAAGTTTTCAATTAAATACCCAAATTATAATGATAATTGCACCCATTAATTTTCCCAAAAAAATTGATGATTTCACCACCAATTACAAAGTTGAATTGTGAAGAGAGGGATAATCAAAAGTTTTAGTGGCTACATGGTACCATGGTTTGAAAATGCGGTTTCGGGAACGATCGCGATAACGGTAACGTATCGTGGAACGAAATTGATGCGGATGTGGTCACTTAATTTTAGTTTTATGATTTTATATGTTTATTAATATTATTACTCATAACTTTTAAAAAAAATAAATTTTTATATCATTTTCGTCTAATAAAAAATATATTTTTTATTTTAATAATTAATTATTATTATCTTCTAAAATAAATTGTTTTGTACAGTAAATATTGGGTAACAACCGTAACACTTAAAAGGGTAAAGACAATTTTAGTTAAAGTTAGTCAAAAGGACAAAAGGTCAAAAGCAAAACAAGTGGTATTGAAAATGACACATTGACACCTGTCCTATACCCATTTCCCTACCCCCCACCTTCACTCAATACCACCCATTTCCTGTTCCTGCCCCTCTCTCTCTCCTCCCCCTCTTTCCTACTTCACTTTGGTTTACGATGAAGTCAAAGAAAATTTCGCAAATTCAAGCGATTTTTCGGGCGATTCATGATTAAATCGTTGTACTGGCCGATTCGCTCCGAAAACTGCGGTGTATTTTAAAAACCCGCATCAAAACGCTAAATCTTGGTTCGGAAAAATTGAAAACCGCTACAACTCGCCGATACTTGATGGTGCGGCCGCATTTTTGAACCCTGCATGGTACCATAGAACCGCCAACGATGGTGGGCCACGACATGATTTCATGCTGGAAGAATAGAGGAGAAAGAAAGCGCAATTGGAGGGGAAAGTGGGGTGGTATTGAGTGAACATGTGAGAGGCACGTTGGGTAGTTAACACCGACAAACAAGGTCAAACCCTAAAATCTGGCGCAAATTTTTTTTACACGCTGCTATTGCAAAAAATAATGTGTCACCCTCAAGTGCTGCAGTTTAATGAAACGGAGGAAGTACATTCTTTTAATTTTATATAGAAAAACCAAATTATGATTAAAAATATATAGAGCGACACGAAAGGCAAGATGACGGCAAGATGACTGTTTCTCAACATGTTAAAACCAAGTTATACAACAACAACAGACTCCTAACTACTTGATTCCTAAATTTGTACTAGCCTGTATAGTTCCTCCCCCTTACTAATCCGGCTACGAAGTTAGAAATTGTAAATAAATAAAATAAAAAAATCAGAGAAAACTATATTTAGGGTCATAGGGAGCACCTGCTAGGCAAGATATATTATTTTCATGGAAAGGAAAAGGTGATGACACGAAATAGGATATACAAAAGTGCATAAAGTCCGTACCTTGTTAAAGAGAGTATGAGCATTTGCAAGTCTTGGGAGCAATGGACCCATTATACGGAAAACTATCCTAAGCATAGCCACTGAAGTTATTGGCCTGAGTTGCTTTATGATTACATGGGCTCCTTCAAGCCATTCTTGTGGAAGGTTGCTAAAGAATGAGTGGAGCAAACCGACAACATTGCCTGGAAATATTCAAAATCAAACAATATAAGAATCCTACATATTATATTATATGAAATACAGCACAGAACTGCAAAATTTATAATTTTGAGGTTTGGTAAACTATAGTTTCAGCAGCCTCTACATTGTGTCATGTAACTCATGTTAACTAAATTTCAATTACTTTTCATAGTACATTGCGCTTTGACTTAGAAACATAATGCAACCACAGAAAAATCTTAAGTTTATTGGACAATCTATTTTTTTTTTTTTTTCACAGAAAATATCTATCATTGATTGTACAATATTGTTTTTTTTTTCCTTTGATACCATGATATTGTAAACCACTCTTGTTGCTGCCTAAGCTTAACAAGTAAAAGGCTGCAATGCTATCTGTCTGTAAATAAAAAATACCTTCACTACTCATTTACAAGACATCATTAATTTTGAATGTTTACTGTACGTCCATTTGCCAAATTGTGTCTATTATCTACACTTCAAAGTGTGTGTGTCTATATATATCTACACTTCAAATTCTAGTTTGTCGATGTTGACAGTAGGGCTGGTTATTAGGGAATTTTAAATTAAATGCACCAAATAAATACAATGGAATATAAAGGGGATAATTTCTATTCCCCTATTGAAACCACCTAATCAAACAAGCCCTCAGATGTTTTTGAGTGATTTTCGCATTACTTTATCAAGAAATGGTAGTCACATAACCTCCAGATATTACCATTAGATCATCAAAACGGAACGGAGTGTTATGGATTGTAAGCACTAATGAGGTGCATTAGAGGGGGGGAAAAAAAAAAAAAAAAAAAAAAAAAAAAAAAAGGAAAGAAAAAAAAACCCCCCTTGATTAAGATCTGTTCATCCCTTCAAATTCCTATTTTTCTATTAGATTGCAACCAAGCTCCTAGATATACAACTTAAGATGAGGATAAAGAAGGCAGATGGACAAACTAACTAACTAAAATAACTTATAAGCTTAATAGTAACCCAACCCACCCTCTCAACAGTGTTAAAGTTAATTTGATACATTGACGATATTGTCCATTCATAATCTTTATATTCTTTCTTAATATGTGAGCCAAGGAGCTTGGATGCAAGTTTTTTGAATTGGAGGAAGTATATAAGAGAAGCTCAAAAAAAAAATAGGTTAAATAACAGAATTTAAGTATTCTACAATTGCACCACCCAATAACATTACAATCCTTCTTATCGGTCTTTTCTAGATTTACTTACCAGTTCAGAGTAACGAAATAAATGTCATAAGGATAGAGAATGACGTGCTAGGACCTAATTACAGAGCTGATATAATTTGGCTGTATATAAAACCCGACCATATCAACTAAATTAAGACGAAATTATTCAAGCTTAGAATTTTGACATGTTAAACTATGATACTGAGCCAATATATTTGCAAACAACAAAAAGTAATGATATGGCAGTAAAATCCCAAAAGAATCCACAAATGCAAGCTAAATATAATAATGGAAAATTTGTCTGAAAGGTATCCACAAATGCAAGTTAAATATAATAATGGAAAGTTCGTCTGAAAGGTCCTTTTAAGTGGTTGACTTTGTGAGAAAGGTCCTTGTATAAAAAAGGGTGGCAAAAAAGGTCTTTATATCCCATCCCAATTAGGTTGTAAGGAGGGATCTTTGACCGAATTCCGGCAATTGACTTTATTTTCCAGCCATTGACCATCAGTCCATCAAGTGTCCAGCACATGACATACCCCCCCCCCCTCCCCTGTTTTTGTCTTTTTCTCCCTTTCCCCTCCAAATTCCAACTGACCCTAAATCTTTCCCACCCTATTTCTCCTTTCTCTCTCTTATATAATCTGATGTAACTTGCAAAAGTCCATAAATGGCGGTGTAATAACTCAACTGGGCAATTGGAAGCCCACAAGTACACCATTTCAACGGTTTGTGTGGGGATGAAATGCTATAATTTAAAAACAACTTTTTATATTTGTAATTGGAAAATTAGAAATTGAAAAAACCATTAATCGGCATTAACAATTACATTAGTATAATTAACAAAGGGGTTTTGACCTCACTTAATGCGACTTCCCTTCAATTTGAATGGGAAGGACTAGATTTGAACTTTGTTGTAGTGAACAAGCTGCTTTGTGAAAACTAGGGTTCACAAATTAGAGAGAGAAAGGAAATAAGGGGATAAGAATCAGGGTCAACTGGAATAGGAGGGTTAAGGGAGAAAAAGAAAAAAAAAATAGGGGGGGGGGGGGGGGGGGTTTACAGTCACATGATGGTCAACACCTGGAAAATAAAGTCAATCTCCAAAATCCGGTCAAAAGGTCCCTCCTTACAGCCTAAATGGAATATAATTATATAAGGACCTTTTTCACAAAGTCGACCACTTAAAAGCACCTTTTTCATAAATGTTCGTAATTTTTTTTAACTGAATAAGCAGGAAAAAAAACAATAATAAATAATACCTATGGCTGTGGAGGTGTTGTCTTGAGCAGCCCATGTCGGATCAAGTAAAGCATAATTAACAGCTGAATCCAGCTCACTAGGGGACCTCTTCCCATCATTGAGCCACCAGGTCTCTTTAACAAGACGTGACACCTCAAGATAGAGTTGTACATGAAAATCTTGTGGAAGCTGAGCCAGTAGAAGACCACAAGCTTGAATCAATAAACACGATAGCTGTTGACACGTATAGCCACTACGAGAAACAAAATTGGACGTATTCAGTCCAGAAACTGGTGCGGTAGATCTGGT
Organism: Chenopodium album; assembly: GCF_948465745.1. Lineage (NCBI taxonomy): Eukaryota > Viridiplantae > Streptophyta > Magnoliopsida > Caryophyllales > Amaranthaceae > Chenopodium > Chenopodium album. The sequence goes on along the minus strand of NC_137854.1, from coordinate 17,409,382 downwards.
TGCATTCATAGAATCTGTGCTTCCACCAGAAGGTGATGTTGGTAACACAGAGGTTTGCCCCGAACTATTTGAAGTTCCATGCAACCCATGGCTAGACTGAATAAGCGTAGATTGGATATGGACAACGATTTGAACAAGTGATGCCACAATTTGGGAAGCAGAAACTGGAAGAGAAAGCAATTCTATTACAGCTGTTTCAAGCACCAGCTGTGTGTGTGTCCCAGGATCTTGGATCTGATAGAAAGCCTTCTGAACCTCAGAAACATTTGTTTGCCCAGATTGATTTGCAACAGGATTTTTATTCGGCGGACAGCGCGCTGAAAGGTATGAAGCATCTAAGATTGATCCTGATTTTGAGCTGCTACTAAGGGGAGGAATGACGTTATTCACTAGACCCAACAGCAGGGAAGCAAAGTAATCCGGAGGAGGGCATGAAGTATTTGTTAGGGAAATGTGTTGTGGAAACGACTCTGAAAATGGAATCTAAACCAAGATTTGCATCACAAAAGATATCAGCCACCAAGATGACAAGAATCACAATGAAATTACAGATCATGAAAACAAAGCCCTTTATTACCTTGGGTAAATCAAGCAAATTCAATATGCGGACAATTAGCTTTCCTGGAAGATGACCATAAAAATATGCTAATATGTCACGGACAAAAGTAAACCTTAAAGGATGGTAAGCTAGCAATTGTTTATACATCGCCAGAACTCTCTCGGCATGATCCATAGCATCATTTTCAATGAGTCGGTAAACAACCAAAGGAATAACAGGAAGCAAACGGGCAGCAATATCATCAAAAATCACAGGAAACCTACAAGATAAGTGAAAGAGTGATATGCTTCAGTCAATACATTATCACATAGTTAACATAAGTCAATTACATTACACCCAATGTCAGTCAAGTATTCGAAGTAAAATGGAATAGGAGTAACCCTATACTATAATTCAAAAGCTAACCTTCAAACTTCAAAGGCAAAAGCTGTTCAAGCTTCAAGAATATTATTAACTCGCTAAAAAAGGATAAAAGCATTATTAAATAAATAAATACATAAAATATGTCTTTTTACCTAAAGTACCCGTGTCAGACCTTGGAGCTTGGACAGTCCCATGCTTCAACATGGGTAGGCCATTTCAACATCATTTTAAACCAAACATAGAAAATTTTCATTAAACAGTCGAGTCAGCCACGTACGTGCTCCCTAGTCTAAGTAACATAGCCCCCCTGACAACCCACATCCCTGCTCTCCTTCATCAAACAACCACCCTCAGGTGCTGCACCCTATAATTTGTCTTCATCTTCCCCCACCCCCCCCCCCCCCACCCCCTCCCCACCCCTCCCTGCCTTCCCCATAAAAATTATTCAATAATTACTCCTTTCACTTTATTGCACAAATACTGAAGATATCCATTTTTAGAAAGGGCTACTCTAGATATCAAATAAGACCTAAGGCTACAATGCAAGGACAATGTAGAATATTCCTTGATATAACCCGCCTTGAAGCATCTGCCAAGGAGCGTAGCCAAAAATTAAAAGCTAACGGGGCCAAGGCTATTATTTTTGATGGCCAAAATATTTTTCGTGTTAGCATTGACAATATAAATTTTTCTATACAAAAATTCAAAGTTAATCATTTTACCTCAGCATTAAAACAAATTAGAGACAAATACGAAGTACTTTGTAGTAAAAGTTAAAAACAACTCTAAATCAATAACAATTAATAAAAATAAGTAGAAGCACAAACTAACAATATATAACATTTAAATTTTAGAAAGTTACGTGTTATTTGAATGTATGTCACAACATCATACAAAAGCAAACACGACTCTAATTCATTAACAATTAACAAAAACAAGTAGAAACACAAACTAGCGATATTGAACATTTAGATCTTACTTCCTCCGTTCTTTTTTACTTGACCCGCTTTGACTTTTACACTATTCACCACCCCTTCTTTGACTGTCTTTTGTGAATGATACATAAGGAAAAATATATTCATGTGAGATCTTTTATGTCTCAATAAGTACTATCATAATATACAACTTTAATAATTTTTACTTATGTAGAACTTAAGTTATTGATCGCTAAAGTTTTGCATTGGCAAGCGTGATAAAAGAAATAGGTCAAGTAAAAAAGAACAGAGGAAGTAGAAAATACATGTTTTTTGGAATGTATGTCACAACATCATACACAAGATAAGTCATGATGATCATCAATTAATAAAATTTAGACAAAGTATTATTGAATTTGAAGCATTGAATCTTCATCGTATAAGAAAAAATAAAGAGAAAAATAAAGTGTAGAAGGAAATAGAAGGGGAAAAAATTAAGAAGAGAGATTGTAAAAGAAAAAAACACCCAAATTATACAAGAAAAAATAAAAGAGAAAAAATACATAAATAAAGAAGTGGGAATATAAAAGAAAAAGAAAAAGAAATAAAGTGGGAGATCTAGGAGAATCGAACAAGTGACCATTTCTAACCATGTGTGGTATCATGTAGTACCTTTTCACCACTAAAGCAAGACCATTTATGTGATACTGGTCTTCACTTAATAATACATATACAATAAATCTACAGGGGCCAAATTAAAAAAATTATGGGCCGTGAAGCTAGGCTATCGGCCCCTACCAGCCCCCCTTGTAGCTCTGCCCAGGTTGTGGCTGCCACTGAAGATGACAGCCAATGAAGCTACTTCCACCTAGTCTCTACAACAAAAACCCCACTAGATTTGCCACATGCCCATAGTCATATGAAAGAATAATATTGATGGGTGAATGGTTTTTTCCGGTCAACCCCTTGATCTTTAAATCCTTAACTTCATTTCATATCATGGTGCTTAATCCAAGCTAGACAACCATTTTAGAATATTGTATACATTATGTTTTGAAGTGTTAATGTAGAAAACATAGAAATACTTTGCCACTTCAAGTAGAAGTGGCCAATTTACAGGGCATTCTAGATCCTCAATAGGCTGCCCTTCTAAGATGGCTACCATGAATTAATGCAGTTGAATATAACAAATAATGGCAACTGTCTTCCAAGTCTATATCCTAAACATTTATCCAAAAGAGATCTACCACAAGTCCACACCAATAAAGCATAATTTAGAAAAAAAAAATACCTTTCTTTCCAAGAGAGATGATTTCCTAATGCCTTATGCAGATCCACACGTTTAAATATTCCAGAATATAGCCAATGCTCAGGAGGTCCACGGGTCAAATAGAATAATTTCAATCTTTGCTGAAGCTCTTGCCTGTCAAGTAGACTGATCTGCAAACCATTTTTGCAAGACAACTCAATCATCAGATAACGATAAAAAAAATTTAAGACTAGGACTGCCCTTAGGAATAACTATAACAGTAAAAGAAAAGAAGGTTTAAAGAGCAACGTATGGTATATGCTACGGAAGTAAGAATAGAAAGATAGAAAGGTTTTTCTCTAGTAAGAGCTAGGGGAAGAAAGCCTATCAGTCCTGTCACCATCCCAATGGTTGTTATGTTTAAAAGCTAATAGGATATGAGTTAGGCTCCATGTAAGAGACTAACTGCATTGAGGAATCGTAAATAATGTAAAAATTGACAGCTCCTGGAGCCATAGCAGTTTTATATTTCAGTCCATCATCAAATCAAATAATTACTCTTACATCAGCAACAAGACTTATCCCTTTCAAGCAAGCTAGATTTTCATTATACCTTGTAACCTATATTAATGCACAGAAGTTTTAGTACTTGGCATAACTGTGTCTTTTCCTGTAATTTATGTGCTGTTTCAAATGAATGATATCCATTTGATCTTAAGAGATTATTGGTCATTAACCTTGGGTATTGTGCAAGGAATTACTGACACTATCTCTAGGAAACAATATGAACTTATTGAACTCGAGAACACCACTTCTTAAAGCACTAAATCTTCAAAGTCATAAGGTATAATCATAAAATCCTACATTCAATTCTCACGCTCTTGCATATGAGCAGCTATAGTCATACGGAAGAATAAACCACGGAATTTGGAATAACTATCCTTATTTCTAAAATTACAAGCTTCCTTGTAAAATAGTCTAGAAAATACCAAGACTGAAACCCACTTGAATTTGAAAACCAGAGGTCATTTGGGAAAGAAACTTGTAATAAAAAATAATGATAATAATAATATTAATAAAAAAAATAAAAAGTAAATAAAACTCACTGCAATATGTAACGCATGTGTATCATCATCACGATCAATCAATGCAAGGACTAAAATATCCAAAGGAAGCAATTCGTGAGTCCAAATAAAGAATGCCAAATTTGTAGATGCTTTCATAAGAAGATCCTGCAACGATAACCAAGATGAAATAAAAAAATAAATGAATGAATTTTCCAATTGTGAGTCAGTGAAAAGTTTCAAGATATTTATATGCTGGCAACAGCCAGCAACATCACCTGCAAAGGATGTCCACGCTGAAGTTCTACATGAATGTGATGAAGCAGAACATCAACCATGGTGTAAATATTAGCAGTGACTTCTTCAGGGGAAAAATCTCTCAACACACGTGCCTGTGCTTGATTGGATTGAAGCCTCAAATTAGAATATATCAAACAAGATTGCATAGCTTACATACACAAAAATCATTCCATCCATAATCATGTAACCATTTATAAATTGCTTTTTTTTAAAAAAAAAAAAAGAAATTCTTTTTTTATAAATAAGAAGAAAAAAATAAATACGAGCAGAAAAGGGTAGGTACCAAATTTGCGCTATTTATACTTTCAGGATGTCCATGCATAAGTATCCAAGCACCAGCACAAAGATATTGCCGGTGTTGAGGAAAGCTATGACCTAGGTAAGTCGATACATAAGAAGGATCAGCTGACGGGGATAGAAGTTGGGTGCATTGATTGATAACCGTAGTCTCTGCCTGTCACAAAAAACAACATATAGGATTAGATATCAAATCAATTATACAACTATTTTGGGCATTGGTATCCCTAAATGTCACATAAGCTCAACATACAAGTTTTATAGAGCAATTAAAAGCAATCAAGTGCCCAGCATACAATTGGGCTTCCCCCAATTATACGACTACTTTAGGTACTGGTTTGTCCATATTGCGTATAGTGTAATTAGTAAATTCTTCAGCAAAAAAATAATTAAATATATAAATAAATAATAGGTACTGATTTTAAAGTCCCTTGCTTAAGAATATCATTAAAAATTATCACAGAACACAAAGTCACAGACATATTAGATTGTAAAATCACTGAAATGGCACAACAGAGTGATTACTACAAAAGGTGTAAGCAGCCTTAAAAATCTGTAATTCAAACTTGCGGCTTTGAAGCACTGCAAGAAAATAATAATTAAAAAGGAAAATGTTAAAAAACCTGCTGCCATGCTTGAATAGCCAGTCCCCTTTTATCTGAACGGCCAGCTAAAGTTTCACGTAGAACAGGAGGAAAATAACGCAGAGTTTTGTCAGACCAAGTATGTTGACTACTCGACAATATTTGCTCCAACATCGCAGGAAGATAAAGTAAATGCTCAGACTCAGCTATTCCACGCGTCTTAATAATAATAGCAAGAGAAATGACAGCAATTCGATTCAAAGTTTCAGTGAATTCAGTAGGACCCTGCAATTTTAAAAAATGATAAAATAAAAGAATTATACCCAGAGTAAAATAAAACTGAATGAAAACAAGTAAGCATTATAAAAACCTTAACACCTTTCCTTCCTTCTTCACTGAAAAGAAATCTCTCAGGGATAAGATCAAGTTCATGCATAGATTTTCAGCCAGTCTAAATAAACGATGATCACCGCGTTTCCCTTTCAAGGCAGCAACAATTTTTGTGACATCATACATTAAGCTCTTGTTCTTTCCTTCATACCTACAATTCAAGTTATGCATCAATTTCCTTCATTCTGAAGTAGAAAATAAATAAATAAATAAAAGAGGGGGGCACAAACCAGGTGAGAACTGCTACTCAATGATAGAGAGTAAACAAGTTCAAACTATGACACAGTATTATAATAAGTAATAATTATTTCCTATTAAAACAGCTAGGGCAACTAACCCAACCAAAAAAAAAAAAGGATAATAGAGCAACTAAAAGCCCAATGTCACATAGGCTCCCTTCATCACTCTCATAGAAATATTTGATTGAAGGAGTAATTCTCCAATAGATTACACAACCCCTCACCATATACAACAGCACATAAAGACCGTACTTGTACCAAGAAACAAATTTATGAATTGAAGGGATAAGCCCCATCATTGTTGTAAATCTTGTAATCATAAGGATTTTTTTTTCAGATCACACATTTTAAAACACAAATTTCATGAGAAAGTGCTATTGTTCAAATATACGGTTTTGGTCTCCATTGCGGGAGCGGTACAGTGATGCACGAACATAAATGATGCGTTGATCTCAGACAGTTGCGTATTCATTTGAAAGTCTTTTAGGGATTTTAATAGTTGTACACTGTCATAATTAAGAGTAGACTATTAGAGGCTTAAAGCCATTATTGACGAGACGAGGAATCTTTCAAATTATATCTGAAAAGCAACTTTTGAGTGAAATACTGGTTAAACCTTCAATGCGGGTCCATTAGGGGTTAAAACATTTGATTCGAACAAGGTCAAGATCACAGGCTTTTGAGACAACTCATACGTCCTCAATACGGATTAATCAAAATGATGCAATCGTTTTTCTGTACCTCAGAAAGTGCCTTTTAGAATCTTCAGTACTTCTAAGAAAAAACTTTCTTGTGGTTCCTTAATCCCTTTTTGGTATACTCTAGTGGTTTCACCCTTCCTTTCCTTTTCCAACCTTTTTCTCTCCACTCACACACACACCCAATGACAATACACACTCTTTTCTTTCCCTCCCTCACATACATTCCCACTCTTTTTCTTTTTTTGTTCTCTTTTCTTTAGAACTACAACAACAATATTTCGCTTCTATTTATAGAAATAAATAATACTTAGGTAATTTTTCTGTTGTTATCCAGTACTTATAATTTTCTTCACAGCATAAAGTTTGGGAAGAAAGCTAGGAAATATTCCAGATCCCAATGATGTATCTTGATATCAATTCTAGTTGATAGGCAATAGTAATGAGTTTAAGTGTATAATAAATTTATAATTGCTTAATATTTAGCTGAAACTGTTAAGATTTTGGGAATCATCACCATTTTTGTTGTGCTTCATTGCCATAAATGACAACATCCAGGGTTATGGTAGATTAATAGTAAATTTTCCTTCAACTCAACTCCAATAAGAGAAAAAAGTAGAAGTTGGAGGTGAAGCAAACAACACACATGAAGCCACATAGTAGCCTTTGAGTCAAAAATCATCACAGGGGTATGGTAACCAGCATGGCAATAGCTGGTGATAGGTTTGACCAATTGATGTTCAAAATCAACAGATTGTGTTTTGTTGAATCCTTACTAATGATAATTTTGAAACGAGTGATCTAGGTTATTTTTCATGGAAAGTAGGGTTCTAATTCTTAGAATAAAATCCTCACTCTATATGAGTACACATATAAAGACAAACACACACAAACAAGTCATACTCACCGATAGAGTGGAAGCAACCGATAATTCAGAATCTCTAGAACCAAAAGTGTTGCTAGTGGCTTGCTTAGTGTGCTTGGGTTCCTTTGAGTCAAATGCTGCAACAATGAAGCAATAGACATTTACACATGACAAGCTCACAATACATAATAATTCAATTTGTAATCCTGTTGATACATTCAGAAGTTTAAGCAAATCATCTGCATCTCAAAGCCCTTAATAAAGAGTTCTCCATAACAACATATTAGTCTTTTACCTCTAATTATTATAGATAAAAACATAAAATAAACCAGCTTAAAAATCAGTCAATAGAGTAAAGAAGTTACACTGAAGTGTGAGCGAAACAATGAATATGGCGCGATGAGAAGCAACCTTGTATAGGTTTCAACCATTGCAATGCTAGGAATAACCTACACAGTAAGAACAGCTTGTTAGAGCCACAGTGTACTACTACCTCAGGTCTCAAATTTCTAAAATGCAGCGAAACTACTGTCCTAATTTTAGATCAATATTCTTACATAGTTCAGATGTCATTGTTAGCTGGGAAGCAATACAATGCTATTCATGGATTGGGTAAAATACGTAGCTTGTGAGTAGCTTATTTTTGAGTTTTTATAGGGGTAAGTAAATTGGCACACTCTTTGGTTAATGGTATACTGTAAATGCTTATATACATATGTGAGAATAGCTTACAATCATAAGATCAACTAACATCCAACGCTCCACATCTACCGGTCCACCCCGGTCAAAGTAATGGCAACATCGTAAATTTTAGATTGTATATTTATAAAAAATTGGTCCAGCTTTTTCCAGGAATAAGTATAGATGGGAGAAAAGAAAGAAAATAGACAAAAGACTGCAAATAAATAATTAAAGGCTTAGAGTATAGATGGGAAACCTTACAACAGGTTTCCCATACAACAGGCATGAATGAGCCGAATTGTAAGGCAAAAGGTCTTAAGGATGCCTTATAAAACAATATTCGAACTAAGTCATTGAAGCATTAATGCACAAAATTGTAGGAAAAATCACAGTAGGTGTAATCACGAGCAACTACAGGATATGAAAAGACAAAGAACGTAGCATATGAGCTAATCAGTAGTCAATAGTCATGGAACAAATGCCCAAGAAAGCTTCTCAAATTTACCCCTAGAAATAATTTTTTGATTCCTTTGTAAGTTTGTAGTACTACAAGTCTGCTATTAACAAGTTTGGTTGCTAAGATTTCATAAAACCAAAACACTAATGACATAATAACAGTATACCTGTCCAGAGAATAAAGAATCCTCCATTTGATAAGCAAGTTTCATGCACAAGTTAATTGAGAATCCAGATATTAGTGATATTGGTAGGGGACTTGTTTCCCGCATCATTACAAGTCTCTCATTTGACTGCATACCAGAGACCGGTAATAGTTCTGTACCAGCAGCATTAAGCCAATTCATCACCATCTCACAAGCAGGCTGTGCCATTGTGTAAGATACAACCCAAAACATTCCAATTGATCTGTCATCCATATTCATGTAATCCAGCATCCGTTCACCTGTATCAGGAAAGCATAAACTTTTGACTCCGATACACAATCAACATCTACACATTACTACATTTAGTAGGCCTTCATATTCTCAACATTCCTAAGGGAAACTCTCCTCTTTGCATCAGCACTAAACACATGCATACATTATGATACCAATGAAACTTAAAATAAATAAATAAATGGAGGATTTTTTGTCCTATTGGAATTCGTAATCCTTATTACTAAATCAGTAATTACTTATTTCTTCAAGATTTTTTGCCCTATTTCCATAACAGCTTTTTACTAGGGTAGGGGGAATAAAACAAATCATCACTATCATTGTTTTAGGAAGTAGAGGCTATTTATAAAAGAAGATGACCTAAAAAGACTGTTAAAAAAGAAAGAAGTTAACAGAGAACATTTCTTTATCGTATTGATACATTAAAAATAAATTAGTTACTGTTGTGCCTAACATGTCTCATTCAAAGTTTTAAATTTGAATGAACTATTAGTATCTAAACTCTAACAAGCTTGTCTAGAAGTTGTGCATATAAAAAAATGTGTGCATATAAATCGAATGTGTGCATGTGAGACAGAGAGAGAGTGTGCATATTGCCCTAAATTTTCTTGTATACTTTAAATATAATTATCATACAAAAAAATGATTTTATGTCACAAAAAGTTAATCTTCTCAAACTTGAAATTTGATTTTATTATCTAATTACAAGATCATACTTATCTTAAACCCCCAAAATTATCCTAAACCTTGTTTATATAAGCTTTGCCATGAGATTAAGGAGGCAACCAACTCTTAAATTTTCTCCGTATTTCACCCTACTTCCACCCAGCCATCATCCCTTCATAATTTCCCCAACCCACAAGATTTGTGGTCAATATATAAGTGGAACATCAATCTAACTAAAATTTCTTCTTTTGGATTAATGAAATCAACTATATTATGCTCCAACCTTGCACCTAGAACTGCTCAACCGTCTCTCTTGATCTTCCCTGTTCTTAACATCTAAACCAAATTTTCAAACAAAAATGGAAAAAAAAAAAAAAATCACATCATCGAACCTCCTCTGCTGGAGCACTGCTACACCAATCACCACCTCTGCTCCTATCCCCCCGTTCATCCTTGAATGTTATACTATTTATCGTATTGATAACTTTTGCTGTGCAGAGGCATATTTTGAGAAGTTATAATGACTTTGCCCTCTGTACAACGATGCCTATACTTTTTTTTTTAATGATTAATTGATCTTAGTGACCAATTAATTTTGTTAAGTATACGTAGGAATAAAATGGCTACCATGACTAGTAATTGATATAAGAGAACTCGCTTGGATTTTTTTTCAAGTACAAGTTCTATAATGCTTTTTTAATACAGTGCTGTGTCGTCACTTAATAGTAACTCTCTCGCCTTTTTCAAACTATACAAAACTTTAAGGATCAAGAAAAAAAGGATGAACATGGTTGTGCTTGTGCAAATAAAAAGAAAGGTTTTATAATAGTTAGAGAAATGAACATGTACTTCATTGTATGCATCATATAAGCTTCATATTTTGGGTGAAGTTGATTAGTCATACATCATTTATTTATTCCTGATAAAGTAACAGGTATCATTACAATATAATTGATGGTTACCTTTGCTCACTTGCCTCCACCACTCATCTATTTGCTTTCCTTTCTGAAGCTGCTCATTATTCAAGTGATCTCTATGTAGTGTGTTCAAAGACCATATTCTCAAGTTCTGGCAGCTGCTTATAAAGTCAAGCAGTATACTTTGAGGACTATTGGGATCAGAGCTCTTATCTTCTCTATGAAATGATAAGATCTTTTTTGTTGTCTCAACCTGTATGCATAAAAGGAAAACTCGAACTTTATACAGTCAAATTATGAGATCAAAGCAAGGAAAAAGTATCGAGAGGAAGTGAAAAAAAAATCTGTACATGTTAAAAAATTATTTTGCACAACAATCATTATCACACAAAAAAATGCACTAGTCAAACTGACTAACTACTTGTAAGCCCCTATAGACTATTTTTCCGACTTGCTTTACTACATTTGAGAGGGGAGAAAAGAGGGGACAAAATTAAAGATAACAGATCTTTCAGCCATAACCAGCTGGAATACCTTTCTGGAGTCATTATTTAGAGCGTTCATAACAAGCTCAACACGAATAATCTGTGCAAGCAACCATGTAACATGATTTGTCCGAAGAATATGGCGGTCATCTTCAATCAGCCGCAAAACAAGCTTGTCCACAAAATCAACAAAGTCAATGCAGCCACTCTTCATCAGAAAGAAGAATATATCCGAAAAAATAAGCCACTCCTGCCAACAATTTGACTCTGAACATACATTAGAACACCAATTAGCTCACTATAATGGTAACTTCTCCAGACACAAATACAATGCAGTAAAGCACAATCACAGATCACGATATTTGGGATTAAAAAAAAAAATGATTAACATAAACATAGGATCAATATCTGGTACACTGATAGCCATATCAAGAGTTAAGCGATTTTTTTTTTATTTAGTTTTTTTTTTTTTTGTAAAATAAAAAATAATAGATAAAAAAAAATATAAAAAGGATGAACTAAAATTGGAACGATCTAATTCCTACCAAAAACATAAATCAGGATGCTTACGAAGTTTGGGAATATAACTATGCAAGAGTTGTGACCGGTACATTTTAACTATTGATCAGGAACTCTGAATGTCATGGAAGACTTGAAACAGTAATTTTAAAATATATATCTGTATAACAGAATACTCAGATTGTAGAGTAGCATTCTGATTGAGGCACAATTAATTTTATATTTATTAAAAATGAATATAAATAAATAAAATAAAATAAAAAAATAAAAAATAAATAAAAAATAAAAACAGCCCAGATATATCACCATCTACAGAAAAATGGTACACTTTATAACTTACCCAGATATTTTTCTACAGCTCATTACAACATGGAAATTAAAATAATATAGAAATTGATTGAGAGATGGCTAAGTGGTTGATTCTTAGATACCAGCGTGGTTCTTTGTTAAGAACTATTTTAATTAAGTCCAACAGATACATGAATTTGATCACAAGGATAGAAAGGAGGGTTTTCTTATAGAATAAGAAGACCAATTCAAAGCCATTGGAACTTCGAAGTTTTGGACCTTAATAGCTGTGATCTCTATGGATAATTTCTGCCAAAGTGTCAAGCTGAGAGAAAATACACCATTGCCAAATGCCAGAAACAGAATCAGTAACCCCATCCCTAAGAACCAGCAACATAATTTCATCTCTACGTCATATTATCTTCACCTTAAAAAAATAATATTAAGTAAAAATAATATGATGTATTTTAAAGGAGTTAAGTACACAACCACTCCCTGAACTTAGACTAAGGCCCTGTTCTCTTCACCTTAAAAAAATAATATTAAGTAAAAATAATTTTAGTTCAATAAAAATAAGTTCAGTTCAGTAAAATTAATTTCAGTTCAGTAAAAATAATTTCAATTCAGTAAAATTCAGTTTTCTGAAAGAAGAATTATAACCTAAAAACCAGTACAAAAAATTTCAGTTCAGCAAAAATAATTTCAATTCAGTAAAATTAATTTAAGTTCGGTAAAAATAATTTAAATTCAGCAAAAATAATTTTAGTTCAGTAAAAATAATTTCAGTTCAGCAAAATTAAGGTGAAGTGAACGGGGCCTAAAGTTGCAAGCTACTCACTAAACTTACAAAAGTTGCAATTTACTCACTAAAATCAGTTATGACCTACAATAACAGGTTAATTCAATAAACTCCCTAAACTTTATGACATAAAAGTTTGCAACTCCCTAAACCTCCTAACTATTTTAATAAAAATCTTTAACTATGGTTACATTTTAATTTTTACAAATATTAAACTATATTAGAAATAATTATTTTCTTACAAAAATAACCCAACCCCTCCCCACCCACCCCACCCACCACCCAACCCCTTTCCCCTACTAGCGCCCAACTCTTCACCATGGTGCGATGCCCATTTCCCTCCCCCGCCGCCACCCACCTTGACACCTTGCCCTTTTCATTTCCCACCCCTTCCTCCCATTCCTCCACGATGACTCCCACCCCCTCCCTAAAATGAACCCCCTTTTCCATGTTCCCCTCCCAAAAAGGACCCTCCTTGAAACGGCCCCTCCCCGAAGCGACCCTCTCCCTTGTTCCCCTCTTGAAAAACGACCCCCAAACCTTAAACACCCCACTCAAAACAAAACATGTTTAGGGTTTGGGGGCAATTTTCAGGGAGGGTGTTCGTTTCGAGAAGGAGATTGTTTTCATGATAAGTTATTAAGTTGCATGTAAAAAAAAAATCCCTTGCATCAACAGCAGCAGTATTTAACTGACCCGCTCTGATGACTGCAGCTCAGAGCATTTGCAGCAGATACATAACTGCTGTAGAAATGTAGAAGTTTCAGAGAGGGGTAAAAAATTGGCAGCTTTTTTGTTTCATATAGGTTATTCATATTTCATAATAGATTTCCAAGCAACTATGCTAAGAGGTGGTGGTGAAAATATTTTTTATTCTACTTTTTTTTTAGGTAGGGGGGAGGGGGTTAAAGGAAGGAAAATTAAAGGGAAAGTTTGAGGGAGGGAGCACTTAGTGAATTGTATTGCTTCAAATGAGAAAGGAGACAGCAATGTGTTTATAAGCCAAATTTAAAAGCTTTTAAGTTTACCAAATAACCCAGAATAGCTCATCTCATATTTCACCCTAAACTTTATCACCATATGTTCCCATGTATAGATGTTTGACTAGGAAAAAAAAATGAGAAATGGCTAGAAGCTTCTTGCCTGAATTTGTCAGCTTCAATAGTTCAACAATTCTGTCAACAGTTGCCTCACAAATCATGTCCCATGTGAAAACAGCTCCAGGAGAGGATACATTAGGTTGTGGCCGGTAACAGGGGGCAACAAGCAACACACGTTTCCACCAATCTGGAGAGGGAGTTGTACGCAGAGCATGTCTAATACACCGTAAAGCTCTATCCCAGTCCAAAGTACCCTTCTGGATACAAACTGCCAAATCCTGCAACAAAGTATAAAAAGAAACCAAAAGGATTAACTCAAGAATAGACATCACAGAGACTTATGAATGTATCAAAGACAAACAAGAAGCATCTATTAACAGAAAATTACAAGTACATGTGTTCAATAGAAACTACTTTATTTATATAAACAACAGAATCGGATTATCTAAAATCCATTGTAAGGACTATGAAGCAAAAGGCAAATGAGTAAACTTGCTGGAATTCCCAATTCTCCCTCATATCTTTCCAACCACTCCATCTCAAGAATTTATAAAAGGCTTATCTTTACCAGCCACTTTATATACATGATTTCAGCACCCTTAATCAACCTCACAATTATCTTCTCATCAATTAATGCATGCTGTGTCAACCTCAACCCATAAACAGATTGTTTACAAGAAAATTCAGAAAGAAGATGAAGAAAATTTGATGTTTTGTTGATCTGCACTGACTTTGGAGTATTTTAGGAGGTTGCAAAATGTTTGATGAAAAGGACAGCCAATGAAATGATGAGTAAAGAACACAAAACCCAAATTGTTTTGAGCAATATAGATGAAAAAATGCTTGTTAAGCATCTTCTGGCCTCTTTTCGTTGGTTTTTTTTTCTCTTTAGCACTTCCTACTAGCCTTGTTTTAGGCTTGAATAAGTGGCAAAACAACAATTTCAAGGGTACAGGTTCTGTTCTTTGAGGCAATTGTATAGCTGGAGTCAAATGACAAGACCTTACTATTTGCATTTTCTTATCGCAAAGTTAAAATTATGAAAATAACTTTTGGAAAATACATTAAGAAAACTCCAACTAGACCCCTCTTGATAATGCTTTTTCTTATAAATTTGCATACATATAAGGTCAAATCTCAGTCAAGCCAGGAGATAAGATCTGACCCAACCATGCCAGAAATTTCAGACAAAACCTATCTGACTAAAAATTTCAAACCAAAACAAATATCAGGTGAAGAGAACATAGCCTTAGTGTGCTAAATGTTAAAGAGTGAGTTCTAAACAACAAACATAGCTAAGCTGGCTTAGGTAGGATTTTTGTATCCTATATTAACCCTAGAAGACACTCACAGAGTCACAGTATACATAAGCAGCTAATAGGTATCTATGGTTATCTATGTTTATACTCAGTCCTTGTTTTTTTCCCTTTTGTTGAACTCAGACCATCTTATCCTCGATAGTTTTATTTATTTTAACCTATTTTCCATTTCCGATATTTTAGTAAGGAAAATGTAAACAAGAGAGAGTATTCTCTTTTTTTTTTTGTTTTTAACTAGAATTGAAAAGAAACCAAAATGAAGTGTAAGGTTGGAAAAAAGAAATAGTAAGAGAAAAGGTCAAAGAAAAGGTGTAAATAAATGTAGAGGAAAGTTTCTTGTAAAAGTAAGTGACTAAGAGTGCAAAAAGCCTTAAAAATAATATGAAATGGATTGGGTTAGCAGTCAAACATAACTGAAATTCATAGCAACATTAAGAAGAGTTGGCAATCCTAAAGGAATTGAAATCTAATTCAGATATGACATTTAAAAAAAAATGGAGGATACCTAAAGTGTGAAAGGAAATCAAGCGAAAACAGCAGCAAGGATAGCAACACACAAAGAAAAAAAAATTGCAGGTATTGACAAAGCCAAAAACATGCAACTTACATAAGTGAACAGCTTATGTTAAGTTAGATATTCAGACAAGTTGCATTGATTCCAGTACACATGCAGGAACTATAAATTCAACTGACAATAAGGTCACACCTCACAGGAGTCTCGGCAGTAAATAAAATAAAGACAATACAGCTGAAGCATGTCAAGAACTATCCTTCAGGCAGATTGATTTACCACAGACAAATCTATAGTTTCTCACTATATAATCCAAATTATATTCTTGATGACAACTAATTAATAGTCGCTGTAAGTTGAAACATGATTTTAAGCCAAACTTTCATAATTAAGCATAAAAATGTGTTGTAAGAGAAATTAAACTTATAATAGCGTTGACATGGTCACCTCTCCATGCAATGGTTCTCCCAAAACACTTGGATATGTGATAGGTGAATACCGCAAATTTGTTATTGCTTCACCTCCAAAATGAGGAGTGGCTAGAGGTAAAAATCGTTGGGTACCAAAAGTTGGACAGTGTAAGTGTTGGTCTAACATTTGCATATGCATAGCCATCATGTCCCGTCGTCGGTGAATCTCCATTATAAGTGTAAACAAGGATTCATCATCTGGTATGTTTTCAATAAATTGTAATCCACTGCGTAATAACTCATAAAATGGTACTCGACATTTGTCCTCCTTGACTAACAGCCAAATAACATCCAGACACCTATGAAGCCAGTCAATGAGAGCCTTGTCAAGTCTCCAAGATTTTGCAACATCAGATTCATCATTGAATTGATGTCTTTGATCCCAATTGACCAGCCAAGTTTGCATATGAGATAGTATCTCAGCATGTGTGGCAGGTTTCAAAGTAGACTCTAGACTTAATAGAATAATTTTACAGCAGAGCTGACGCAGACTACTTATGGCACTATCCCTTATTGCTGAACTGACCATCAGGGATGACTGTTGGTGGTTGCTAGATATCTCATTCAGCTTTACTGGAGATGAAGTTATAGCAGATGATGGTTCATTAACAGATTGAGCAGGGGATCCTATATTTTGAGCAGAGATTAATGGTGATGCAGGGTTTGACTGAAAAGTAGAGGATACTGATATGGTGTTTGTGGTTGGCAACATCCCAGTTTGAGATACTGTTAAGGTGGCTGCAGGTGTAGCTTGACTACCTTGACCAAATGACATCTCTGCAGAGGACACTGCACTGAGAAGTGATGGTAAAAAAGTATCCCATTTTATATGCTCAATACTGCACAAGCTTCTCAAAGCAAACAGAAGAAATTCTGCTCGTGGAGAATGGCTACAACACTGAACAACTAGAGAAATCAGAACAGCTTCTGTTACCAAACGCAGTTGCTCTTGATCCTGAGACAATTGTCACAGATACATAAGGTCAAAGTTGAAAGTAAGAAATAAAAAGTGAATAAAACATATCAAATGTGAACATATCTTAGATCAGACATCCAAAGCTGAAACTCACAGGAAATTGCCTCAGAACTTGTTCAAAATCAGAAACAAACTGCTCATTTGGAGGAGGAAGATCTCTGTTTAGCGCTGTTACACGCTTTTGTGCTTTATTCCTAGAGACAATAAACCAATTATCTTATCAATTTTTAATACCACAGTATACATATATGACATTCAATTTATTTCGAATCAGATACATTTTAGTATACCTTTCCTCTTCTTTTTAGTCATTCAACAACAACGACAACAACAAAGCCTTAGTCCCAAAATGATTAGGGGTCCGCTAACAAGAATCGTCATAAGGAACTGTTCGTAAAGGAAATAGAGTATAGCAAGAAAATTGATCGAAGATTTAGATAAATCACCACAAGTGATGGGGATACAAGATTTATATAATGCAGTAACTGATTTTTCAAACTTTTAACTGATGAGTTAATAAGTTATTCACCAAGGAACATGGGTATTGATCTTTAATGACCCAAGAGTGTTACTTATGGCTAAGTACTAATATGTGTAACTGGATAACAACAATGAGTTTGTTTATAACTTAATAAATTATGAGACGTCCGAAATCAACGACCATAGCAATACCACACAAACCCAATAACATTGCCCTCTGAGCCGCCACCCCCCCCCCCCCCCCCCAAATGGAAATCAGCTAGGGTTTAATCATCTACGCTTCTAAATAAAGGTTGTTTAAGCCCACGACACCAATTCCCCCGTCAATCACCATATTTGCCAATAGCTAGATAGTTTATTAAAGACAGCAACCTGAATTAATTTCTGCATTCATACATTTTTAGCTTTGTTCAAACTCATTACCATATTCATACTATCTCCGAACAATTGAATCATTAGCTTTTGTGATCTTAAAGATTAAGAATAAAAAAATTTGAAACAATGAGCTTCCAGCTAGGAATTAATCATCTATGCTTCGCCCTAATCATAGGATTGTTCAATTCACCAATTAACTGACCACTTTCACCATCAATCACCAAAAGCGGTATATCGTTACTCAATAGATACCAACATGAGCTTTCAAAGTGTTCGTACTTTTTTCCACTTTATCGACAATGACGGTCGTCAATTTAATCGTTTTAAAAAGATATTCCAATACACTTAAAAAATACAGATTGAATAACTTAAAAGAAACAAACTATACCCGTTTTTAAGTTCTCCATAATATACCAAATCAACTAACAAACACAGCAGAATATTTACGAATACTAAACAATGATTAAACAAATTCCATAACATACAACACAATTATAAACAAATAAATTCATTACAAAATGAGTAAAACAAATAAAAATAAAATCAATGGGCATAAATTAAATTGGGCGAGAACTGAACAACTGAGAACGAAACTTACGGTGTTTGTTCATCAGATTTTTGGCGCGAAATTCTCTGCAATGATGAAAAGAAACAAGAAATTGAAGTATAAAAAAACCAGATTAGAGAAAACTACAAAAATTGCAGGAATTGGTGAATTACCCCTAAATAAAGGTTGAAGAGATCAGTGATAACTGATTTAGCTGGGTGTAATTGATAAGATCTTGAAGAAGATGGTCTTTGATTTTGCTCCATTTCAATTTGATTGTTCTTCAGTTCTTGAAGCAGCTTCAATTGGGAAGTGAAATGAAGGTGAAGGGTGAGAATTGAGAAAGAACGAATAGCAAGAGTATTTCAAAAAAATATATATACACATAACCTCTAGTCTAGAGTGGCTAGCTTTTAAAAGGTTTTTGTGACCATAGAGTATGTTCGGAGTTGTTTGAACTAGAGTCGTTGGCTAACATTATTTGACCAATGAGTCCTATAAGAGCGATCATTCCCATCGTATTTACATCATCTAAGAAAAAAACCGCTACTTCAAGTGGCGGTTTATGAAATAAAAACCGCTACTTCAAGAAGCATGGGATAAACCGTTACTCAAGTAGCAGTGTTCTAGCATGAACTGCTACTTCAAGTAGCAGATTTTGTTGTTATTTTTTTAAACAAAATATTATTACATCAATTAAAAATCTTGCAATCACGATATCAACACAACCACCACAAATAACAAAATTATGAACTTAAATATTCTAATCCATGGAAGTCTAAATTCTATTAGGTTGTGTTTGTCAAAAATAAAATAAAAAAAAAAACTATAAGGTTGTGTTTGGATATACTTAATTCATTTCAAATTAAAGATTTCAATTTCAAAATTTAAATTTTTATAATTCAAATCCAAAATAATCGTTTGGGAGATAGTAGAATTTCAATTCATAGATTTCAAATTCCCTATAATGTATGAAGAGGAATACATTTTCTGCAGATAGATATATGCAGAGTAATTAAACATTGAAAAACTGAAATTATTTAATTGATAAATGGATAATTTTAAATTGAAGGATCAAACAAAATTAATTAAGAGAACAACTTATCTTTAGCAACATGATTAGTTCATTGTTGGGAGGAAATGAACCCAAAACTCAATAGTCAATACTAAAACATCTCATCTGAAACAAAAAAAATATGAAAACTTTGAAATGATATGATTGATGACTGATTTATAAATGTACTGACTATCAATCTAAAATAATTATTGTCAATTTCTTCTAAAAAAATCAATTTTATGCTATTTTTTTAATGGTGTCTCTTTTTTATAATTAAAATTGCATTTTGACTTATTTATGTGAATCCAAAATCAAAGCTTCTATTTAAGATTATAAACTCTAATTTTTTCCTCGAATTTGATTATTAGAATGAAAATCATGAATTTACCTTCCAAATTATTAAAGAAGTAGCTTAATTTAGATGAAACTAAAAGGTTTATAAAACTTGAATCGTGCTTCAATCAAGCAAAACAATCTTGTAAGCAGCAAGATTTGTATCAAAACTGTTCAAATAATGATATTTTTGGGGAGGTCGACGACGGCTCTGCTACATTAATGGTTGTGACGGAGGAGGTGGCGTTGTAATGGCATCTGGTGATTGGACGTGATGATTGAAGAATTTAAGCAATGGTGGAGAAGGAGAATCGTGGTAGCAAGAGAGCTGTGATAGTTAAGGGCAATTGTGGTGAGAGAAACAAGTATTTGAATTTACGTCAATTATATTATAGTTTCAAATTCTTAACGCAACAGTTATGTTTTTAAGGGTTTGGATTTGGGCTAAATACACATCTAAATTCTTAAGTTATCCAAACAACTTATTTGGCCCAATTTTAAGATTTCAAATGAAATCTTAAATCCAAACAGAGAATTATGGTATTTAAAGAGCAGTATCAAATACTTATTAAATGATAAAATATAATAAAGTGTCAAATACCAATCAATCAACATTTGCAAAATAGCATATGTCAATGCTACTGTAGACACCCAATTGTGTCTCCCCAAAACAAAACCTAGTGATGAATATCTTTCACGTCATTTGATTATCAAATGAAGTGAAAGTGTGAAAAGTCTGGTGTTGCAGTAGTTTTTATTTAAAATCCTTCTTTCTGTTTTCGAAAACCTGCTTTATTTATGAAAATAGCCAGTCCAATAATAGTGTAGTTGTATTGGGGTCGAAAAGAGCTTAATAACAATATATTATAAGCCCAATTCCGATGAATAATGAGGAAGTTATGACCAAAATACTAAGTTGAGCCCAAACCGGATTTTACCTACGGCCCAATGATCATGTGGAGGGTCCAAGGGTTTAATCCTATTCCTAAACTAATTAGGATTGATTAGAAGCTTTTATGAGTTTCTAAAAGATCTTAATTATCCTTTTTGAAAAGATAAGATCATAGAATTTGAAATTGAATAAAAACTTTTCTTTTTAAAAACTTTCTTTTTTTAAGTCCTAATTCTATTCGAATTTAAAAAAGTTCAAAGACAGTCAGATATTATTTTTGTGCCTCATAATCTTTATCCAAATTTTATATAGTTGGATAGATCATGAAATTATCTTTCCAATGATATATTATAATATTAATTCCGAACTATAACGAAAAAGATAAGAAAGAAATATGAAACTTTAACCAAAACTGACACCGTCCCACTATTACGGCCATATCTTTTTATCTAAAGAATTTTTTAATCTTATTCCAATTGGGTTTGAAAGTAGACTTCAAGAGCTTTCTAACGAAATATTATATGCCTTATTTGGACTTCTAGATCAAAAGATATGATAAAAACAAAATTTGCAAAAACTGTTGTCCGTCGAGTTTATTTCGATTCGGATTCTTTTCTTATTCTTCGACCCTCTTTTTTTTATCTATAAATAGAAGTCATATCTCCCTTTTTTCAATCATCATCAACTCTCATCAAGAATTCTTTAATTCTCTCTCCTCTCTCTTGACCAATATAGTTTTCTCTCTCTCTCTCTCTCTTTTTCTAAACTTGCATTTTTATAAACACCATACCGCATTCACGAGATCTAGACACACCTAGCCAAGTTTGAAGTTGCCTTCACCCTAGACATGAAAGGTTGATACTTTGGACCTCTAATCCAGTTTCTAAACTCTTTACTTATTTAATTTATTTATTTGATTTATTATTTCATTGAAGTTTTTAACGCTTGTATTTTGTTATTAGAAAGAGGCACGAGGAATCAAAGTATGTAATCTTATTGCTCTATTCTTGTAGAAAGCATGTTTAGATTTGATTAATTCCCAGTATCATCTTAAGATGTTATAATTGCTTTCTAGTATCATATTTAGGATGCCTCCTATTTTTAATATCTTGTTAGTATCATGTTAGGGCTAAAGCTTTTATCTTTATTGTTTGGTGACATGCTAGGAATTTGTTATTAATCATGTTAGTATCATGCCTAGGATCTTGCTATTATTATTAAGCTTTGTCAATATGATGATTGTTGAGTTCATAATTAATATCATGTTGCTTAATATAATAATTGTTATTGCTTGATCACGCCTTTTATGCAGTTTTAAAGGGAATTTGTACTTGAAATCACGCCTAATAAGATAATTAATAATTTGATTTAGGCTAATATGATTTTAATTCAAGTGATCGCCAATAATAGATTTATTTGTGCGTTAATATCAACCAACATAGATTAAACAGGTTTAGGGCTTACCTAATGATTGCATGTTAGTTAGAAAGCGCAAATGAATACGAGAAGAATAAAGTATAGACCTATTTTATAGGGCGAGTTCGATCTCTTTTAGGTTGGATTCGTACCTTCATCCCCGAATATCCAGTCGTGGTTCTAGACCTATGGAGTTAGCGATCTCTAGGATCGTGAAGGGGTGTAACCTTCACCCTGTGAACGGTTTACAAGTTCCTAAAACTTATTGACGACTCTTTTGCTCTTGTTTCCTTCCCTTTGGACGCCACCATACTTAAGTGTATGATCACAGTGGAAATTAAGTTTGTAATGCTTGAAATATTCCCTACAGCTACCAAACTATACACCTAGCTCATATGTCGCTTCTTCCCATGAAGTGATGATGAAGATGATGTAGTAGTCCTGTAGGGAATATTTCAAGCATCATAACCCCAAGCTTGAACCCCCACTGTGATCATACATTTAAGTATGGTGGCGTCCAAAGGGAAGGAAAAGAGAGCAAAAGAGTCGCCAACAAGTTTTAGGAACTTATTAACGATCCATGAGATCGTCAACTCCATAAGGTCTTGAACCAAATAGGGTTTGGGGATGAGGTACGAATCCAATCTACAAAAAGAAAGGACGACCCGCCCTATAAAATAGGGCTTACTTTGTTCTACTCGTATTCATGTGCGCTTTTTGACTAACATTCAAACATTAGGTTAACCCTAAACCTGTTTAATCTATGTTGGTTGAATATTAATGCACAAATAAAACTATTATTGGCGATCACTTAAATTAAAATCATATTAGCCTAAACCAAATTATTAATTATCTTATTAAGCGTGATTTCAAGTACAAATTCCCTTTAAACAAGCATAAAAGGCGTGATCAAGCAATAACAATAATAATATAACAAGCAACATAATAATAATAATGATTATTGATAATCAAAACCATGTTAATAATAAAGCTTAAATATAATAGCAAGATCCTAGGCATAATACTAACAAGATTAATAACAAACCCTAGCATGTCACTAAGCAATAAAGATTAAAGATTTAAACCTAACATGGTACTAACATGCTAACATGATATTAGAAATAATAAGAGACACCCTAAACATGATTCTAGAAAGCATTAAAAAACCTCCTAACATGATATTAGGAATTGAACAAATTTAAGCATGCTTTCTACATTGAAAGAGAGTAAACTAATTACTTACTTTGAAGCCTCGTACCTCTTTCTAATAACAAAATACACACTTTAGTAAACTTCAACAAAATAAAGAAAATTAAAGAATTAAATTAAATAATTAAAAGAAAGAGTTAAAAAGTTTAGACTGGATTTGGGACCTGTAGACACCTAAAAATGTCTCCCCAAAACCAAATCCGATGATGAACAGCCTTTCACCGCCATTATTGGTCGGGTTGAGTATTTAATCTTTAGAGTGCTTAAATCCATGTTCTATCTAATAAATTTCATAAACCAACCCAATTCCTAGCCTATTTCCCCAAACCATAACTTATTTTCCTCTTTTCGTGCCTTTAAACCCAAAATAATTCATTTCGTATCCTTTTTATAAAAATGTTTAAACCAGTTTACTTTGGTCCATAATCTGGGTCTAATTATTGAATGGTTGGATGGGGCTTGAAAAGAGCTTTCCAACGATATATCATAAGCCCAAATCCGAGTTATAACGAATAAATTATGGCCAAAATACTAAACTGAATCCAAACCGAACCTAAGCCCACCTTACCTACGACCCAATGATCATGTGGAGGGTCCAAAGGATTCAATCTCATTCCTAAACCAATTAGGATTAATCAGAAGCTTCTATGAGTTTCTAAAATATCTTAATTATCCTTTTTGAAAAGATAAGATTAAAGCATTTGAAATTGAATAAAACTTTTCTTTTTGAAAGTCCTAATTCTATTCGAATTGAAAGACGTTCAAAGATTGTCATATATTATTTTCGTGCTTCATAGTTTTTATCTAATTCTTATATGGTTGGATATCTCTTGAAATTATCTTTCCAATGATATATTATAATATTAATTTCGAGCTATAACAAAAAAGATATGATTGAAATACGAAACTCTATCCAAAACTGACACCGTCCCACTATTTCGGTCATATATTTTATTCTAAAAAATATTTTAATCTGACTTTAATTGGGTTAGAAATTAGACTTCAAGAGATTTCCAACGATATCTTATTTATCTTATTCCAATTTTTAGATCAAAAGATATGATAAAAACAAAAACCGTAAAAATTGATGTCTATCGCAAGAGTTTTATTCCGATTCGAACTCGATCTTATCCTAATTCTTCGACCCCTTTTTTTCCCTATAAATAGAGGTCATATCACCCATTTTTTAATCATCAACAAACTTGATCATCAAATCTTTCTCTCTTCCTTTTTTCTACACCAAAAATCATTCTCTCTCCCTACACCAAAAATATTCTCTCCTCTCTCTCTTGCTCTAGCCTAAACCCTAGCCACCCTATTCTCTCATTTTATATCCCTTAAGCACTCTAAGGAGTCCATACAATACCCGAAGTTCTATACTTAAACCAAGGCGTGAAAGGTAGAATTAACTGAGGGTTTAGACCAAATCAACTCTACTTTTTATTTAATTTAGTTCCCATTTGATTTTTATTTTTATTGAAGTTACTAACAATTTATTCATGATGTAGCAATTTAAAGGAACGTGCGGAATGTAAGTAATTAATTCACTTAATTACTCTTATTATTTTATTATATTGCTAGTATCATGATCAGGATTATTTTTATTTGATTCTGACTAACACTATTATTGTTGAATTGCTTCCAATATTGATGTTATTCTATTCATTTGTTGATCACCATATTGCATGTTAAAGGGAATATGTAATTGAAAATCACGCCTAATAAAATAATTAGGACGACCAGTTTAGGTTCTTTTTTAATCTTGTTATTATATCAAAGTGATCACGATATTTTAGAACTATATATATGTTGCATTAATATTCAACCAATTTAGCATAATAATAGTTTGGAGCAAATTGAATCTTCGTTTGGATGCCTTTGAGATCCCAGGAATACCTTTCACAATAAGAATCGAGTAGAGGCTAATACGGGCGAATGTGACTCCATGACTCACTTCGTACCATCATCCCCGATCCTCCTTTCGTGGTTCCGAACCATATGGAGTTAGTAATCTCATGGATTATGAATGGGGTGTAACCTTCACGGGTCAATCGTTGTTGCCTATCGTTGTCTCTTTTCGTGGTTGCCTTTTATGATCGAACAGTTTACAAGTTCCTTAAAAACTTGTTGGCGGCTCCTTACTTTCCTTGTCCCTAATCGTATATGTCAATTCCCACTTCCTATGAGTGCCAAGCATATTCACTACATGCTTACGTAGGCGCACCTCGAGCGACGCCTACAGGACCAAACCCTCAGAAAAGTATAAACCTTTCACGTCTAGGGCAAAGGCAACTTCGAACTTGGCTAGATGTTTCAAGATCTTGTGAATGCGGTATTGTGTTTGTAAAAGCTAGTTTAGAAAAACAAGAGGGAAAGAATAAGCTATATTGCTTAGAGAGAGAATAGAGAGAATTATGATGGTTGTTGATTGTAGATTATTGATTTGAAAAAGGGGATATATGACCTCTATTTATAGGAAAAAAGGGGGTCGAAAAATTAAGAAAAGAATCCAAATTCGAATCGAAATAAAACTCGTAGACAGCAGTTTTTGCGAATTTTGTTTTTATCATATCTTTTGATCTAGAAGTTCAAATAAGTCATATAATATGTCGTTGGAAAGATCTTAAAGTCTAATTTCCAATGCAATTAGAATCAGATTAAAATATTTTGTAGATAAAAAGATATAGTCGAAATAGTAGGACGGTGTCAGTTTTGGATAGAGTTTCGTATTTCTTTCATATATTTTTCGTTATAGCTCAGAATTAATATTATAATATATCATTGGAAAGATAATTTCAAGATCTATCCAACCATATAAAATTTGGATAAAAAATATGAGGCACGAAAATAAAATCTGACTGTCATTGAACATATTTAAATTCGAATAGAATTAGGACTTTAAAAAAGGAAAGTTTATATTTAAATCAAATTCCTTAATCTTATCTTTTCAAAAAAGGATAATTAAGATATTTTAGAAACTTATAGAAGATTTTAATCAATCCTAATTAGTTTAGGAATAGGATTAAACCTTTGGAGTCTCCTCATGATCATTGAGTTGTAGGTAAAATTCGGTTTGGGCCCAGTTTAGTATTTTGGCCATAACTTCTTCATCATTCATCGGAATTGGGCGTATAATATATCGTTGGAAAGTTATTTTTAAACCCTATCCAACTACACTATTATTGGGCCCTTATCATGGACCAAACTAAACTGGATTGGACGTTTTTATAAAATAGAGCAGGTTTTCAAAAACAGAAAGAAGGATTTTAATAAAAACTAACCGCAACACTTGACTTTTCACACTTACACTTCATTCGATTATGGTTCGACGCGAAAGGTATTCATCACTGGGTTTGGTTTTGGGGAGACACAAATGGGTGTCTACAAGTCCCGTCCTCCGGAATGTCATGTAGGCCAACTCCAACTCCAAGCTAGCTAAGACTCACTAGCACCATGTCGTGAACTCTTTAATACTAGCATTGCACTAGTAGAGAAGATGTGGCGATAATATGTTGATGAGTAATAGCTAGAGTCTGTGGCGGAGGAAGAGGAAGGGGTGTAGGAGGTGGAAAAGGGGAAGCAGAAGTAACAACTAGATGTCGAACTATGGGAGAAGGAGAAGGAGCATGTAAGGGAGAAAGGAAGGAGTATGCAAGAGAGAGCGAGTGGGAGCATGAAAGGGAGAGCGAATGGTTTGATCGATCGACCGAGTGTGCACAACAAAAGCAGAAAAAGATAGTGAAGTAGACACTTGAGGCTTCACAATAAGGTACGAATGTCCCACCCTAGACAAGGTCTGATCACAAAATGATGCAAGTCTCTATATCGTTTGTATGGCAAAAGGTAGAGCCTTGTCTGGTAGCAAATCAAAGATGGTCTCAGACTCTCGGTAGCTCCCAATAGCTTTGCGTGCAAAATAGCAACTACATGGGCCTACATTAAATTTTAGTTTTAGTGGTATGTACAATGAATTCAAAACGAAATAATTGAATCATAATTGAAATGAGATGAATGAAGTTCATACAAGTATTAGGTTAGAGCTAAATGGTTGGTAATGACTCGGGGGGCGTAGCTGGAAAAGTGGAGTAATGATCATCCTCGTTGTAACACCTCTAAATCTCCCTCTACGAAAATACTAGCATAATACGTATAATTATACCATAGAGATAGACTAAGGTGTATTACCGCTGCGTGATTACACAAGGCTACTTTAACACTTAACTTAATAACGAACTTGCAGCGGACAACTCAACTCTTCTTTTATTAATACTTATAGAAATAGTAATTCTTACGAGTACTTAAAATAAAGACAAAAACAACCAACATTCCTAAACTAGGTGAAGCGAATCCCAAGACTCTCATATGCTCAATCATAATTCCACCTAGCACTACAAGAATAATGCACTATTGCGACTGACCTAAATAGTCGCAAAATGCCTTATATTAGTCGCTAAAATTGTTTAGCGACTATCAGCAACCGACTTTGTGTTAGTCGCTAAAACCTTAGTCGCAAATACACGTCTGCGACCATTATTTTATTGGTCGCTAAAACAGCGACTACTTAGCAACTATGTAGCGACCAACGTTGTAGCGACTACGTATTAATTATTGCGACTGAATAGTAAGTTAGTCGCAATTTATTTGCGTCTGCACAGCGACTATGGCAACCAACATTTTAGCGACTACCAATTAAAATTTGCGACCATGGTCAATGATGGTCGATTTTTCTTTTGCGACTAAGTAGCAACTATGGAGACTGTTATTTTAGCGACTACAAATTTAAATTTGCGACCAATGTTAAAGGCGGTCGCATTTGTTGCGACTTAGTAGCAACCATGGATACCGAATTTTTAGAGACTATATATATGACTTTTTACGACCAATTTGAATGTAAGTCACATTATTTTGCGACTAGTTGTGACTATAGAGACTAACAATAAGCGACTACAAGCTGGTCGCTAACCTCAAGGAGTCTATTCATCAACATTCTAAATTAATATAGCTCTTGCAATGAGATTACAACACACTACATTAATTTAATACTTCATAAACAAAAATCACCAATTTTACATTAACTAAATAAAAATAAATCTATTAATAATCCAAGTAAAAAATTCCTAAACCAAATCATCAATAAATTCAAAATAATCATCAACATCATTATTCTAAATATGCAAAAACCATATCTATCTAGACATGGAATGAACTGAACAAATTTCTACCATGGCAAGGAAAGAAAAATTCTATCAGACAAAGCATCCCTAAGTGGCACATGAAGAACCTCCTCCTGATGGGTCACGAGGATCACGAAAACTCGGAGGGATAGAAGAATTACAAGAGCTCTTGACAAATGTTGATATCTGAGAAAGAGTCATACGCATTTCAGTTTGATACTCTTCTTTCTCCTTCATCCACATTTCCTTTTCCCTCTCGAATTTCTCTTCAGTTGCTTGAGCTAATTTAAGGCTTTCTGTTGCTATTTTATTGCTTTCCTCTACCGTCTTCTTACATTCTTGAAGTTGAGAACTTAACTGAGTAAACATGGAAGGAGTAGGAGATGATCCAGTGGGAGGAGAAAGAAGATTATTCTTGAAGAACATTTGCGAAGCACTCCCCAAACCATAAACATTACCTTTCTTTTTCCCACCAACAACCTCCAAGTACACTTCATCTGGATTTTTTGCGATACCTTTTTTTTTATAATCCTCAAGTTTCTCATTATATTCCGTCTGCAATAAATAGTTATATAATAAGTAAATATCTCAATATCACAACATACAAAATATATAAATAAATTATTTCAAATCAAACCACACATAATTTAACATAAATTTAAAAATTTTATAGTGAAAATTTTGACAGAGTATCCTTTCTATATTGGACTATACCTCCAATAGAAGGATGTGGCGTCAAACAAAAGCTGCATTAAATCACAAATTAAAATTGTATATCATTCAATACCATAATAACTTTATCTTGATAACCAAATTAGCTAAAGACTTTAAAAGAGAACATAAGTTAATTAGTTTCATTTTATATCATAACACTCCACTAAGCTCAAATTAAGCACTTTCTTTAGGCAAGTTGCTAGCAGGTCACATATACTTAACACTTTTGTCCAATATAAAATACGAAGTACAATCTTCTTTTGTCCTATTAGTTGTACTTACTAGTATAAATTTAATCTCAATCAACCACTAATACAACAAAATGCTCATTATAATAAGGTTCTAATTATAACTTTGCTTTCGCTCGTACTTATTTAATTTTCATAGAAAAATTCGTCACATTCTAGATAATTTTCTATCTTAAATTGATTATTCTTGATAAGATAGCCATGAGTTATAACATTTAAATGTCTACCTAGTTATATAGTACTAGGTGCACTATCTCATTCAAGAAAGTAAAAGAGAAAAATAGAATTGTTCATATATTAAGAGGGCATAGATATACGCCCCAAGCCTTAATAAAAAAAAAAAAAAAAAACTTTCTGATAGCCTAAAAAAATTTTTGCACTACTCATAATCAATTACACCAAAGTTACCAGAGTTGCTCTTCAAAAAGTTATATATATATATATATATATATATATATATATATATATATATATATATATATATATATATATATTACATGTGTACAAGAAAACCTATATGTTTATAGTAAATTAAGGTGAAATAGAAGTACTGATTATCTCTCGAGCGTCCAATGTTCAGTATTATACATTCCTATATCATCATCAACTTTAATGAGATTTATAGGCATATATACTTATTAGTCAATAAAATACTAAAGCTATCCAAATTAAACTTATAAACTTATTTGACTACTAGTAACAATAGCATCAGATAACATGCCAATTAGATAACATGTCAATTAGTTATAATAAATTACCCTCCAAAAACTAGTTGAAGCAAAACATATAAAATATCAAGTTTACGTTGGATTTCACACAAAATCATAAACCCACTAGACAAACATATCCTAAGAGGAAAAATGTTTATACTTATAGTTGTTAGGCACTTACCAAGGTGTCATTTGGCTTGTCACCTATCAACAATGTCTCTCCATCAGCTAGTTCAACTGAATGTGTCTTCTCATAGACATCAACAGCAGTAGGTAAAACTCCATTATTCATACTTGCCTTCAATTAAATATAATCATAAGAATTCAAAATTATTATAAGAATGTTAATGTTAAAGAGGAAATCAAAGTGGACAAGGGGAATATATATTAAACTCACCAATCGTTCGGCAAACTCAACTGTGGAAATGCTACCTTGGCGATGGCCAGGGTCGAACTTTTCTAGAGTTTGCCCAGATAAACGATTAGCCCTAGCTTGATCAGATCGAAGCACAAACTCCTTGTCTTTACGCTTGTTGATAAAATCAGCCCGAACGGTGTCAGACATCCATTTGATTTGCTGATGAGGAGGTATCTTGGCAGCCTTGTTCAATGTGTCCTTAAGTCGAGACATACCTTTCTTTTCATAATCTATCCTTGCCTTAGAATCATACTCTTTTTTTCCATGTAAATGTACGCTGCATATAATCATACAACTATAATTTTCATAAAAATCTTTACAACTTGTTTTTGTACAAAAGTTAATAGATAAAGACATTATAGTTAGCAATATCATAAAATTAATTACACTTATAACCAAAATTAATAAACAAATTACTGTCAAAAGTAAATGACATAAATAAACAACAAAGCGATTTAGAAATGAAAAGTTACCTTGAATTCTGTGAACCAACGATCCCTTACAGCAATTGGCACTTCTGACCAATTCATGTGAGGGTGGTTATAATGAGCCTTAAAAGATTTTGAGACATATTTAACCACCTCATGATTACTAAACCTGGTGCATGTAAAGAAGATTAAAAATTCTAGGTGGTAACCAATAAAAATCATAATCACATAGAACAAATTATGACTCACCATAATACACCAGGTTTAAGCTCGATCTTTCCTGAGCTTGAGGAAGCATTACCATCCTGATGCGGTTGCGCTTGCTCTTGTTCATCTTGAATAGGTTGATCTTGGGTCATGTCTTGATCAACTTCTACGTGATTTTCATCTACACGTGGGACACTAGATGTGGGCTGTGTAGCACCACGACCAACACCGCGACCATTGCCTTTTGCATTTCTCATGAACCCTTTCATTTTAAAAAGAACTAAACATGTATTTGCTACACAGTCATGTTAGAGCTCACAATTCAATTTCTTAATGCCAAATGAGGATAATAATATTAAAGTAAGAAAATAAAGTTTTAATTTATTAACAACAAAGTTAAACCAGTAGAAAAAGAAAATCAATCCATAATAATAAAAAAAACTCATATGAAGCACACATTATAAACTACAATAAAAACATGGTAAATCCTTCGACAAATTAAAATTAAAAAAGGTAAATTGGCTTTTTCATCATCTCTGTGTTTCTTCATCATAACCATCATCATCATCATTATCATCTCTGTATTTCTTTATGATAATTATCATCATCATCATCATCATCATCTCTTAACTCTTCATTTTCTTCTTCTGATGATTCACTCTCTTCCCACTCTTCTTCTACTTCTTCCTCCTCTTCTTCCTCCTCCTCATCCTCCTCCTCCTCCTCTCCTAAATTATCCTCCTCCTCCTCCTCTCCTAAATTGTCCTACTCCATGTCATTCTCATCTTTGTCCTCATCGTCATCTGGATCACAAAGTGTGGGGGTCTCAACATCTTCAACCTGATAAAATGACTCGTCAATTGGAGCATCCACACTTGATCGAGCTTTAGTCTTAAAAACAGCCCACCACTGACTTTTATCATTTTTTAAGCTTGGATATGAGGTAAAATACACTTGATAAACTTGGTGTGCTAGCACAAAAGGATCATAAATGGGGTATTTCTTTGTATGGTTAACTTCAATCAGCCTATATTGTTCATGGATGTTCATACCATTCCATGAATCCATCCATTTACATTTAAACAATATTGTTTTATAGACATTTTGGGTGCCTAAGTATACTAATTCAATAACTTCCTCTAGGATGCCAAAATAGTCAATCTCCTCCTCACTTTGAACACTCACCCCATAATTCATAGTAGCCTTGTGCTTTCCATACTCAAAGGTGTGAAACCTGAAGCCGTTGATGTGAAATTGTCTCCATGTTTTAACTTGCCTCGACGGACCCATGGCAAGTGCACGAACTACTTCATCAGTTTCATTAGAATCAATAACCTAATTTGAAAATTGGAGTTTTAGTAAAATATTTTATACAATTGTATATTTATAAAAGAATAAGTATCAAAATGTTACATTATCCTGTAACCACTTGGAAAACTGAAGTGCATGCTTGCTCCATATATCATGTAGGTCGATACCAGGATAGGTTTGCATCATCACCTCCTCAAACTTCCTACAAACCTCCTAATATTAATTACATCATTTTATTAAATTTAAAATAATATCACTGGTTAATACTAATTGTATAAATTTTTACCTTTCATACTCTCCTAGCACCCCAGAATTCGAAAGTACATAATAGTGGGCATGCTTAATTTCTTTGTCATCTAGATACCTCGTATGACTACCTATGCCACGACCTTCATTAAATTTGAATAATTCGGGTAGAGTTGGATCTATTTCAACATCAATAACCATATTGCGTCCAAGATCTCTAGCTTTTCTATCAACGTGGGGTTGAAAATACAGAGTACAAAAGTTAGAAATCTCTTCAGTCAAATAAGCCTTACATATTGAACCTTCAACCCGTGCCTTATTACCAATTTTTTGTTTCAAGTGATTAAGAAATCTACAAAAGAAAATGTCAATGTGACAAATTATTATTTTATAATTTATTTTCATATAGAGAAACTTATAACAAAAAAAATTATTACCTCTTGAATGGATACATCCATCTATATTGAACCGGACCACCAACCTTTACCTCATATGGCAAATGTACCGGTAGATGTTCCATTGAATTAAAGAAGGCTGGAGGAAATATCTTCTCTAATTTGCATAAAATTTCGGGGATGTTCTTTTCAAGGCGGGTCACATCATCAGTTTTCATGGTGTAAGAGCATAAATCTCGAAAAAACTGGCTAATTTCAGTGATCGCTTTCCAAACATTGTTTGGAAGTAGCTCTTTCATTGCAACAGGAAACAATCTCTCCATGAACACATGACAATCATGACTTTTTATCCCATACAACTTATAAGCTTGCATATCAACACATCTACCCAAATCAGAAGCATATCCATCAGGGAACTTAAGACCTTTTATCCATTCACATATCACTTTGCGTTGTTCTTTATCTAGTGTGTATGGTGCTTTGGGAATGGTCCATTTCTCATCTCCACATTTAATGAGCTCCAAATTTCTCCTTTTACAATACAACTTTATGTCTTTACGAGAAGCTTCTGTATCAACTTTTCCCTTCTCATTCATTATGGTATTGATGAGTTGATCAAAAAAGTTCTTCTCAATGTGCATGACATCTAAATTATGCCGAATCAACAAATCCTTCCAATATGGAAGCTCCCAAAAGATACTTTGCTTATACCAGCCTTTCTTACCCTTTTTTGAACCCATTGAAGGGACGTTTGGCTCAAAGGTTTTCGGAATATTTCTCACTTGATTCAATAGTTGATGGCCCGTCAATATAGGGGGAGGAAGTCCGCTTTCTATCCTATTCTTGAAAAATGCTGTGCGATTTTTTCGAAAAGGATGATTATGGGGAAGAAATTGACGATGACTATCAAACCATGATACTTTGGAGCCATTCTTGAGCCAAAAGGATTTATTTTTGTCCATGCAATACGGACAAGCCAACTTTCCTGAAGTACACCAACCAGATAACATCCCATATGCAGGAAAATCACTAATGGTCCACAAAAGAGCAGCTCGTAGCTTAAAATTCTGCTTCTTAGACACATCATATGTCATTGCACCCACTGCCCATAAAGATTTCAATTCCTCGATCAAGGGTTGCATGTACACATCCAAGTTCCCTTTTGGATTTTTAGGACTAGGAATGAGCAATGCTAAGAACATAAATGGTTTTTTCATACACAACCACGGTGGCAAGTTGTATGGAGTAATGATAACTGGCCAACAAGAGTACTGACCCCCGAATTTACCATGTGCTGCGAAGCCATCTGTGCATAAACCCAATCGAACGTTACGAGGCTCGGTTGCAAAGTCCTTGTATGTTTCATCAAAATGTTTCCAAGCTTCACCGTCACTTGGATGAGCTAATGTTCCAGGAACTTTAGGGTTTTTTGAATGCCATTGCATATCTTGTGCAAGATTTGTCGTAGCATAGAGTCTTTGTAACCTTGGTGTGATCGGAAAATAGGTCAACACTTTAGCTGGCACACGTTTTCCTTGAGAAGTCAACTTGTAGCGTTGCCCCCCGCATTTCAAACACTTTTCAAGGTGCGCCTTATCCCTCCAAAATAACATCCAGCCCTTAGGGCATGCATGTATCTTCTCATGAGGAAGTTCAAGGCCCTTAACAACCTTTTTGGTTTCATAATATGTCTTCGTCATGGAATTTTTATTAGGAATTACTTCACTAATGAGAGATGCAAACTCATCAACACATCTATGGGGAAAGTTATACTCACACTTCAAGTTGGTTATCCTTGAAGCCATCTCTAAAACAGATAACCTACTTCCTTCATACAAAGGTTCTTGTGCTACCCTTAACATCTCAAAAAACTTGCTAGCTTGTGGATTGGGTTCTTCTTCAATATGCTCAAGCTCATCAGGAATTTCATCACAATCAATTGGCCCAAAAGCATCCATCACCATATCAACATAAGGATCTGTTGCATCATTTGTTTGTTCTAAACAAGCAAAATCTTCCCCATGGCAAACCCATTCAAATTAATCATCCATGAATCCTTTTTTGTACAAATGCTCTCTAACACTATCAACATCTAAATATGTCATATTTTTGCACTTAACGCATGGACATCTAATCTTTGTAGAACCTTGATAATCTTGGTGGTTCTTAGCAAAATCAATAAACCCCCGCACGCCATTTATAAATTCTTTCTTTAGTAATCTAGCTTCACATCTCTCATACATCCATTTTCGATTCGACCTATCCATGACCCTAACATTAAAATATTATGAGAATAAATCACAAAATGTTATTCAAGTAATAAATTCATTATATTAAATATTACTACATTTAGTGTATATATTTGTTAATTTCCTAAGTCCAAGCAATGATTTGTTGCAAGAAAACAAATTGTATGAGATTGTCACTCTAATGATAAGTAATAACTTTTGCCGTCAATATAATTCACAAAGTATAATAGTTGAATAAAATTCTTAAATCTAGAATAATGTATAGTATGCTATAATTCAGTAGTTGATCACAAGTACAATAAAACTACTAGAGTTTCAATACTAAATTAGAGTTTCAAACTTTCAATATATATACTATAAATAAAAACAAAGACAATGGATTTATTTCCTGCACAAAATTTAAAAGTAGGTTTCTTATGTAATATTGGAGACCATGTAAACTTCAATCATAAGCCAAAGCACGAGGGTATTACCTTAATCGTCTAGAGGCGAATAAAAAACACAGAAGTGCAGAATATGTGAATTAAGCTCCACGATCCACCAGGTTATCTTATTCTTGACCTCCTTCGATTATCACCCCGTACAATACGACCTACGTATAAACATAAATGAGAAAATGGTATAGAGTATAACAATCCATTTAGAATTATAGAATAAGTGTGCAATAATTTATGTAATTAAGAGGTTGAACCAAGATTGAGATGGGGTTATAAAAAAAGTCAAAAGATCATTATGTGTCACAGATAGAGTAAGATTAATCTTGATCAATAAATCGATCATATATAATATATAGATATAAAAAATTCTAAAAGTCTAGAAAAAGACATTTAACATAAAGCCTTAATTATATCCCACCAAAAAGAAAACGCAAGAAATTAAACATCATTATATCACTATATCAGCAGTAGCGTACTCGTGTACAATGCAAACAGAGATGATCACAATATTCACAATTACAAGAACAAGAGTCAATTTCAATACTTGCATATATAAATTTTATAACTAAAATTATAATATGTAAACTACAAACAATCACAATCTAAATAACTAGGGTTTAAATTTGGTTTTTTTATATTGTTTTTTTCTTAACAAAATTAATAAAACCACAACAATCAAAGATTGTAGATTGAACTCTAATCAAACAACACAAGGAGCAATAAATAACATAAAAAAACAAAAAAATTAAAAATACTTAGGGCACTGGGCACTGGGCACTTACTTCTTGTAGTTATTGAATTGTAACTATTGTATGTTCTCTTATTAAGTTGAGAAGAAAAAATAAGAGAGATTGCATAGGGATTGAGAAGCGAGAGGATGATGATGCTCAACGATGGTGAAAAAAAGCTCTAGGCACAGTACAATGCACGAAACACGGGAGTGAAACTGCAAGCACGCAACCACGACTCCACTAGATAGAAGAATTTGAAAACAACGACTGAGGAATAAAACGTGGAAGAAAAGAAAAGAAATAAATTGTGAAAAAAAAGGGCTTAAACCAGCTTTTTTTTTTATTAAAAAAATAATGATTGGTCAATACATTAAATTGTCATTCATTAATTTATTTTAATGTAAAGAAACCTTAAAATATTTTACTTAATATGAGAAGAATTTCTATAAAAAAAATTCAATATAAAAAAAAATTATCTGATTACAATTCTATAATAATACTAGCTTAATAAAAAAAAGTAAAAAGATATTTGTATTGGATTCGTATTTAATGCTATTAATTTGGCATTCAAAGTATATCTCTTCATATAAAATAATACGGAGTATAAGACTTTTTTTTCTTTGATTATATAAGGTGATCTTGTATTAACTTTTAGAACTTTAGTCTAGATATATCTATTCTGGTCCATAAATATCCATCATTCTACAAATATAGAATATAAGTAAAATATAATTATGTGAGATCTACTTATTATATGTATACCAATCTATATTTTTCAAAATGTCTAGTTCTTACATTTTTTAGAGATACAAAACATTAAATATAGGTAAATTTTTATATGTGGTTACGTTGTCCACACCGTGTGGCTAGTTTTACTCGATCGAGTTTCTTGGTTAAGAGTTACTCGAGTTACTCGGTTATGGGTTACTTTAGGGGTTCGGTCAGGAGTTACTCAAGTTACTCGGTTAGAGGTTGCTTGAGGGGTTCGGTCATTGTGTTGTAATGAAATTGTATCTTAACTATTTTTTAAACTTACCATCTTGTATAGGGATGGCAATGCGTCTTTTATTATTTTGAAGTAGTAGTTAGTTATAAAGTTATAGTATATATACAAAATTATAAAAAATTAATAAAAATCATAGTTAGACCCGACCCAGGCCCGACCAATTGTCATCCCTAATCTTGTACATATAGGTCTGGCAAGAGTAGGGTGGGGAAATAGTTAAAGCTAGCCTAATTATATTGGTTTCAACATATGTTAATGTCTCCATGCAATCAATAGCTTTTGGACACTCCATATACTTCGTATCTTTCAGCAAGTATATAATCTATTCCTAATAAATCACAACAATAAGTATGTAGAATGTCTTGTATGGACCTTGTCTACACTAAAATTTTTGTTGACCCAGTATTATTTAACACTCCCAAACAATTTAATGACATTCGAGATGACATAATTTAGATGATTTAATAATCTTGTTGAGAGCCATATTTTGAATGATATAGTTGCATTTTGAATAATTTAGTCGGTTGATATAATTATCTTTTGGATGATATAATTATCTTTAAAATGATATAATTTTTATTTTATAGTTTTTTTATAAATACATTTACTTTTTGAACAATACATTTACATTGAGAATAATATAGTCAGTTTCTGAATGATATAATCACTTTTGGGTGA
Organism: Chenopodium album; assembly: GCF_948465745.1. Lineage (NCBI taxonomy): Eukaryota > Viridiplantae > Streptophyta > Magnoliopsida > Caryophyllales > Amaranthaceae > Chenopodium > Chenopodium album. The sequence goes on along the minus strand of NC_137854.1, from coordinate 17,370,975 downwards.
TAAATGTACACCTTCATAATAATGTTATAATCAATTTTTGTATAATATAATCACATATCTATTGATATAAAAGATGGTACGTAGTATGTACAACAAGTTAGGGCTTGTTCACATTTACTTAATATAAGTTTGGTTCAGTTCAGTTCAGCTCTAAGCTAATCAGTTCAGTTCAATTCAATTCAGTTCAGTTCAGCTTCGATCAGTTCAGTTTAGTTCAATTCTTAATTTTTATCTCTCATAAAATATTCATTTCAGCTCAATTTAGTTCAGTTCAGCTCCAATCAGTTCAGTTAAGTTCTATTCAGCTCCAATCAGTTCAGTTCAGCTCAATTTAGTAAATGAGAACATGCCCTAGGTCTGTTCACATTTACTAAACTAAGTTGAAATGAATTGATTGTAGTTGAACTGAATTGGACTTAACTGAATATTTTATGTGATAGAAAAAATTAGGAGCTAAACTGAAGTGATTAAAGTTGAACTGATCTAAACTGAACTGAACTGAACTAAAATAAACTGAACTGAAATAATTAAGCTGAAATGAACAGGCCTTAAATCTATTTATACAGGTCAATCATAAAAGTAGTTACTAACATTGCACAAAAAAAAATATTTATAAAGGTCAATCATAAAAGTAGTTACTAACAATGCACAAAAAAATTATACCAATAATTGCACATGTTGCGACCATTAGTCTCCCACAATTGACAAGAGTCCACTTTAGAAAGTAATAATGATCAGAGATAATCGCAAAATTTGCGACTATGTAGCAACCGACTCAACAACAAATGCAAAATTTCTCATCAGTCATCACAACAAGATCACCTTTTAGCTACTGTTAATAAGAGGGTCGCAAACATCAGTCGCAAAACTTGCGACTATTAGTCTCCCTTAGTCGCAAGATTACATTTTAGCGACTAATAAAGATGTAGTTGCAAACTTTGGTCGCTAATTCTGCGACAATGCAGCGACCAACCATAAACTAGTCGCAAAATTTTCGACTACTAGTCTTTATTGGTCGCAATATAACACTTTAGCGACTAACAATGCCGTAGTTGCTACATTCAGTCGCTGAATTTGCGACCACGTAGCGACCAACCCTAAAATAGTCGCAAACATTGCGACTACAAGTCTCTGTTGGTCGCAATATTATATTTTGGCGACTAATATTATGACGGTCGCAAAAATCAGTCGCTAAATAAAGATTTTCTTGTAGTGTAGAATAGTCAACACTGCTTACCATTAAAAGATGTTCATTAGTATAGAATAATAAATATATATATATATATATATACCAAAAATAAACCTAAAACCTCTTAAAATGTAGTAGGGTAAGCTAGGGTCGATCCCACAAAGAACTGGATTATAAAATAATTACTTATGTAAGCTAGAAACCCCTGTTTTGATGATAAATTAAAGAGAAATATACACATACTAAACAAAATAATAAATAATAAAACTAAGAGTTTAACAAAATCAAGTATAATGAAATAGGGATCGAATAAAAGATATATTGCATTGGAGTATAAATTATTGATCATCGAATTATACGTATTACGTTTATATCTTAATGTTAACCAATAAACAAAAACAGGCATTCAAAACTTCCCTTAATTACAAACTAGTGAGTATCTTGGGCGTTGCTCGGAGTTACTACTTCTATAGTTGTGCAACTGCTAATCTTTAAAAACATCTAATATTTTGAATGTAGTATGTGTCTTCAATACTTTGTAGTGAGTATAATATTATTTATTGTGCAAGGTGAAATAATAATTGACAATTAGCCAAGATGGTTAAACAATAACCTTTCTTCTAAGAAGTCAAGTGTTCGAACCTTCTCATCATCCATATATATTTTTCCAATATAGTTGAGACAACATGGAGTATTGTTGGTTATGTGGATGATGTGGCATATTGAGGTGTTGAGTGGCTGACGTGGCATAATAAGAAGTTGATTAAGTGACGTGGCAAAATGAAGGGGCCTACGTGGCGTATATACAAATTTAGTAACGCCTTTTAATAGATTAACTAGTGTGTGTCCCGGGCGATGCCCCGGATTGCTAGTTTGTACTTCTTTAATTTGATAATTATGTTTAACTGTTGCATAGCTAGTGTGTGATTTGGGTGTTGTCTCGGTTTTTTTTTTCTTCATATGTATTTATTTTCTAATTTTGTGAAAAATAAATAAATTAAATAACCTCTAATATAAAAAGAATATATAATGTTAAATATGTGAAATTTATAACACTAATAGAAGTTGGTTGAGATGGTAAGTGTGTAGCATTTATTTGTTTGAGATTGAGGGTTCGAATCTAGATATAACCATATTTTATTAATTTTGTTAAATGAAGTCGTAAGCTTACGTGTCGTTGACGTGACATTGTGACATGTTTTCATATACGTTGAAGAGTGCCACGTGGCACTGTTCTTTTGAAAGGAACGCCTTTTAATATATAGTATAGATATAGATAAACCAAACAAGCTCTCTCGGAGTATTGTCTAACTAACTAATAATCTAGAACAAGCTCTCTAGACTTGATTAATTAGCAGCATTAATAATAAGGAAGTAGTTAACTTAAGCCACAAATCTCATAAGCTCATAATTGTGCAACTCAAAGGGTTGTCAATCTTAGGTATTACGAAAAGTTTTAGTCACCAATCATACTCTTAATCACTACTAAGGGTATCAACTAGTACATTACGGATCACAAGTTAATACTTTAGCAATTAAACTAGCAAATTACACTAAAAATGGTCGGTCTAAAATAAAATCTCACTAGTTCATAATAATCAAACGGAGAATCAACCCAATTAATAAATAAAACATAATGCTCAAGAAATATAACAATCTATACTCACAACCATATAATCCAAGAGAAGCTATTGTGTCAGTCCAGACTGACGAAATGTTTCGTCAGTTCGAACGGACGAAATATGGATTTTTGATGTTCTCAATTGGCAGAATGATATTCTCTATTGGCTGGATGATATCCTTTATTAGCTATATGATATCCTTTATTGGCTGGATGATATCCTTTATTGACTGGATGATATTTCTACTACCTGGTTGATAATATCTATTTGCTGGATGGTATCTTCTATTAGCTGGATGATATCATATAACCAATAGAGGATATCATCCAACCATGATATCATATAGCCAATCATCTAACTTAAAAATTTAAATGATATAACAACCTCACAAATTGATGATTAATAATTCAAAAAATGAAGAATAATAAATCTAATTGATCATTTAATTCAATTACACATTAATCAATGAACATATCCCCTGCTTCTCACACTACCTCACTATCCACCCGAACCACCACCAACAACGCCAACAACAATCGCCGAACCTCCAACACCAAGCAGCAGCCACAATTAGCAGACCGGCCACCGAACCACCGCCGACAGCCTAGTTTGAATATTAGCCCGTAAGAAGCTCTAGGAGGACAGGTGTTGTTGCGACGGAGTAGAGGATTGGAGATTGTCGTTGCAATCTCCATTGATGCATCAAATTGAGTTCGAACTAATTCATGAGTATCCTCCATTGTTATGGATTGGAGAAGATTAGAAGAGAGAGAAAATGGAGAAATTTAGAGAAATTTGAGGAGATAAAAAATGGGAGGTGTTTAAAAGGTGAGGGAGGAGAGAGAAAGTGTAGTAAAAGTGATGAGTGAGAGTGTTGGTCTTCTCCTAGCCGTACAAACAATATAGTTTGTGATAATTCATTACTTAATATATCTACCTACCCTTAAGAAGTTTATCCTGACATACCAGCAGTTGAGGTTATCATAATAGAAAACATAAAATTCATAATCAACTAATTAACAAAGCAAATAAATCAAAATAAAACTTGTAAATAAATTAGGCCCCGTTCTTTAGAGCTAATATGCTCTACTCTACTTAAAAATAATAATTAATATTGAATTATTATAATAATTATTATTATTTAATAATAATAATAATAATAGTAAATAATTAATATTAATAATTATAATTATAATAAGTAATATTTAATAATAATAATAGTTACAATAATAATGATAATAATTTTAATAATTTTTATTATTAATGAAAATAATATTATTAAGTATTTTTTATAATAAAAATTAATATTTAAAGATAATAACTAATATTGAAAGATAATAATAATTAATAATAATAATCATAATAAGTAACTAATATTAAATAGTAGTAGTAATAATAATAATAATAATAATAATAATAATAATAATAATAATAATAATAATAAATAATTAATATTTAATAAAAATAATTATAATAATAAAAATTAATATTTAATAATAATATGTAATGATTACAATAACAATGCAACAATAATAATAATGATAATAATAATAGTAATAATAATAATAATAGTACTTACAATAATAATAATAATAATAATAATAATAATAATAATAATAATAATAATAATAATAATAATAATAATAATAATAATAACAACCTCTTATTTCATCTTTATGGGAAGCGTATATGAATATAGAACATAGTTGCCTTATAGAAAATTCAATAGAAATTTTGAGTATATACAGTGGTGAATCTAACATTTTATATAAATGTGTTCAAATTAAATCAAAATTTAATAAATTATATTATAATTATTTATAAATTAACAAATTATATGAACTACGCATATATTATATAATACATTATTTACACATATAATTATTAATATTGATAGATTAATCATAATCTTATATCATTTTTTTCTCATGGTTTTTCTTGAGACGTCCAAAGATGGTATATCTTTCCTCGTATATCTTTGGTGACACACACACACACACACACACACACACATATATATATATATAATATATATATATATTAGATTTGAGGTCACCACAAAAGCTTCCCATGGAGTAGAGAAACATTATGTAATCCCCCACATTTTCAATTTAGTAATAATGTATTTATTTAGTATTTATTTTACAAATATTTCTATACTTTTCTATTTTTTTATTTTATAAGTATGAATTTTATTTGAGGTAAAGTATTAAGATTTTAATTATTTTCAAACTAGAACTACTAAGTTGTGATTTAAATTCTAAGCCTTCTTAACTCACTAGCTCAAACACTTAGTTCCTCTTATTCAAGCCCAAATTGCAAGTTCCTACTCCTAATTCTACTTGGGTTAAGAATTTAGGCCCAACTTTTATAAAAAAAAAAAACCCACCTTAATTCCCTTACTTTTCTCCTCCTTCTCACGTTAAAAAAAAAAGAGAGAAAGCTTTCATTTTTCTCCTCCTTCCTTCTGATTTCACGAACACACAAAGAGAAAAAAAATCCTTCGAAGCCCTGCTGCCACCACCGGCACCACCTCCTTTGCAGCCGTTGGCCTCCTTCTCCCCCCCCCCCCTTATTTCTCTTCCTCTTATTTCTTGTTATTTTGATTAAAGCTTCAATTTTTATTTGTTTTCAATTATAAAATTATTGTTATTAGGCTTTGATAGTATGTATAATTTACAAAAGATTATAAATTTATACGTTTTGTATGTTTAAATTATTATATTAATTTTCAGATTTGGGTATGTATGAATTTAGGGTTTAAAGTGTTGATTTTTCATGTTTTAAGGCTTAATAACGTACTAAACACGTTACTTAATTATTCTATGTTCAAAGTATGTCAAAGTATGATTATTTTGGTTGTATATTAATTTTCAGATTTATTAAAGTTTCAATTTTTATGGACAAGTAGTGTTAATTTCATGTTTTATGCTTCTAAACCTATAAAATAATTATTGTGGGTATTTTGTGATTGAAAAAGCTTTGAACTTTATATTCTAACTTTAAAAATAATTTTCAGATTTCATACCTTTTATTTTGAAGCCTCTAATTGCATTGAATTGATATTGATGAGTGACATTTATGGCACTCATTTGATGCTTTTTGTAGTTAGTTTCTCTATTTTATGCATTTTCTAGTTTACTTGTTATTTTTCCCTTTTACTTGCTTTTTATCCTTTGTTTGTAGGTTGTGATTGATTGTCCAAGAATTCCCGAGCTTCCTCTCCATGGTCTTTCATTGTTTTTCATGCCTAATGCTTATGCAAATAGTTTCAAGTCAAAGGGGGATCCAAGGAGCATGCTTCAAGGCCTTGTATATGCTCTTCTCATGGCTTATATTCTTCAAGAATTCCAAGGAAGTTGCTGCCTACCTTGTCCTCCATCATCATCATCTAGGATGTGTGCACCACTTGAGCTAGGACGAAGAGAAGAAGAGGGGCTACCCAGTTTGGTGCGGGCGCACTCGGGGAGTGTGCGGCCGCACATTAGTCGAGTGCGGCCGCACACCTGGTGCATGCGGGCGCACCTTTCTGGGTGTGTTTCCCGTGCGCGCCACTCTCTCTCCTATGTACGACCGCACCGGCGTGGGTCTATTTTTGGGTGTCAATACCGACCTCCTCTTTGTATATATAGTTATTTCCTTCTATTTTTGGATAAGCTTGACATTAGAATTCATATTGTTTGTTTTTTATTAGAATTTTAGAGAGGGAAACTCAAGGATTGAAGAGAGAGAAACTCATGGTTTTTGGTTGATTGTTCAAGAATTCTTCATTGTAATTGATCTTTAGATCAAAGTTTGTAAGGATCTTCTTCTTGATTTCAATACAATGCAAGTTTGATTTTAGTTGATTTCATTTGTTTTCCATATTATTGTTGATTGATTGAAGTTTGTTAGATGTTGATTTTTGATTGATTGTTTATTTGATCTTTGATTTCAAGTATGTTGATGATGAAATTGATGATTAGTGTAGTTTTGATCTTAATTTCCATGGCTAGTGAGTAGTTTTCTAGCTAGGGAAATGGTGAAGCATGTTTGAGTGATGGATTAGAGTAATTTGGGGATAATTGATGGAGTTGATGATATGATTAAATTTGGTTGATAATTCATGTGCATGTGTGTGATTGATTGAAGCTTGGCCATCTTTAATTGTTGCACTAGATTGCATTGTAAGCTTGCTATGATACGGACCATTGATTAGTGACTTGCAATTTCTCGATTGAGGTGCCTTGTGACGTTTCCTAGGTAGTGTTTAGTGTAGTTGACGCTAGTTAGACCTCTAGGAGAAATATCTTGGTATGCTCTTTTGGATACATGATTGATCTTCCTTCATATCACTTGACTTAGTTAGTTTGACCTCCCAAATTACCATTCTCCATTACAATTACATGTGGATCCATTACCCTAGTGTCTTTTATATTGATTTTATACAAGTTCTTTGCATCATTTAGCTCTAGCTCTAGTTTCTACTATAAACCCCATATTTGACTTCGGAGTAGCTTGACTTAGGTAATATACATTCAACCTCCATTCCTTTGGGTTCGACCTTGACTTACCACTACACTTCATAGGGGTTAGTTGAGTTATAAATTTTGTTTGATTGGGTGGGGTGGTAGCCCAACGACCTACCGTTCTTCATCCCATCAAAATGGCGCCGTTGCCGGGGAATGGTGCTTTGAGTGCATGTTGTTGTTGAGTCTATTCCACTTTATTTGCAAAATACAAAAAGATTTTACACTTTAGCCTACACTTGTAGCTGTGCTACTAATATTTTCTTTGAGTTTTGTATACATAGGTCCCGAGATCGCTCAATTGTTCCCTTTGATCCGGAGATTGAAAGAACTCTCTCAAGGAGGAGAGTAGCAAACAAGACACTGGATTATAGTTCTTCAAGCGAAGAAGAGATTGAACAAGAGCAAGTCATGGGAGAACATCCAAGAGTTGCCTTGAAAGAATTGGGAGTGCCCGGTGCATATAGGTTCGAGAGCGGCATAGCTCCACCTACAACACCGGCAAACGATTTTGAAATTTGGCCGGCAATGATCACCCTAATTGAGAGGAGACAATATAGTGGGGCTAAGAATGAGAGCCCATTGAACCATCTTAAGGAGTTTGAAAAATATTGCAACACAATCAAGGTTAATGGAGTGTCTCAAGAGTTTATCCGCCTTAAGTTGTTCCCTTTCTCTCTCATAGGAAGATCTTTGGAATGGCTAGACAAAGAGGTGAAGCCCAATTCATTGAGAACGTGGGATGATGTCACTAAAGCTTTCTTGTCCCGTTTCTATCCTCAAAAGAAAACGGCGGAGGCAAGGGCTTTAATTAAAGGGTTCAAGCAAAAGCCAAATGAGAGTCTTTATGAAGCATGGGAAAGATTCAAGGAGTATCAAAGAGAATGTCCTCACCACGGAATTCCAACATACCAAGTGATCCAAATCTTCTATGGTGGTTTGAGTCCTCAAGGCAAATCATGTCTTGATGGAGGGGCCGGTGGTCCTATCATGAACAAGACCGAAGAAGAAGTTGTGGACATAATAGAGGATGTGGTGACTTACTATAGAGATTGGCAAGATGGGGAAAGAGATTCTTCAAGCAAGCAATCTTCGTTGTATTCGGTGGACCATCTCAATGCCATCAACAATCTTTCCTCTCAAATGACAAACTTGGGAAAGGAGGTGACCGCAATCAAAGCCAAGTTGGAGAGTGTTTCTTCCTCTTCTCAAGCTTCAAATCTTCCCTCCCAATTTAAGGGGAGAGGTACTTCTTCTAACTCTCAAACCCCTCCCACTTCACATAATATGCCTATGGGATGTTTGTTTTGTGATGCATGTGGATCATATGATCATGACTCTAGCAATTGCAATAATGAATGTGTTGATGAGTTTGATAACAATGAGTGTGAGCATGTGAATTTTGTGTCAAACAACAATGTTCAAAGGTTTGATAATCAAAGAGGCCAATGGAATAGGAATTACCAAAACCAAGGCAATTTTGACAACTATAATCATGGTGGTGGTTATAGGAACCAAGGGAATCAAGGTTCTCGTGGTAACCATAATAACCAAGGTTATAGTGGCCAAAATTAAAGCCAAAATTATGGTAATCAAAACCAAGGCTATGGTAATCAAAACCAAGGTTATGGAAACCATAACCAAGGTAATGGTAACCATAATCAAGGTGGTGGTAACCATAATCAAGGTTATGGTCAAAATCAAAATAGGGGTACTTGGAACAATCAAGGAAGGGGCAATTTTCAAAACAATGCTCAAAGAGGTCCCCCACCCGGATTTGTTCCAAAGACTCAAGGTGAAAATTCCTATTCACAGCCTTCTTCTCCTAGGACTAATTTGGAAGAATTGATTGATAATCAAACCAAGATCATTAACACCTATATGGCGGTTAGTGATAAGAAGTTCAATGAAATGATGACTCACAATAAGATGCTTGAGACTCAAATAACCCAACTAGCAAACACTCTTAAGGATTATGCTAGTCTTTCTTCTTTACCTTCCCAAGGTGTTGAACCGAAGAAACTCGTGTATTCTATTGCCACTAGTGGTGGGAATGACCTTAGTGAGGGAGTTTCTTGTTCAATGGAGGGAGAAGATGAGAGTGGTGCTATGGAGAATGAAGTTGAGAGGGTTGAGTCTAAGGAAGTTTATTGTGAGGATGAGGAAAAAGAAGAAAGTGTTGTTGAAAAGATGTGTGAGGAAAAGAGATTTCCCGATCTACCATACCCCCCAAAATTCTTGAGATTCAAAAGGGATGAGCAATTTGGGAAGTTCCTTGAAGTTCTTAAGGAAGGTCATGATTCCACACCCTCTACCGAGCCAATTCCCGAAATGCCTAAGTACTCCAAGTTTCTTAGGGAGATACTAGAGGAGAAGGAAGATTGTAATGAGGGCAATTCGGTGGAAGGAGGGAAGTGTTTTAGTGCTCTTGTCCATGGTGAGCTTCCGGAGAAAATGGAGGATCCGGGAAACTTTTCAATTCCTTGCAAGATCAAGAAGATGATGTTTGAGAATGCTTTATGTGATCTAGGGGCTAGTGTGAAATCATGCCCTATTCGGTTTTCAAAAGACTTGATCTAGGTGAGCTTCAACCATCTAATATAACCCTTCAATTGGCCAATCGCTCTATTAAACTTCCTAAGGGGAGAGTTGATGATGTCCCTCTTAAGATTGGAGAGTTTGTTTTTCCCGTAGATTTTGTGGTTTTGGAGATTGAGGAAGATGAGCATATTCCAATCATTCTAGGGGGACCTTTCTTAGCTACATCGGGAGCTTTAATAGATGTGAAAGGAGGCCGCATTACTTTGAGATGTGGAAAGCTAGAAGAGAGTTTTAAGTTGAAACCAATGCATGAGTCTCTATCTTGTGTGCAAGATATAGCATGTGCTAGTCTTTCTCGTTCTATTGATGATGTGTGCATGGTTGATTCTTCTACTAACAATGCTCTTGAGAATGTTGATGATGTTTTTGCAAGTTTTGATAGCATGAAGGTTAGTGAAGAAGAAATTGTGATTCCAAAGCTAAAGGATGAGAAGGAAATTGAGGTTCCAAATTGGTTCAAGCTTAATTCTCAAGATGAAGAGAAAGCTTCTATGGTTAAGGCTGTTGAAGTCAAGCCGAAGAAAAAGGCTCGTGATTCGAAGAAATTGAGAAAAAGAAAGAAGTTGAGAAAAAAGAAAAATGAATTTGAGAAGAATTTTGTGGAGGTTTCATCAAGCAACAACGAGAAGTTGTTCAAGATTGAAGAAGATCTTGCTCTTTCAACTACCTTGAAGAAGGTGGTGTTCTTTGACCCTCCATGATTTGGAGGAAGGGTCGAGCTTAGGACCTTAAGCAAGCGCTTCCCGGGAGGTAACCCAGAGATTCTAACCTTTCCTTTAGATTTTTGAATTTTCTTATTTTTGTTTCTTTTATTACTTTGTGTTTTCTTTCACTTTTCTACTTGTTTGGAATTTTAGGATGAATTTTGCGAGATTGGATTTCTACAAGAATGCATGGTGAATGGAAGGTGTTCGTAGCACATATCATATTTTGTTCGATTCTAATCGAAATTTGAGGTAAAAGGGGTAAGAATTTTAGAGAGGTAAGATAGGAAATTCATGTTTTGAAAGTTGGAGGAAATTGATACTTAGTGAATTTTTGTGGTGAGCACATGAATTTTCAACTTTGAGATCTTTGAAAATGATTTTAGCTACTGCCTATGGTGTTCCTCATCACCATCATGATTCATGTGCGCACCCAAATAGGCAGTAAGTATCAAAAATAAGAGAAAAAAGAAAAAAATCGGAGATGCACAGCAAGGTGCGGCCGCACACGAGGTGTGTGCGGGCGCACACCCTGCGAGTGCGGGCGCACCAGCAGCAGGTGCGGCCGCACGTCCTGCTGCCGTGCCCCTTATCTTCTTTCCTCCTTCTTCTTTCCTTCATTTCATCATCCTTCATCTTCTACCTCACGAACAACCCCCTCAAACCCTCCTCCTTGTGCGCACCTCAAACCTCCTCATTCACCATCTAAAATCCCTCAATTCTTCCTAAAATCACTCCATTTTCACTCAAAATCACTCACAAACCTTCCTACACTCAAAATTCCTCACAATTTGACCCAAATTTCACTCGCTCTCTCTCCTACGCTTGGTGACCGAAAATTGGGGCTTTTGTTTGGGATTGCAATTGGTGGCTCAAATTTGGTTAATCTTGCTTCTTTTATGGTATAATCACTAATCCTTGCTTTAATTTTGTCAATTATATCATAATTTTGCATAGATTGAAATTTTGTATGAGCATGAATAGTGTAGTATGGGTTTTGTGATTTTTGATGCTTGATCTTGATATTGGATGTGATTTTGTGATGTTTATTGATTGATTTTGCATAACATTGTATTGTTTGTTGATTTTGTAGCGATTCTCATCATCTTTGGTTGATAAATTGTGAGTTGGATTTTTGGAATTTGGGTAGTATGTTGTGATTGTTGGTATTGGTCTCTTGGTTGCTCTTGAATTGTTTGAAAGGAGTTTTTCTTGGATTATTGGTGTTGTTGATTGGTTTGGAACTGGTTTTGTTGGAAGGAAGTGTGAAATTGAAATTTGGTGAATTTGGTAGTAAGTGGTGATTTTGGGTGTGGTCTTCTTGGTTCTTTGGTTTTGCTTTTTGATCATTGTTGGTGAACTTTCTCAAAGCCTCAAACATGTCTAAATACCTAAAGAAACTCACCAAGAAAAGAAAAACCGATGTTATCATCGATGAACCTCACCCAAGTACTTCTTTAAGGCCAAGTACTTCATCTAAGCCAAGTACTTCAAACCCCTCTTCCTCTCAAACACGACCACCAACCTCTCTTCCCAAAAAGAAAAATTTCACCAACGAGCAAAAGACCTTCTACCAACTGTTGAAGGAAGAGAGAACCCTCAAACTAACCCGCCATTATCTCCAACATGACATGGTAAAATTGGGGATAGATGATGATGTGCGGTCTTTGCTCTTGAACCTTCGAATGGGTTCTTTCATCAACAATGTCTATCGCACCTACAAGGAGCCAACGTTGGAGTTCTTGGCTACCTTGGAGCTTGTGCCCTTGGGAGGGCAATATCGGGTGCGATTCCAAATATTCAACCATGCATGTCTTCGATCATTCCTTGGAAGAGTTCAACACGGCTTTGGACTTTGATCCCCATGGGGATATTTTGAACGTTGAACACTATATCTTCCCGGAGTACGACCACAACTCTTGGTGGGAAGACATCTCGGGTGGTAATGAATTCATCACCAACAGGGCTAAAATTTCCTCGGTGTACCAACCTTGCCTTAGGGTTGTGCACCGCCTTTTGGGCTATGTGGTATTTCCCAAGCAAGAGTTGGGGAAATTGAGCAAGCTTGAGCTCAAAGTCTTGTGGTTGTCTACTCGCCCGGAGTATGTGGGCCGGTTGAACTTGGGATATATTTTTCCCCAATATTGTGTGGATCTTCGTGGCCGGAGTTCAGGAGAGATCCCATGCGGGGGCATGGTGACTAGGCTCTTGACTCGCCTTCGCCTTGATGCATATCTTCCCTTTTGCAAGGAGATTGGAGATAGCACCTCTCTTTACCTTGACTTGCAACAATTGGGTCAAATTCAATTCATCTCCAAGAGCTATAGAGATGGGAGATATGAGTGGCTAAGGGGCAATGAGCATTGGTGCTATTTGCCTAACCCCGGCTTGACTTCTTTGGCCCAGATCGCCAACAATGTGTGGCATGTCCCTAAGTCCTTTCGGCGTCCCAACTTCGACTCCGATGAGGATGAGGAAGATGATGATAAAGAGCAACAACAACAACAACAACAACAACAACAACAAATTCCACAACAACAAGTTCCTCAAGAACAACAACAAGAAGGGCAACATGCTTTTGAGAATGCCGATTTGAGGGCTCTTAGTGAGCAAATGAGTGGATTGAAAATCCACTTGGACGGCATGTATGATCAAGATTTTGGGGCTCTCTATGAACAATTGAGAGGTATTCAAGAAATGCAACAAGGTATGTTTGCTCAACAACAACAAATCTATGATGCGGAAGTTGACCGCGGGAACATTACTCCCCCGGTTAATTATCCGTATTTCCCGCCCCAACAAGGTCATCTACCTTCGTATGGGCATCCATATTGGTCGGGTCCTTCCAACCCCGATACCGAGCGTCGCTACTATCCGGATGAGCATGGTAACTATGATTACAAGGCTCCGGGTGGTAGTGACTATAGGGGTGATCCTAACTACCCCCATGTCCATGACAACCACCCCTATGAACTTACCTTGCCCGATAACTTCACCCCTCTTGCTCCTTGGCAACAAGATCTTTTCAAGGGGCATTATGGGTGGCCCGAGGGGTACACCAGAGGATGGGAGCCTTACCCTCATCCCTTCGTTGACCCCGAGCGCAACATTGACCCCAATGGGGCCGGGCCGAGTGGTAGTGGTAGTGGTGGTGCTGATGGTAGTAGTCATTAGTTCCCTTTTGCTTTTTGTGCTTTTTACCTCCATCCCTTATAGTTTTTATGCTTGTTTTGTATTGTTTGGGATGTTGAGATGTATTTTTATCTAGCTTGGGGGAACTAATGATTTGCTCGGTGACCAATATTTGTTGTTGTGTACATACCTTAGTTGTTTGCATGCTTATTTTTGTTCCTCTTGTTTGATTTCCTCTTTTTCTTGATCTCTAGGCTACCTTCCTTGTAGCTAGCTTGCTTGCCCCATTTGTTTGGATACTTGTTGTTTGTGATGATGCTTTGCTTGATACGTTGTTGTTGTGGTCGATCCCTAATATCCAATTCCCTTTAATCCAAAACCCTTTGATCCAAATCCCTTGAATCCAAATCTTGTAGTTTAGTTTAGTTCTTTAGTTAGTTTAGACTTTCTTCCTTTCTTAGTTTCCTTTCTTTTATTCTTTTTATTCTTTGATTAGTTTAGCTTTTATTTCCTTTAGTTGTATATGCTTTTTGCTTAGTTTAGTTTCCTTTTATTTGTTGTTTTCTTTTCTTTGTTTGGAAGTTACTAACCATTTTCTTTGTTCATAGTTTCTTTTATTTCTTTTTCTCACTTGGTTTCTTGAAGAAGCTTTTGGATATGGAATGCAACTAGGTGGTTTCTACTTGCTTCGTTAATTTTTGCTAAGCTTGGAGCCCGGTGAGACCTTTCTTATTTTTCTCTTTATTTTCCTTGGTTGCATAGAATAGGATTAGTTTAGGGGAAGTTGAATGGTTCGAGGATGGATGCTTGTTAACACGTAATGTGTTTGGGATCGATGACGATGATGTCGATCGATCACTTGTTTGTAGATTGGGATTTTTATGTGTTTAACTTGCTTTCTAGTCCATTTCATATTAGTTCTCCTAATTTCCTTTTCTATGTCTCCATTTCTTTTCTTTTATTTTCTTTTACTTTCCTTTTCTTTTATTTTCTTTTATTTTTCTTTTTATTTTTGATGTGATTTTGAGGCTTTATTTTTCATTTTTCTTATGAAATGAACTTTGTACATTGGACTTGTCTTTTGCATGATTTTCTTCCTAGGTTGTAAAGGTATGCACGGTTTAAGACTATGTTTGGTTGACTCTAGGATAGGTGTATGCTAGGGTATTTGGTTTGAACTAGGAGGATCATGAAGCCGGATTCTACTTGTTTGTGGCATGCTTGGTAGTTGCTCCCTATAGTCAATTTGACACCATTAGTGAGTTTTTGCCACATCCTTGTGAGGTTACTTGTTTTTCTAGCCTTCAACATTCTTTGTATGAGTGGCGTGGATCCTTGACTATGCAAACCTAATCTAATAAAGCTTGATGTATGATTCTTAAACCCGAGACCGACTATCTAGGAAGGACAAAGGCCCATTTTTCGGGGTGGTATTTTTCATTTTTGTTATTTTTTGTTATTTTCTTTATTTTGGGTTTACATTTGCCTTCTTGCAACCATTTGAGCCTTTTCCCTTCTTTTCAAGCCACATCTTTAGTTATTTGACCTTTTGTTTCATTTTCTACTTTTCTTGGTTTTTGTGAAGCAAAATGATCATTTGAGATGGAGTTTGTGGTGGATGAGTTGGAGTTTTGGTTTTTATGAATGCAAGTTTGTGATATCATTTCTTTGTGAATAATGGCAAATATTTGAGAAAAAGACGTCCTACTTCATAAAAGGCATGGACTAATAAGTTGCTTATAGAAAAAGCCGTCCGAATTAAGTAAAAGGCAAGGACATTGCAAATTCAAATAAAAAAAAAGCAAAAAAAGTGAAAATTTCAAAAATATTTTGATGTATTCTTTTCTCCTTCTAAGCATTGAGGACAATGCTTCATTTTAGCTTGGGGGAGAAGCGTGTACGCTTTTTATATATATTTCTTTGTGAGTATAGCTTCAAGTAAGCTTGGGGGTGTTGTTTTTGTTTGGTAATTTCTTGATTGTGGTGTTAAGGATTGATCACCCTTTTGCTTCACTTTTTAGGAAAATCACCAAATTTTAAATTTTAGCCTTCCTTCACCCTCTATGCCTTACGTTACAACCTTGGGGAAGACCTTTCGACCTAGATAGTTGAGTCACTATTCGGGGGAAGGCATCATGGGTCATTGCCTAAGGAAAGGGGATGCATAGTCAAGATTGTCGAGTAGCCTAAATATAATTCTTTTTCCAGTTCCTTCGAGGAATCATTGGGATACTCACTAAGGGGAGATTTGAGACTAGTGGGGAGAACACGGTAAGATTGTTTGGGATGAACGTGGATTGTGATGTCTAGTTCCTATGCCTAGCATACCCTATGTTTCAATCAACCTTAGATATCTTGAAAAGTGCATACCTTAACTACTTGAGAAAGATTGTCATTCATTTGCATTATAGTCTTTATGTGAGTTCATTTCGCAAAGGTTTGTTTTCATTTTCCTTTCTTTTATTTTCATGGTTTGCCTCATTGATGTTTGGTGGAGAGTTATGGGTCAAACTCTTAGGATACCCTTACGAGACCTCACTCGTCCTCATAGGCGACTTTGAGGTTTAAAGGGCTTGTTGTAGCTAAAAGCAACCGTGATTCCTACGACAGTGAGTCTTAGTGTATATTCTTATCTTGAGTCTTTCTTTTTTATTTTCAATAAATTTTTCATCCTTGATCTTTCTTGCTTTATTTTGCTCGAGGACGAGCAAAAGTTTAGCTTGGGGGAATTTGATGAGTGACATTTATGGCACTCATTTGATCTCTTTTTGGATGAATTTCATTTCATTTTATTACTCCTTTCTTTAGTTTTCCTTAGTTTTATTCTAATTTTCTTCATTTTATGCTTTTTGTAGTTAGTTTCTCTATTTTATGCATTTTCTAGTTTACTTGTTATTTTTCCCTTTTACTTGTTTTTTATCCTTTGTTTGTAGGTTGTGATTGATTGTCCAAGAATTCCCGAGCTTCCTCTCCTTGGTCTTTCATTGTTTTTCATGCCTAATGCTTATGCAAAGAGTTTCAAGTCAAAGGGAGATCCAAGGAGCATGCTTCAAGGCCTTGTATATGCTCTTCTCATGGCTTATATTCTTCAAGAATTCCAAGGAAGTTGCTGCCTACCTTGTCCTCCATCATCATCATCTAGGATATGTGCACCACTTGAGCTAGGACAAAGAGAAGAAGAGGGGCTACCCAGTTTGGTGCGGGCGCACTCGGGGAGTGTGCGGCCGCACATTAGTCGAGTGCGGCCGCACACCTGGTGCGTGCGGGCGCACCTTTCTGGGTGTGTTTCCCGTGCGCGCCACTCTCTCTCCTATGTGCGACCGCACCGGCGTGGGTCTATTTTTGGGCGTCAATACCGACCTCCTCTTTGTATATATAGTTATTTCCTTCTATTTTTGGATAAGCTTGACATTAGAATTCATATTGTTAGTTTTTTATTAGAATTTTAGAGAGAGAAACTCAAGGATTAAAGAGAGAGAAACTCATGGATTTTGGTTGATTGTTCAAGAATTCTTCATTGTAATTGATCTTTAGATCAAAGTTTGTAAGGATCTTCTTCTTGATTTCAATACAATGCAAGTTTGATTTTAGTTGATTTCATTTGTTTTCCATATTATTGTTGATTGATTGAAGTTTGTTTGATGTTGATTTTTGATTGATTGTTTATTTGATCTTTGATTTCAAGTATGTTGATGATGAAATTGATGATTAGTGTAGTTTTGATCTTAATTTCCATGGCTAGTGAGTAGTTTTCTAGCTAGGGAAATGGTGAAGCATGTTTGAGTGATGGATTAGAGTAATTTGGGGATAATTGATGGAGTTGATGATATGATTAAATTTGGTTGATAATTCATGTGCATGTGTGTGATTGATTGAAGCTTGGCCATCTTTAATTGTTGCACTAGATTGCATTGTAAGCTTGCTATGATACGGACCATTGAGTAGTGACTTGCAATTTCTCGATTGAGGTTCCTTGTGACGTTTCCTAGGTAGTGTTTAGCGTAGTTGACGCTAGTTAGACCTCTAGGAGAAATATCTTGGTATGCTCTTTTGGATACATGATTGATCTTCCTTCATATCACTTGACTTAGTTAGTTTGACCTCCCAAATTACCATTCTCCATTACAATTACATGTGGATCCATTACCCTAGTGTCTTTTATATTGATTTTATACAAGTTCTTTGCATCATTTAGCTCTAGCTCTAGTTTCTACTATAAACCCCATATTTGACTTCGGAGTAGCTTGAGGTAGGCAATATACATTCAACCTCCATTCCTTTGGGTTCGACCTTGACTTACCACTACACTTCATAGGGGTTAGTTGAGTTATAAATTTTGTTTGATTGGGTGGGGTGGTAGCCCAACGACCTACCGTTCTTCATCCCATCAGATATATTCTTGGGTTTTTAACACAATAACTTGCTATATAATGACTATTTCAAATAATTTTGCTTATGGGGTTATTTTATATGCTTATAACAAATTTTCAGATTTATTTAACCACTTTAAAGTTGATGTAATTTGATATAAAACACTATATTTTCATAATTCTAACACATAAACTTGTAGTTGGGATGCTGTACTACTAATTTTGACTAAAGGGAGAAATTTAAAGGCTTTATTTTAATGATTTGAGAGGTTTTAAAATGGTTTAGTATTGCTGTAATTTTAATTGCTTTGGTATTGATTTATTTCTAATTGTTTGGTTTAGGAGAGGACTTTGTAGAAAGCGACTTCTAGTTTCTAAAGTGGCCAATCGAATTGTTTACTCAAGGTACGTACAAGTTACAAAACCTTGCTTTTAGGTGCATGTTTAAGGACAGATCGAGAACTTAGTATCATGTCTAGGGATGACTAGGTTAAATTGTTTGGTTATACATTGTGAATTTCATTTGACGTGCCCTTATTGCAATTATTGGTTATGTTCTAATTATGCAAAGTGCGCTTAGAGGCAAAGGTATGTGATTGGTGAAATGACTTAATTATTACTCATTCATGATTTAATGAAATAGGATGAGTAAAGGAATGATTCATGTCTTATAAGACAAGGTTAAGAGTTTGGGGTGCCTTATGCACTCAAGGTGTTTATACACCGAGGTAGTAAAGGAATAAATAATATAATAAATGTTGTTTTGTCACTAATTAATCAAGAATTGAAATCGAAAACTTGCCTTGCTTGATTTAATTGTGTTTGAAATGTTTGTATTGTTATGCATATGAGTCATCACCAAGTTTAAACCTGTAAATCACGTAAAGTGCAAGATGGATGAGCAATAAAACTCTGGATTTGTGCACATCTGGAGTAATGACAATCAGGGGTTGGGGTACATGGGGTATTAGCCGTGTACTTTTCTCGAGGCCGTCTGATCTACGAGTCTCTTATTTCAAATATTTTTCTTAAAACTAGGAGTTAGGTGAGATCTCATACTAACTACGGTCATGGAGTCGCGCCCGTGGTCGTTGGATGTTTATTGATGTTTCCGAAAGGAGGCA
This sequence comes from Chenopodium album, assembly GCF_948465745.1. NCBI lineage: Eukaryota > Viridiplantae > Streptophyta > Magnoliopsida > Caryophyllales > Amaranthaceae > Chenopodium > Chenopodium album. The sequence goes on along the minus strand of NC_137854.1, from coordinate 17,351,725 downwards.
TGGGGTTTTTCTTCATTGATGTTCCAAATGGGACATGGGTTGGACAAACTTGTCTATTGCTAAATCCAATGAATAAATTGAAATGAGTTAGCTACTATTAACTAGTGAAGTCTTAATAAATTGGATAGTCGAGTCATGTGTTGAGTTTATTAATTAATGATGCATATGGTTGATTATTAGTAGCATGTTAGGTATTTCTTAATTTAGTTCGCAGCTTGCATGTACTCAACTTTGCTGATTACGTGCTTTTCTGTGTGTGTCCTTCTTTGGTCATGACCTTCGCCTTTCAATGACCCTATGACGATCCAATTTTTACACTTGTGATATTGGGGAGCAGAATAACCGCAGGTTCTTACACATGCAGCATTCATCAGGGTTGTGGGATCTTGAGTAGAGAGTTGGTTGCTTGCATTTCATTTCCTTTGCAAGTTTGAATTTTTTTTAATTCGAATTTATTTGAACACTGAATTTAATCACTTACTATTTCTTTTGGGTTTTGAATAAGGGCCTTAATGGTTCCAACTTGTAATACTTATTTTGATTTAATTCCTTTGTTTTGAGATTTATTTATAACTGTTTTGGTTTTCCGCTGCTAATTTCTGAGATAGCCTTAACGTTTGAACACGTGGCGGTAGCACACCAGTAATTCTCTTGAATTTGTTCAAGTTATATACAGGTTCTCACAGGTTTTTTAAGAGAGAATTATTGGGGTGTTACACATTAGCCCATGAACAACATCACCACAAAATAAACCAAAAGAATTATCCCACAAATAATTAAATTTTCATTATACTTCAACTTTAAAAATGATATTTACCGAAATCGCCTTCAATCATTTTTTTTGTGTGTATAAATCGAGTCAACTATTGTCCGAAAAGTTTTTAACCCAGACTCGAAAATGTGGTCAACTGAAATCACTTTATCAAAAACAAAAAATAAACCATGTGTATTCTGTACATGATGATCTATCTTTACGATAGATTATTTTTCAGAACCAACTTTTGTAATTTGATGATATTATTATTCTGAACTTCATTTGGCGAAAAAGCACACACTAAAATGAATGTCTATAGAAATTTTTCGAACGAAAAACTCACTTCTCCTTCATAAACATTGTCATGCAATTGTTTATTTATGAACATAAAAGTCTAGTGCAATAGAAAACTGAAAGATAACCAACCAAATAAACAATATTATCAAACTCGAAACTTTGAATAAAAAATAAGAATATAAAATATATGAGAAGTAAAAACTGTACCTCAAACAATAGAAGAGATTCTGCTTCTTTTTTGCAACTACAATAGATTCTTCCTTTACACTTTCTCTAAACTCCTCAGCTCTATTATTAATATTTACCTCTTCAAATAATAAAATAAAAAATTTGTTCAATCCTTTAAAACAAAACGCAACAAAACAAAAAAAAAAACAACTGCTTTATAAAAAAATAGTAACACTTTTTACTCAATAACAGAAATTTAACTTTTTACTCATAGCACATAAAAAGCAAAGATCCATGTTAAAGTAATATCTGATCAGGAATCAATTGTTTGTTTGCAATTGTTTCAAGCATATACCATCCCACTATCATGACGTGATAATTTTTTCAAATCTTCATGTGTCAAGAGACCACTGAATGCAAATACCATAAGAATCAGTATATGCATTATGAATTATAACAAAAAAAATTCAATCTTATGTATATCAACAAACATCTACCGTTTAGCACACTTATATAATGTATCCACCAGCTGGAAATAGATCTTTGGAAAATTTTCCTTTTATTGAGCTTCTATTGCCACATCATCCAGTAGTTTCTAAGGAAATAAACATACAAGTTTTAAGTTTAAATGCCACAAAAAATTGTTCAATTCTTAGACTGACAATTGTATAAATAGAAAAAGATAAAGCTTGATTGAGGTGCAAATTGTTTAAATACTAAACACATGCTTATGATCTATCTCACTTTGACAAACGATGTACGTTGAAATTTAGAGGCGAATCTAAAAAAAAATTTAAAAATTTTGTTAAATATTTAAAAGATGATTGATTTAATATGAGAGATAATATAAAAATTTGTAGTAATCTAATATTTACTGTGTATCAATACACTTATTTATATATGTGTTAATGATATTTATAGTTTCATGTACGTAATTTGTTAATTTATGAATAATTTCTATATAACTTATGTATGTTATTTCAACCAACTTATAAAAAAAATGTTATATTCGTCATTGCGCTAATCATAATAATGATGATATACTGCACACATATATCTCAAAATATCACCATCCGTCTCGTAAGTAGCCATTTGAAATCAACCCATATCTCTCAAATCTACTTCACCCGCAGTATCAGGTACAATCGGACGATTCGAGGTCACCTTTTCGCTAAATTTCTTTAAATATAATGGGAGAAATTTGTTGTGATCAAAAGTACTCAGAGTCACCTTTTGTTATCATACTTCCTAAATCATGATAAAATTGAGGAATCCGCTTCATCTTTAACAAACTTATCAAATTGTTAAAGAAGTTCACACGTTCTTGCGGTGTCCAAAATCCATAGTGATCAAACAATCATCAATCACGTATGTATTCCCTATTAACATAAGTACGAAAACATCAATAAGTGACACACAATTTCAAAAAGTTAAATTTAAATAAATTTAGAAACAAAAATACATAAAGATTTCGATGATCCAATTCAATAATGTGAAAATATGAGAATGATCATGATTAAGATTATTCTGAACAAGCATATGCCTAGCACAAGGTTTATTGATCATCCCCGTATATGCTTTACCAAATCTTTATATCACGGGCTTAAATAAAATTTGTATCCATGGAATGAATCAAACGAACAAGTCCTTCACTAGTGATGTAGACTGCATTATGTTTCGCATCAAAGAGGTTTCCACATGGATATTCTTTGGAGTGTAGATACACCAATATATACACTACATCACTCTTAACAAAAAAAAAAAAAAAAAAAAAAAAAAAAAATTAGAAATGCTAGCTAATTTAATTTGATTTATAAATATTAGAAAGATACCTAATAGCAGTGCTAGAACATACTGATAAATTTTCTTAAACTTGACCTCAATTACATTCCACCACATCCTTATAACATTATCTGAACGGTTTACTTTAACATTAAAGTTTGAAAGTTCAAAGAAAAAAAATTCTACAATTGTTTTAACTCATTCGAATACCAACAAAGTCACATAAAGTCCGTCCTCAATAATCTATACCTCTTTCTAATACTTAAAATGGAGTAAAGGTAAATACAGTCCTTCAACTTTTGTATTATTCACTCTTAACCTTTTTGTGCACACTTAGTCCCTCAGCCACCATGGTTGGTGTTTTACACCCAAAAGTTGAGGGACTAAGCCTAGTCAGCAAAAGTTTAGGGACCATGACTCATTATTTTTTTTTTGTCAAAATTTAATTTAAAATTTTCTAAAAGTTGAGGGGCCGCCTATGATATTAATTATTAATATACAAACTTTGAGTGAAATAAGTTCATCAATATAAGTTCAATAAAATGAAAGAAAACTTTGATTAGTAAATTAAACACCACCAGCAACACCCAACCCCGTAACCACCACCAAGATATGAAACCCCACATCACTACCCTTAAGATCAAAACTCCACCTCATCATCACCAACCGAAACCCCACGTCACCAGCCACCACCAACGAACCAAAACCCCATGTCACCAACCACCACTAACAAACCAAAACTCCACGTCACCAGTCACCAGCCACCACTGTAATACCTCGTATTTTTATATGTATTTTCATTTAAATCAGTATTTCATAAAGTATTTAAATAATTCAAAATGAATTATTTATGGTATTTTATTAATTTTAAAAGGTTTCTTTTAATAGAAAGACCATTTTTATTTATTTAATGGTTTGACAATACTTTATTTTATTATTTAGAAACTTTATTTTGCGGCATTTTAGTTTATAAAAGGAAGTTTTAAAGTCAATGGAGTTTTAAAGTAAGTCAAGGACTACTTTGAATAGGAGTAGAAATCACTACGGGTAAAAAAGTAATTTAAGTTAGGAGGGTTTTTGGGAAAGGGTATAACTCATCATATGAGCAAAGTAAACTTTGCCCAAGGTGGAGAATACCCAAAGGTAAAATCTTTCTTTCTCCTCTTAATTTTCTTTCCCCTTAATTTTCCCCCTTCCCTTGTATTTTCTCACCTTCACGCCACACACCACACACGCCACCACGGGTGGACGACCACCCACCGGCCGACCATCGGCACCAGCAGCAACACTGACGGACGCGCGCGGTAGCAGCCCTGCCTTGGTGTCGTGCGCAACCCAACAACAAAAAAACGCTCTTCTTTATTTTAAATTAATCTATCCTTTATTTAATTATTGTTTTTGGGTTGTGTGATGATTCTTATGATGTTGGATTATGATTATTATATATATAATTTTCAGATTTAGTTTTTGAATTAAAAAGCCCCAAATTCAAAACCCTAGGTTTCTACATTATTGTTTATTGATAGAATTTGATTGTAAACGATTAATATTATTGAAATTGGTGTTTTTAAACATAATTACAGCAATTTTACATGTTATTCTAAAGCTGGAATTTTTTTACATAAAGGGTATAATTATGTTTCTTGAAAGGATTTTTAATTACCCATTAATTGGGAATAATAGTAGGGGTTTAAAATTAATTTTCAGCTTGTTTTAGAGGGTTAATAAGTGATTTAAACAGTATATTGCTGGAAATTTATATTGAATAGGTATTAATATCTCTTTGTAATTCTGGGTTGTATGAGACTTTCAAGGTATTGACTGGAATTGTTGATTGGATTGATGTTGATGATTGATTTGCAAAGTATGGATTATTTGTGGTGAATTGATGATTGGAATTAATTATATTGGCATGTTGTGTATGAACCACACTTTTATTATTAGCATGATTATTGAGAGCATGTTTAATTAAACTAAATGTTTAGTTGAGTTTGGAATATAGAAAAGGAATTTTATTATGGTTTATATAATTTTTATCGATGTTATAAGCATGAAAAATGAGCTATTTAAGTGTCTATGTACACGAGGATTATATTACATTCACCGAGGGATAGGATTGTGGCACATTATGTGTTTAAGGTGTTATTTAACAGAGAGGTAGTTTAAAAAGGAATCAACATTAAATTTATGTGGTCACTAATTATTCAAGAATTAAATTAGTATGTTTGATTGCTTGAAAGATTTATAATGATTGATTGTGTTATGGTTTGAGAGTTATCATCAAGTCTAAAAATATGTAAATATCGTAAAGTGAAAGAGATTACGCACCAAAACTCTTGGAACGTATATACCTTGAGTATGATCAGATTGATCATATATGGGGGAGTTATGGGATTTTATATTTAACCATAACTTCTATTGGGAATACAGGACATTGTATATTCCTTTGTATTATGCGCAGGAATTCTGCCACTTACGAGTGGTTCTTTTATACTAGCACAGTTAACTCTCGTGTTAGTACCCTTTATTGAGGCAGTTTAGAGGGGAAACTCGTTTGATGCGTAATCAAATTAAATAAGAAAATCATTTGTTTATTGGTTAGTTATGTTGTATGCTTATAAACAGGTGCAACAAGGTAAGTTGTGTGATGATAGGATGAAAGCTTGTTAGTGTGTACTTTTTACACTTATGTACATAGCATTGCTGATTGTGTGTTGTATGTTTGTTTGACCTTGTCTTTAACTTGGCCCTACGACGACCCATTTCTAATGGCGAGTAGTAGGGACAAAGTAAAGAGAAACTTATCAGGTAATGAAGCATATTCATGATGGGAGTTTCAGGGATTTTTTGAATAACATGACAGCAGGGTATGAATTCCCTCGGGAGACAAATTCGGAATGCAACACCCGTACGGCCTAAACACATGCAAAACAACGATCTTTGGTTTACCGGAGATCCGTCTCCGACGATCAAGTTAGTGACCGACAATGGAATCTTAAAGAGAGAAAGTAGAGAAGTGTGCATATTTTTGGGCAGAGTGCCTTTTGGGATTATGTAGTGTTTTTCCCATCATGGAATTGTGGAGCATTTACAGGGAAGTGGGAGATCATGCTCCTTGAGTTTTATAACCTAGGAAGATCGATTGCCCTTTACATGGTTGGCACATGTATTAGGGTTTGCGTCATGCTAGGCATGTTATCTTTAATGGGCTTTGAGCCCTTCATTTTCTAATATCCTTAGGCCACTTGCCATGCTCATATTAACTTTTTTACCTGAGCATGATACCACGTGTCAACTTATATTTGGACCACTTGTCGGCCTCTCATTTGTCTATAAAAAGGGAGTAAAAATACCCCTAAACAATGGGCATGAGTGAAGAGTGAACCATGTTTAGTTTCCATAAGAATGTGATGTGGTTTATTGCTTTGATTATCATATATTTTTCTTGTGAGACTAACGCAAAGGTTTTGATATTTATTTAGGTTTTGATACGGGCCTACAATAGTTCCAAGTTGTAGGTTGACTATATTTGACTTTGGTTTGACTTTACTTTCGTTTGGTTTGACTTTTTAAGTTGACTTATTTTGAATGATTTTTAAAAATAGTCTTCCGCTATGTGTCTTTGATAATTGCCTTAGCCGCTTTCACGGTGACGTAGTGTCTTAGAATTTTCTATTTCATATTTTAAAATAGCAAGACAGGTATTTTAAAGGAAAAGAATTTCTAGGGTGTTACAACCACCACCGAACCAAAACCCAACCTCACTACCACCTATATGAATCGAAACCCCACCTCACCACCACTTAGATCTAAATCCCACCTTGTTTTGGGTGTTTTTGTCCCTCGGGAGAGTTACGGCTCGAAGACTGGTCTGACGTAGTCTGTACCCGCAAAACAACGAGGACTCCGGGTGGTTGGAGCTCTGCCTCCGACGATTAATTTAGTACACGTAGGAGAATGTAGAAAGGTGCATAAATTTAGGTGGGATCTTCTCGGATTCTGAGATCAGGTGTTCTCTGTTGTGAGAGAATGTGCGTTGCAATAAATGATTGAACGTGCCCCCAAATTGGGGGGAATCTCCTTATTTATAGGGTCATTGGGATGCGTACCCTTAATTAGGTCACTCTGACCTAACCATGGTGGGATGCGCCGCATTGCGGCTTTCTCGGGATTTAGGCTCTTGAAGGCCGCCTTTTTTCCCGTTTTCTTGGAGTGCCATGTGTCAGGCTAGGATTGAACCATTTTGGACTAATCTTTGGGTGACATGTGTCGCCCTCTTATTGGCCCACGTGGCATGGGTAAAATTATCCAAAACATACCTTACCATCACAAAGATTGGAAACACACTACCACCAATACCTCACCCTTATTAGTTAAAAAAATCATCGAATCCTACCCAAATTGCGAGTCAAAAACATTGAAAAGGGAAAAGGAGGCAGCGACTAACTGACAAGTTGGAAGTGGCGGCGACTATGATGAGAGAGGCAGCGAATCGATCGAGTGATGGTGGTGGTGTGGTGGTTGTGAGTGAAGAGGCTAGGGAGCCATTGTTGGAGCTTGGCCTTATTTTTTATGGGGTAGGAGCTATTGTCGAAGGAGAGGAGGGACTTGTAAGCCATGGGACTATAAGAGAAGGGATGAGAGAGAAAATTGGAATGGGGGTTAGGGAAGAGTCGAGGGGGGGGGGAAGCCATGAAAAATGAAGGTTGCTGTAATTTATTTTTCAATTAAAAGAACAAGTATTTTTTTTTTTTTTGGTTTTTTTGTTTGAAGAAAACTATTGTTCTAATTACTTTTAATTTTTAATTAATGCTAATGAAAAAAAAAAGGGTTTTTCTAAGCTATACCCCTAAGGTATTTCAGTTTCTAAGGTGTACCCATGCTTTTTTGAGTTTCTAAGTCGTGCCCCTCAACTCACTACCATTAATGAATGGTACCCTCCTTAGAACTTCCACGTCACCTAAAGTTAATCATAAATTTAATAGAAAGATGATAAAAGGTAAGAAAATGGTAAGAGAAAGAAATCTTAGCCACCGCAACCCTAATAATGAAAAATGAAGCCACGAAATCACACTCTCAAATAACTTTTAAACAACTAATAAGGGTACATTTTAGTATTGATAAGGAGTTGAAGGGCACGGCTTAGAAACCTATAAAAGCATGGGTACACCTTAGAAACTCGAATACCTTAGGGGTATAGCTTAGAAAAACCCAAAAAAAATTATAATGCTGTAAAAAAAAAATTGAAAAATAATATAAGGATACGGAAATTTTGCCAACAACTACCATTTAAATGACCTTTTTGTTTTAAGAAAACAACTACCATTTAAAAATTATTTTTATAAATACTACCACAAAGTTACAAAAACTTTGAGTAGCGCTACCACTTTTCGGTAAAGGAGCCTAGCTTATAAAATTTCAATTAATTGTGGTATACAAAACAAGAGATTTTGATAATCAAATACACTTATAGGTCAATTATCTTTAATTTCACATTATAGTTGATTTAATTTCTCAATTAAATCTTAAAATAAATAAGTGTTTATGATCAAAAAATTAAATTAAAGGCTTTTCGAAATTGGGGGATTTGGGGCAATTGAAGTGTACTAAGACTTTCTTTTACCATTCAGATCTCAAGTTATAGTATTTGTATGCATTAGTGGGGGATTGTTGAAATCTAGTAATGTATTCAAATGATTTAGTTCATGATCCTTGCACTTACCCATGTTTAACCTTGTTAATAACTTGCTTAATATCACAATCATGAACCTCTACGCGTCAAGAAACTCGAACCTCGCTGCTTTGGTCCATTTGTAGATGTGTGTGAGTTGCTGCGGGCGCGGGCTCATGCTGCGGGTAGGTAGTGGCAGCAGCACATCGTGAAGGTTGCGGGTCAGACCCGCGGGATTGGAGGTGCGGGCGCGGGTTCGAACCTTCGGGTGCGGGATTTGTCGAGTGTATTGAGGCAGTTTGTGTTGTGAGCTTTGACCGTTTCTTTCCTTAAATGCTGACAAATTCTTTTACTTATCTTTTTGGTTTTTTGGGCCCACGTGAAACTTGTATATATATATGTTGTACATATATATATGCTAACCATTAAGAAAGTAGTCAGATTTGATTTCCTTTCTTTCACTATTAAATATTATAGTTATTCATTCACCATCATCATTCATCACACTATTTTTATTCTTTGGAGGAATACAAAACATAAAATAAGTACCCTAAACACAAAAACCTACCCTTTGAGATCTGATGAACTGTTATTGAGCAATTCCAACCTTCGAGTTCGGGTACAAGAATTACGGAGGTCGTTGTGTAAATCTTGGGGGGCGTGCGTCACTAGGATATCTGTACCGGTGGTGGCGTATTTCGCTTCTAAGAAAGTGGGTCCAAAACCACGGCACAACCGAAGGAGGACAGATTCTTTTATCAGGAAAGTACTTTAATTTATCATAGTCTTTGATTTCAACAGGTAATTTTTCCAACACCGATTACCGCCCCTTCCCTTCTTCTAGCCCCCAAAAACTGCCCAGCCACGTGATAGGGCTTTGTTTCGTTGTCGGGAATGGGAGGAAGATGGGTTTTGTGGTGACGGAAGGTGAGGAGGTGGGAATTGTGTGTTGCGGAAGTGGAATAGAGGTGGAAATCATGGTGGGGGAACAAGAAGGGGTGGATTTTGTGGTGGGGGAACGGGAGGGTGGGTTTCGTGGTGGGGGATTGGGCGCCGGGAGTTGGTTTCATGGTGGAGGAGGTGTTGGAGTTGGTAAAGGGCCAAAGGGAGGGCGGCGAAGGTGGTGGAATGGTGGTGGGAAGATGGTGCTCGGGTTTATTTAATTAATGAAGGTTTAAAAGCTACTAATTAGAATTTAGATGAATAATGATATCATTAAGAGCTTAAGTAGGCGGATTAGTAATAAAAGATAGTAGTTCTTAGATTTAATCAGTTTTAGGGTAGTAATTAATAACTTTTTGTTAGAGGTAGTAATTCACGAAGACCCCCTTTTTGAGGTAGTAATAAACAAATTTTCATATACAAAAGATGAAATAATAAGGCAAAAATTATTAAAACTACAATAGAATAAAATATCATAAATTGTTGATTAGTTGTGTTGAAAATATTTTAAAATTGTATACATTATATTACATTAATGATGCATGTTATTCCTAATAAAACTGTACTTAGATGCCGTATGGTTTTTTTTATTATTGAATTAATTAAGTTCAAAACAAATAATATATACAATGTACTTCCACAAAATATAATTTTATGTATTTTTTTTCATTGAACCCCACTATTGTACAATTATATATATATATATATATATATATATATATATATATATATATATATATATATATATATATATATATATATATATATATATATATAGGGTAATTTAAATGTTAATATTGTATTTTTTTACTCTATTATTTTATACTCTCCGCCATATTTCAACCTTCTAAATTATAGCTTATTCTCTATTAATTAAAAGGTCTCAAAAATCTTGTGTAACTATCTTAAATAATTAGAACATTAAATCAAAAGGAATACGATTATTATAGAGATAATATATAAAATTAGAAATAATATTATAATATTTGTATTATACAAATATTCCAAAAATAGATCTTTGCTAAAAAGAGGAGGGAGTTTTGGAGGGGAAAAACAACACTAGGAAGTGACATGTATCATTCCTGATGTCTGTTTTAGTATTTTGTTATTGATTAAGCATACAACCACCAACATAATAGCATGCAAACTCAAACTCAGCAAATTTGAATTACATATGTTAAAAAGTACAAAATTTAGCAAGCACACATAATCAAAGGCAAATTGAACATAATCCAAGGCAAAATCCAACAACATTAGAGCATAATTCAACTAGTCAACATAATTCAACTAAACGAAATTGCAAACATCAATTAAAACATAGCAATTAAAAGCGAAAGAAATAGAAATTACAGCAACAAAGAAGCACTAACCTTGGATAATCCACAAATTAGGACTAAATCTCCAAAAATTTTGATTCACCAGTGCGTCAATTAGGGTTTGAGGGAAGAATAAGATTAGAGTAGAGAGTGAAGGAGATGAATAATAAAAAAATTTAGAGTTAATGTTGACAGTTGGGCTTGGAGGGAGAGTTAATGAGTGGGAGGATATTTCAGTCAAGTCAAGTCTAAGCAAAAGCCTTGTCATTAACCCTTACGTAACTTTTGATTAACGTCGTTTTAGTTACTGTAGTAATTAGTGATAATTATGAGTGTACCGCTGATATTCAAAAGTTAATAAGGTGTATCAAAGATAAAATTCAGAACCTGGAGTGTACCAGTGATAATATCCCTTTTAATTATGAGAAGGTATTGCGTGCGGACGGACGCACGAATTGTTTGGTGCAGGAGGCTTGACTGATATATTTTACTTGTTGGCTGATATGTTTTATGTGTTAGCTGATATGTTTCATTTGTTGGCTGATATGTTTTTGTGTTGGCCTGGCTTATATGTTTTTTTCTTTCACTTTTGTTGGCCGATATTAGACATAATTTAGCTTATATATTTCTTTAGTTGATTGATATATTTATTTTGTTGGATGATATGTATATTTTAATTGTTAGCTTATATGTTTCATTTTGTTGGCTGATATGTTTATTTTGTTAGCTTACCTATTGCTTATTTTTGCTGACTTCATCCTTTTGTTGGCTGATATGCATCTTTTGTAGGCTGATATGTTCCTTCTGTTTGCTGATATACTCTTCTTGTTCGCTGATATAGTCCTCTTGTTGGCTGATATATATTTTTTGTTGGTTGATACGTTTATATTAAAATCTTTAATGTTGAGTGATACAAAATATTAATTAGCTGATATATTAATTGTTTTAGCTGATATAGAAATTATATACAAGTACAAACTATTTTAATTTTATTCTATCTCCTCTTTACCCCTCTTCCTCTTCCCTATTTCTTTCTCTCTACTCTTAGCAATGAAACACGCCCTCACTCCGATCGATCTCCTTCTCCTGCAACCACCAAACCCAAGCCACCTCACCCACAACACCACACCCACAAACCACCAAACCCACACCACCGCACATCCGCACCCACAAACCATCGAACCAGGCCACCGCACCCACAAACCACCCAATTAACCACCAAAACTTGCATCCCACAACCACGAACCACCTACAACCAATCTTCCATTTCACGGTGGCCCGATCTTCCATGTCCATTATCGCCGATCGTCTTGACCCAGAACTCACGGTGGTCGATCTTCCATGTCAGAGGGGGCATTCGACTTCGATCCATTTGCAGGTGATGGTAGCGGAGAGAGAAAGGTTCACTTTTCTTTTGAAAAGCGAAAATGGAGTTCGGCCACACAAACTATTAGATGCAGTTGTACGCACCCAATAGTTTGTGTTTAATTATTAATAGATACTCGAATTTAAATTTATTATTACACTAATCCCGTCAATTTATCCAAAATTATTTTAACAAAATAAATATTTTTTTTGAATAGATTTTAACAAAATAATTCAATTTCAACAAAATCTATATCTATACTTAGTATTTAAAAACTATAACCAAGAAATTAAGAAAGACACATGTCCCTATCCATTCTATTACACTTCTCTAACCATAGTGCCACTTGTCATCTTACACTATTAAATTTTTATTACACCATTTTTTTTTAATTCTTTCATTAAAGTTGTACTTCATCTCTTCATCTTCTTCTCTCTCCTTTAATTCAACCTTTTCCTATTATCTCTCTTTAATTTTAGCACTTCCACCTTTCTATTTAAGCCTCCTTTTCGATTAATGTTCCAAAATTTAAATTTCTTTAATCATGTTTCCGATTACATGTTATACCCTATAATGACTTATTGATATTTCCTCATTTATCTCTCAATACAATTTTATATGAATAATCCGTGCATTGTATGGGCCAAAAGACTAGTTAAAAAAAAAAACTCGAAACCAAGTTGAAAACACAACCTTACAATTTTTTTTTTTAAAAAAAAGAGTAGTTTGCTTACTAGCGAAACAAAGATGCCGCGTGGAAAAACAATTCAATAACGTGTCATGAATCCCACAATACAAACTCTCTATAAACACAAAAATCTGGCCTCCTCCATTTTTCTCTCTCCTCCTCTCTTTGATCCTTTCCTTCCTCAAATACCTCTTCTTCAACCTCCAGATCTAGACTTCATCTTCCTTCATCAACAATGGCGTTAGAATGGGTCGTACTCGGCTACGCAGCAGCAGCAGAAGCAATCATGGTGATCCTCCTTACTCTCCCAGGCCTCGACGGTCTTCGCAAGGGTTTGATTGCCGTAACTCGCAACCTTCTCAAGCCATTTCTGTCAATTGTTCCTTTCTGCTTGTTTCTTCTCATGGATATCTACTGGAAGTACGAGACTCGGCCGAGTTGTGAGTCTGATTCGTGTACTCCTTCTGAGTTTCTTCGTCACCAGAAATCGATCATGAAATCGCAGCGTAATGCTCTTCTTATTGCTGCTGCTCTCATCTTTTACTGGATCTTGTACTCTGTTACTGCTTTGGTTGTTAAGATTGAGCAGTTGAATCAGCGTGTTGAGAGGATGAAGACCAGAACTGATTGATTGTTTTCCCCCTTTTTGGAAAGATAAGTGGAATTTCTGTTTCTTAGGGTTTGTGTAATGCGATAAATTTGAATCTTCATTTCACGGTTTTTTATACTTATAATGCTAGGTTTATGTTTGTTTGATGCACTGTTCATCGGATTAATGGATATAAATTAATGGAGAATGCTTAATTTTTCGTTTTATGACACTCGTTTTTTGTTGAATTGGGTATGTTTTGAGCAATTATTTGGATTGATTTGTCCAGAAATGTGTGTTGTGGACTTTTGAAATGTCGAATGCGGCTTGATGATCGCGTATTGTTTGGTGTTCTTGAGTGGGTGGTATAGGTGTTGCTCTGATTATGATTAATTTTAACTGGTATTGTGTAATCGACTTATGAGTGGTGGATTTAATGGTTAATTTGCATAGAATAATGATCTCGTTTTGAATTAGTTGTCACATTGGCTGAACCATACATCCTTGATGGTTGAAATGCAATTATGATTTGTTTCGGTGATCCCAAATGAGTTTATGATTGAATTTTTCTTATTTTGGAATTAATGTTTGATTTGTATAGAATAATGATCTTGTTTCGAATTAGTTGTTACATTGTACGAACCCTTTGAAATTAAGTACTATCCAGTATCCACAATACCACTAAACACCTCCTAGATAGTTGAAATGCAACTATTGTTTGTTTTGGTCATCCCAAATTAGTATATGTGATTCCTATTATATATGTGATTCCTATTATTCGTAGACCAACTAACTTGTAAAGCTTGTTAGTTGTGGCCTTTTAGATAAGGCTGGAGCATCGTATATGTCAATAGAAGGTCAAGACATAGAAACAACTAAGTGTAGAAATTAATTGTTCATGACAATGTCACAATGGTTGAGATTTTCTATGTTAATGGTTGATCTTTTGTCTTTCTATCATAGATGTCAATTGTTATGATTTCGCTTTTGTTAGTTTGTGAACGGATTTTCAAGAAGTTACAGATTTGTAGACCTTAGATTAAGTTTTTCTCATCTTTTTTACGTTCTTTACCCTTTGAACACTGTATTTAACCATTTTTGCCTCAAAATGTAATGTTCTGCCTAAGCTGTGTATCTTTCTCTTTAGTCTTTAGTTGTGCATTTGTTGAACATTACTGGGTTTTAAGTGGGCAGAGGCGTAGACTCGTAGAGGTCTGGTATACAATGAAATTGTTACCGGGGATTGTCAAGAACAAGACTAACACCACATATATCCTTAGTTGGAAGTACTTGGGAAGGAATTTTGATTTATTTGTGATAGTTATAAGGTGAGGTGTAATTTCGATGTTTGATTTGTTCAACCTTGGGCCATGGCTAAGTTATATAGGCGCAAAGCATTGGAATTTGGAGGTAAGGCGGTAAGCTTCTTTTGTCTGGGAGATTAAAGTGTGCTTCTTATGAAACGTAGAATGGGGTTTTTTTGCAATATGTAAATGCCTAATACAATTAATTGGCTATAATTTTTGGTTTACTTCAATCTATATGGTCTATCCATGTATGCAGATCAGACATCAGACGATGTGCTTATTGGCAGTGTTAGTGATGAGTATTTGATTATGCAACTAATGAGTGTAGCTCTCTTCAACACTTGCACCAAGTTATCCTCCTGTCTAGTTATATCAACTTGTTAATTACCTTGCTGCACTTGATACACTTGAATGTCTCATTGTATATGATGCTCAGTTTGATTTTAAGAACAGTAGAACATAGAAATAACATTTTCTGTCAAAGGCGTGAAATAAAGATATTCTTATGTCATAATTTTGTTGTTCGACTTCGTGTGCTAGTTAGGATTTTGCTTTTTACTTGACACTGCTTCTTGCTTGAAGTGTATCAGAATTCCTTATCCCTTACTTTCCCACCTTGCACAGTGAGTTGCCTGTTAAATACATTGTTATGTATCAAGGTTTTAAATCTTGGATGAGGTTGTGTTTTCGAAATTGCGACAGTGGTTGTGGAACCACTAGTGTGGGCTATGTGCATTGGTTGTAGCTGTCTCATTGTCTAATAATACGGGTGTGGAAAACGCAAATACCTTTTGCAGTTTTGATGTGGTTAGATTTAATTCTCTGTTCAACACAATAAGCATCACTACTTTCCACTCACTGTAGAATACTGAGTCCAGCATTGTTTCATATATAGCAGATTCACTTCTGGTGCTCCTTTTAATCTTTAATCTGTATTCTTACCTGAATTGCGCGATCTCATTTTTGTATTCATCATCTAGTTTTTAAATGAATCGCCGTATCCTTTCCTTTGTACATGTACATTTAATTGAGCAAGGTTGCTTTATAAAGTAGTTTCCTAGTTGTATCAGTATGCATGGGATCCATGTTGCGCAGGACATTCAGGAATGCTTGCTCACTGAAGCTTATGTAATAAATAATGTGAATTTTTAGAATTCTAGTCAGTTTCTACCTAGTTTTTGCTGGTACAGACAGTAAGGTCTTTGAATTCTGTTTGTAAAATAGGGGGTGATTTTTGAGTAGGAAGATTTTACTTACATTTGATAAAGGTCATGTAGTTATCAGTAGAATTATTTTAGCATGTATTATTTCTTATTCTCAATTTAGTTTCTGTTAGTTATTGCCTGGCTTGGCTTGTATTGATTTCTGGGGTAAAGCTTTTGGCAAAAATAAGCTATAATTAGTCAAAACTCAAAATAATTTAATTTCAGCAACATGGAATTTTGTTGGATTTATTTTATTGTATATTTTATTAATATTAAGTTTATGATTTTTATGAGTACAAAAATGGAGATAAGTATGTTTTTAAAATGCATTTTAGAGATCGTGAAAAGCCAAATAGGGCAAAATAAAACTTTTGTATACATCCGGTTTACACTAATTTTACTGTACATCAAGCAGTATAAGGGTAACTTTTACCTAATTTTAGGGTAGTTTTTTGCCCTTTTTTGGGTAACTTTAAACATAATACAATTTTTTATATAAATAGACAATAATAAAAGTTTGATAATGGTAATTTAATTACATTCAATCTGTTTCAAAAAAAAAAAAAAAATTACATTCAATCACTAATAATTGATTTTAGTCATTTAAAATGTGATTCTTTACTAATAATTTTTATTTGTATTGGATTACTTTTATGCGTATTAGGGTCACTTTTATTTATTTCAGGGGTAACTTTTGATCAATTTAGTCTATCTTTATAGTGGATGTACAATAATTATTGTACACCCGATTTTTTTTAAAGTTTGTGACAAACTTTTAAAAAAATCAGGTGTACAATAATTATTGTACATCCATTATAAAGATAGGCTAAAGTGATAAAAAGTTACCCCTGAATTGAATAAAAGTTACCCCAATATGCATAAAAGTAACCCAATACAAATAAAAATTATCTACGCTTTATTAGTAAAAAATCACATTTTAAACGACTAAAAATCAATTATTAGTGATTGAATGTAATTAAATTACCATTATAAAACTTTTTTTGTTGTCTATTTACATAAAAATTATATTATGTTTAAAGTTACCCAAAAATAGGCAAAAAGTTACCCTAAAATTCGGTAAAAATTACCCTTATACTGCTCGATGTACAGTAAGATTATCGTAAACCGGGTGTATACAAAAGTTTTCCAAAAAAAAAAAAAAAAAAAAAAAATAGGGATACAAGAATTAGGTAAGTTTCTTACAAAATTTTAACCTTAATTGTAAGAAAAAATATACTTTAGTCTTGTTAGATTCTTAATACAGTAATATACTTAAGTCTTGTTAGATTCTTAATTGTAAGAAAAACTATACTTTAGTCTTGTTAGATTCTTAATACAGTAATGTGTATTTTGTTAATTTGTAATTTTTATAATTCTTTTCACTACAAACTTGAAGATATTTAGCAATAAAAAATTATACATAAAATGTTAAAATGTGTTAAGAATTTACTCTATCTTTATTGATCAGATCTGATCTAATTTTATTTTATTTTATTTTATTTTTTTATTTTTTTATTTTTTTTTTATCTGAAATAAGGTGAATTGGACATGACCTTAGTGTAAAATTTGATTCTCCATTAAGTTAATTATTACTTACTCATCAAGATTCACTGGCTTTTCTTAATTCACTTTTCAATTCCACATGGGAAGAATAAAAAAGAGCGGAAGGAGTAATCATGATATTTTGAATCTCTTTAAGCATTCTTATTTATCTATTGAGTCTATGTTCTAAACAACTGTCCGTGCAAATGACTTGTGACATTTAATGCCCTTATAGTCAAAAATTTGTGATATAATCAAACTTTACACTAATCTTTTTTTAATCACTAATCGTTGATTTTTCAAAAGACTTGTATTAGAGACATTTTTGATTTAACGTTCAAGCTAATATAGTGTTCTAATAATTGAATATCAATTGAATTTTATCTCATACAAGTAAATGTTTAAGCAAAATGTTTTACAATAATGTGTCCAAAACTATCCTAGGCAATCAAAGTCAATCTCAAGTGTGTTTGATTCGCATCAACTTTATGTGATGTACTTAATACATGGTATAGGTTTAGGGCCTGTTCACATTTACTTAATTTCAGTTCAGTTTAATGCCCTTATAGAATGGTTTCGCTCCTATCTCGATGGTAAATAGACCATTTAGGTTTCAAGCGGCTTGGATGCATCATAGCAAATTTGATGATTTTGTGCATTCGACTTGGAATAGAGCAGCCCCAATTGTTCCTTTTTTGAAGGAATTTGCGATTAAACTTGAGTGTTGGAATAAGGAGGAATTTCATAACATTTTTCGTAAGAAGGCTGAGTTATGGGCTAGATTGGAAGGGATTCAAAAGCTTTTAGCTCAAGGAAGGCAGCCGCATCTCATTAAACTGGAAGCCGAGTTGAAAAAAGAGATGGAGGAAATTTTAGATCAAGAAGAGATGTTGTGGTTTCAAAAATCTCGTGAGGATTCGATAGTCTACGGAGATCGAAACACCCGCTATTTTCACTTAGCCACGGTTATTAGGAGAAAAAGGAATCGAATCGAGACCTTAAAGAATGCTAAGGATGTTTGGGTGACTGAGTCTGAACAGGTGCAAGCTCTAGTGTTGGATTTCTGGCAAAAAATTTTCGAATAAGAAAGGGTGGGAGAACGTTTCGATAACATACTCCCTGATTATTTTCCTATGATCGAAGCTGAGCAGTGGGAAAAAATTAGCAGGCCGATTGCTGAGTGTGAAGTGTTTAAAGCCTTGAAGAGTATGAAACCGTTTAAAGCTCCAGGACCCGATGGTTTTCAGCCCATATTTTTTCAAAAATATTGGGATGTTGTAAAACCAAGTGTTTGCAATTTGGTGATTAATGTGCTAGAAGGCAGAGAATTCCCCGAAGGATTGAATGATGCTTTTCTTGTGTTAATTCCTAAGGTTGATGTGCCTCAACATGCTAAGCAATTCCGACCAATTGGACTTTGTAATATTGTCTACAAATTGGTTACTAAAGTAATTGTGAATCGGTTGAAGAGTCTTTTGCCTTCATTGATTTATCCAACTCAGTGTAGCTTCGTTCCAAAGAGGCAAATAACGGACAATGTCATTATTGTTCAAGAAATGCTTCACACTATGCGTCATAAACAAGGAAGAGTTGGGTATATGGCGGTGAAGATTGATTTTGAGAAGGCATATGATAGGTTGAGATGGAGTTTTATTAGAGAATCTCTTCTTGAGCTTCGGTTACCACAAGCCATGGTTGATGTGATTATGCAGTGTATTACTTCGGCACGCCTTAGTATACTTTGGAATGGTGAGCCTATGTCTTATTTTTCCCCAAGCCGCGGCATTAGGCAAGGCGATCCTTTATCTCCGTATATTTATGTGATTTGTATGGAGAGACTTGCCCATATTATTGATAGGGAGGTGCGACTAAAATCTTGGCTTCCGGTTAGAGCAAGTAGGGATGGTCCTTTCATCTCTAATTTAGCTTTTGCGGATGATCTCATCCTTTTTTGTGAGGCTTCAGTGGCTCAAGCGACACTTATGCAAGAATGTCTACGAAAGTTTTGTGAAGCTTCAGGGAGTAAGGTTAGCATAGACAAGTCTCGAGTGTATTTTTCTAGCAACACTAATTTTGATACGAGAGATGCTATATGCAATGTGTTAAGTATGGAAGCAACCGAGGATTTTGGAAAATATTTAGGGGTTCTGACCATTAATGGTAGGACCTCTAAAAAAGAGTATCAATATTTAGTGGATCGAGTGAATGGCAAAATTGCTGGATGGAAAACGAAGATGCTCTCGATGGCAGGCCGTGCGACTTTAGTTCAGTTATGCTTGAGTGCGGTTCCTTCTCATGTGATGCAAACTACCCTCTTGCCTCGTTCAACTTGCGATGATCTGGATAGGAAGTCAAGGAAGTTCCTTTGGGGTGAAGTTGATGGCCAGAAGAAGGTGCATATGGTGGCTTGGGATACGATCAATAAACCTCGAGATAGGGGAGGTTTGGGCATTAGATCGATGAGGCAAGTGAACTCGGCATTTTTAGCCAAGCTAGGATGGCGTTTGTTGGCTGAACCCAATGCTCTCTGGGCAAGAGTTTTACGCAGCAAATATTGCAACAATCGATGTGACATTGATATGTTCAAGGCGAAGCAAAATGCATCCAATGTTTGGAGAGGGATCATGAGTAGTGTAGATGTAGTTCGGAAAGGTATAAACATGGCGGTTGGTAATGGCGAAAGAACTTTTTTCTGGCATCATCGATGGGCGAATGATACCCCTCTTATTGACTTGACTAGCCCGTGTCCTCCTTTAGATTTACAAGATGCTACGGTGAGCGAATTTTGGGACCCCAATGTGGGGTGGAAATGGGAGTTATTTGCGGCTTTCTTATCTGCTGAGACTCTACAATATATTGCTTCATTTGAGCTGAGCAATAATGATGAGGATGTTGATGTTGTTAGCTGGAATGGGAATCCGTCTGGAGGGTTCACTATTCGTTCGGCTTTGGATATAATTAGAGGAGAAGAAGACGGATCGAATGATTGCAATAGAACAGTGGTGTGGAAGAATCAGGCGCCTCAACGAGTCCGTATGTTCTTGTGGTTAGCAAGTTAAGATCGTCTCATGTCAAATAAGAATAGATTTATTCGAAATTTGATAGATGATCCTAGATGTCAAGTGTGTGGTGCGATTGAAGAAACAACTGAGCATATTATAAGGGTGTGCCCAGCTGCGGTTATAGTATGGAGAAAGTTAGGAGTGTCTGATGGGGATAGACTAGAGTTGGACTTCGATTCTTGGCTTTTAAAGAATGCGAATGTTAAGCAGAATAAGGGTCAGGAAGGATGGCCCCTGATTTTTGCTCTGTCAGCGTGGTGATTGTGGAAGTGGCGAAATGCAAGGTGTTTTCAAGGGGATAATGCTAATATTCCAATTAATCAAGCTGCATTTATTTATGCTCGAGTTGGATTGGTTCGAGCTGCTTTAGATAAACATTTGCGCGTGCATATGCCTGGTAAAAGGAAAAGGGAGGAGATCTATGTGAAGTGGATTGCACCAAGAGTTGGTTGGGTAATGTTGAATTCAGATGGGGCTTCGAAGGTTAATCCTGGAAAGGCTGGAGGAGGGGGACTTATTAGAGGGCATATGGGGGAGCTCTTTGAAGTGTATGCTATTAACTGTGGCTTATGTTCGTGTACTAAAGCGGAGTTGCTTGCGGTGTTGAGGGGTTTGGCTATTGCGTGGAATGAAGGTCATAGGAAGGTTCAGGTGTGTGTTGACTCTGAGGTGGTGCTTAAAATGTTGGAGGATGATAATTCCCCCAACTCTCCATACATTCATATCGTTCGTAAGTGTCGTGCTCTCATTCTCCGTCAAGGTTGGGAGGTCACCCTCGAACATTGTTATCGCGAGGCAAATCGAGCCGCTGATTGGCTAGCCAATTTTGGGGTAGAGGCGTCTCAACCAATGACTCTTTTCTCGGCGGTCCCGAAGGATCTTGAGGCGGTTTTATTGGAGGACTTGGGAGGTGCTACAAGGCCTAGGATGGTGCCCGCTGGTGTTCGTCAAGGGTAGCCTAGCTGCTGCCTTTGTTTTGTTTTAATTTGCTTTTTGTTTTCCTTTTATTTCTGTTTTTGTTCTGTTTGGGCTCTGCCCACTTTCTCACCAAAAAAAAAAAAAAAAAAAATTTCAGTTTAGTTCAGCTCAGCTCAGCTCCAATCAGTTCAGTTTAGTTCAGTTCAGCTCCAATCAGTTCAGTTCCAATCAGTTCAGTTCAGTTCAGCTCTTAATTTCCCTCTCTCATAAAATATTTATTTCAGCTCAATTCAGTTCAGTTCAGTTCCGTTTAGATCCAATTAGTTCAGTTAATTTTTTGCCAATTTCGAGCTCAATTTGGGCCCTTTAGGCCTAAAATGGCCGCTATAACCTTAACCGAACATTTTTCGACACGCAAACTGATGAATAAATTGAATTGGGTTATAATTTACAATTTAAAACAACTTTTGGGCTGCAATTTACAAAATACAAGTTTTAAATGGCTGCAATTCGCAAATTTTCCTAATTTTTTTAATGGACTTATGAGTACAAAAATAAACGAATTTGATAAATAGGTGGTAAATTTTATTCATTTTACGTTACTAATCAAATAATAATTGAGAAAATATTACTCTGTAAAATTGCTAAATTGCTAGTTTTTTTTTTATTGAATCTAAGATATTAATATCTAAGAAATCACCATTAAAGTGATTAATTTCTTGCTAATTAGAGTTTATGTTATTGTGCAATTACAAAGGAGTCGAGTTAAGGAAAAATTAAATAGACAGGTTATGTATAATTGAATATGATAAAGACTAAACATTATCATAGAGAACTTATGTATATGAAATTTTTTTCAAATAGGTTAAACAATATTAGCCTCCATATCATTTTTTCATGCCTTAGATTAAATAAAAGCCTCATGCGCAGCGGGGCAATAAAAGTTGGGGCCTTGTGTGATATTTGAAGCTAGGCCCTTTTTCATACCGATAATTCAAAAATAGATCGAATTAAATAATAAAAAATAAATTAAATTTTCACAATGGTAAATTAATTATTTTTCTTTACCGTGGATTCATCTATGATTACAATTCAATACTTTTAACAGCAATCTTTCAAAAGGACACTTTAAATTTCCATTTCTTCTAAAAGATAACATATCACTTCTCAAAAATATAGAGGGGAAGCCGGGAAGATAAGATAAGGTAACACCAAAAATTATAAAAATGATTTCAATAATTTGAGAATATCGAGAAAAATGTTGTCATGAATTTTTTTTAGAAACATGCACTAAATAAAATATATGTCAATTAATACCAAGAGGAGATATATATGATAGAAGGTACAAAAATTAAAACTTGCAATGATTAATTGTTAATTTTAGAAGTAAATTTGAGAAATAGAAATTTAGGTATGACTGTGTAAAAATATATTAAGAAAACTAAAGAAAGTGATTTGAGAAGCAATTCAAGCGAAGTCACTTGGATACGTTAGAGAGTAGAGAAACAAAAATAAATTATGTTGCATTAGGAGTCGAATCCTTGACCTTCCCTCGTAAAATTCATCTCCCCTAACCAATGAACTAGAAAAACTTTTTATCATTTAACGCATAATTACATTTAATATGATTTTCGGGCCCCATTATTTAGTTAGGAGGCCTAGTGCGGTCGCCCAAGTTGCGCTTTGCCAACCCGCTCCTGCTTATGCGGTGACATGTCATGCGCACATCAGGATGCATTTTGTGCTAACATGAGGATGCCACATGTTATTATAACATGTAATGTCTTGATTTTAATAATATTATAAAAGATAATAAATTCTTGTATTGCCTTAGTGGTATCCTTAGATATATTGTTAGTGCTATAAAGTGGGAGTTCAAATCATATTACAAGCATTTTTTAACACAAGAATACACTAAGCATATTATTTAACGTAATCACTTATGTGGCGCCCCTGTCATCTAGCCATATCATCTCTCATGTGGTGCCAACTCATGCTAAAAAGGTGACACATGGCAATTACATCTTGTCCCTTTGAGAGAGTGAAGGATAGCTCAAGTGGTTAGAGCTTCCCTCCCGGTTGCAAGAGATCTTGAGATCGATTCTCATCCCCGCCATTGTGGCTCTCTAAAAAAAAAAAAAAAAAAAAAAATCTTGTCGCTTTGACTTTTAGTAATGTTATAGATAGATTTGTGTACTTGTTAGAAACGTCTTCACAATGTATATTTTGCGAATATCAACCTTTCATGATTTTAAATTATCATAGGTATGTGACCTAGATTTGATTTAAACTGGTGTTAGAAATTTGGAATTGGAATAAGCGATTAAACCGGTTCACAAATTTTTAGAAACGATCTTGAAAATGGACAGATCCAATTTATATTTGATTAGCAAACGGTCATGTTGTTCTAATCCATTAGATCTCCAATTAACTCTTTTTTTTTTTTTTTTTTTTTTTTTTTTTTTTTTTTTTAAGAATAGCAAATGAGAATGAGACCGTTCGAGAAATTGGAGACCATATTTGAAATCGGATCTTTATCTTTGCAATCGGATCCTAACCTACTAAAACTGATCTAGACTTGTCACTTCTCAATCGGTACCAGTTCTAAAACTAGGTCTCTGTTCGACTGTCCAAATTAAATGACACATTTTGACTTTCGACACTTCATAAATTTCACTTTAAATAACATTTGTGATTCAAAGATCTGAAAAAACATAATTTAATCATATGAGATCTTATTAGATTCGTTTTAATATACAGGAAAAATTGTCAGGAACTACCCGCCTAAAAGTCCATTTTGTCAACAACTACTCGCTTAAAATTTCTATCAAAAAACTTCCCACTAAATTTAAAAAGTTTGACTGGCACTACCCGTTTTGGTTTTCCAGCAACAAAATCTGGCGAGTGGGACTCATTTTTGTTTTTTCTTCCAAAATTTAAACACGAAAAGATGAATCACTCAATTAAGAAGCCAAAACAAGTGAATTTAACAACAACTTAGAAGCATTACATATTTCTTAATTAAAATCACAATTACTTTCGCCCTCTTTAATTGGGACGATTTACGAAAATATGGTTAAATTAAAACTTATTTACCATTTTTCGTCGGTAATAAACTTATTTACCAAATTGCTGTCCACATGGGATCGGGAATACGTTTGGGTCTATTTAATTTCAAAAATAACAAACCGCTACCTCAAGTAGCGGTTTTAGTATCTAAACCGCTATTCAAAGTAGCGATTTTAATAATAAAACCGCTACTCAAAGTAGCGACTTTCCTAAATATTCTACACAGCCACATTAAAATTAAAAAAAAAAAAAAAACAGAGGACCACTACCCACATCACTCACCTCGACATCCCCACGAGACCACCACCCAAATCACGTCGCCGTCGTCATCTCCATCCTTTTGCACACTAGCGACCGTCGTCATCTCCACCACCAATTGATGAACAAATTGGATTTCTGATATTTACCCCCAAATTCATAAGGTATTTTAGCCCTAATTTTTTTTCCTCATTAATTCAATTATTTGTTAAATTGAATTTAGTTGGTGTTTGGTTTGAAATTCACGTCGCCACCACCACTTAATGTCAAAATGAATATAATAAACTCAATTTGTTTGGAAATTCGGTGCCATCTGGTACGAGATTGTTAGGTTTTGCTTTGATTGCTTTTGTTTTTCTTGGATTTTGCTTTAACTACATGCCAATTTAGCTGTACTCAGCAAGATTACCATGCTTGGAAGATATAATTAATTAACATGACATCCTTTTCTTATTATTAAAATTGTTGGATATGTACTTACTAATTTACTATAAAATACTACTATTGCCATATTGTACTGTATATTGGATGAATGGTGCTTTAGTTGTCAAACTCAGTTTATAAATTGTGAAGTTAATTCCTAAATATAATCAATTGCATAGTGCTCTAATTTGGCATTTTATTACAATAGTGCTATAAATTGACAGTCTATTTTAATAGTGGTTTCACTTGGGATTGTAGTACAAAAAGTAGCTCTTTATTGTGTTATTATAGTGCTCTAACTTGACACGTTGTGCGTAAATAATTATTTATAATGTAATGTAGAATAAAATGAATGTGATCATTTTGATTATTTTTTTTAATGGTAAGGTTTTGTTTAGAAATGGAAGAACCTATTGTATGTTATTGGGGCGGAGAAGTTACACAAAGTAATGGAAATGTCACATATAAAGGTGGTGAGAAAAAAATTGTTTTTCTCAAATCTTCCATGAATTTCTCAATGTTCTTGAACAAGTTATATGAACTTGTGAAATGTGATCCAAAGAATGTAGTATTAAAGGTGCAGATGAAATATCCTACTTCTGGTTCATATTCACTTCTTCTCCTTGATGACGACATTTCTTTAAGAGCCATGTGGGTTGGTATATCCTAGGATGCACAGAGTCGGGTACGGGTGTCGGACTCGGGTACGGGTCCACGTGTCAGACTCGAAAATTTCTAAAATCAAGGATCCGGGGACACGTTTTAAAAGAGTCTAAATTTAGGATATGGACTCGGGGACCCGGTGTTTAATAATCCATATATATATATATATATATATATATATATATATATATATATATATATATATATATATATATTGATAAAATAATATTTTTTTTAACCAAGGCATTAACATACATTTTTTATATTAAAAATCAGAATAATGGAAATTTTAACTATATTACTGATTGAAAATCTTAATACATAAAGTTGTAGTTCCACTTTTTTAGAACAAACAAGAAGGGAAAAAAACAGAAATAAAACATCATAGTCTAATGAAACTTGAACTTGTCCAAACAAAAATGAAAAGAAAAACAAAACAGAATCATAGCCTAAAGCTCTCGAACGTCAAAAACTCCACTTATTCACCATCTTCAAAAAGTCCATCATCTTAGATTCTAGTTCCCTTGCTCTTCATCATTAAAAAATCCATCTTCAGTATCTTCAAGAAATAAATTCTCAAAACCTTCAACATGCTTATCATCAATAAAAAGTGAATCTCCACCTAAAAAATAATGAAAAAAAATCAGTATTCCAAAACTAAATCAAATATATTAATATTTGTTGAAACTATGAGTAATTTAAAACATAATTTGAAATACTCACCGACATCCCAATAACTAGATGGACCTCTTGTACTCCTCTTTCTTCCTAGACATCATTCTTAAATTGGTATGGACATAGACAAGAGCTTCCACTCTTTTTGAAGTTAGCCTATTCCTCGCGATGGAATGAATATTAGAGAAAGAACTCCAGTTTCTTTCACAGCAGGAGGAAGATGCAGGTTGTGATAGTAATCTGAAAGCCAATGCTTGCAAAGTTGGTGTTGATGAACCATAACTAGCCCACCAACTCAAAGGATCTTCATGAGCCCTAGCTTCCATTACATGATGTTCACTGAAAAAGCCCAATGTCCCAGAGAATTGTCCAAATTCAGCATAAACTTTTCTAAGATCATCCGAATTTTTGAACATCTTTTTGAAACACAAATCTCTGTTTTGAGATACTTCTCGATCAACATTAGGTGCAACCCTTGGAACAAATGCACTTTGCCTTGTAACCAAGACTCACTATAATATTTCGGAACTAATGAATGAGCCATACAGTGAAGGGGAGTATTACTTTTATTCCATCTTGATACCAAAACACCTTGAATAACATCAAAAAAGAGGATTTTCTAGTTATCTATCTAAGCCTTCTTGCTCATAAATTTTCTCTCTAACCTCTTCAATCATGGTATCCCACATGTCATATATTAGATGCAAACATGGAGTATCAAGATCAGCTTTCCTCAACATATTATTAATGGGGGCTGTAAAACTCAAAAAATATTCAACTTTTTCCCACCATCTATTCCTTAATCACACATTCGAAATCAGCCTTGCTTTCTAATTGTGTCTTCCTAAATGTTTTCCATTCAACATCTAAAACCATTTTTTCAAGAGCATTTTTTGTTTCAAACAAACGTTCTGCTATGATAATATGTGAGGTAAAACGTGTTTCTGCTACTTTAAGAAGTGCAAGCTTTGAATATTTTTGAAAAATAGTAAGGGCCTTATGATGATTCAAAACAAATATAACAATGGCATCACAATATGACAGTAAGGAAGAGATCCACTTACAGTCATCATACTGGCTTGAATTGGCAGTGGGCTCGCATATGCTTTTGAGTGCTGATTTCATACTATGCACAACATTAGGCGTCCAAAAAATGTGAGGATATTTTGCTTCAATTTTTTCACCTGCTGCTTTGAAGTTCCCAGCATTATCAGTGATAATCTGCACCACATTATGAGCACCTTCCTTGTCAACAACCTTCTGAAAAAGACTAGCAACATAATCTGCATCTTTTATGTTACCACTTGTGCCAAAAGCTTTGAGAAACATTGATCCTCCACCTGACAATGCCATGACATTGATGAGAGGCCTCTTTTGCCGATCAGTCTACCCATCCGAGCATAATGATACTCCCTTCTTCTTCCAAGAATCTCTGAAAGGCTGATTAAGAGTATCAACATGTGTCACCTCTTGCTCAAGTAAAGAGAGCCTCAGCCTATTGTATGGTGGAGGTTGCCAACCAGCACACTTACTGTTCGCCAATTTAAGACAAAACTGGCAAAAGTAAGGATTCCTGACTAGTGAAAATGGAAGTGCAGAAGCATAAATCATCCGAGCACATTCCTTATCTAATTCATCTCTGTCATTAACGTTAAAACAGAATTCCACAGTTCCTTTTTTCTTTTCCGGCTGGATTAAATCAGTACCCGGAAGGAGGGTCACATAATCAAATTTCCTCTTTGATTCATACGCTTCTCTAATCTTCAAATTCTCTGCCTTTTCATGCTCTTGCTGCAATTGTGCCTTAACTTGATCGGACATACTCTTACATCCTTCGACACCTTAACCCGACAATCATAAGTGATGGGCTTTCACTTTTGAGCATGAACCAATCACTAATTTGAGGCAATAGTTGCAGGTCCATTTCCTATTACCACCACTAGTTGCGTTTCCGACAACAGTAACATGATTCCATAATGGTTTGTCATAGAATGATGAAAATTGGTTAGGACTAGGCCTTTTTGGTGCTGAATTTTTCGGGGGTTAGGCGTGGAGGAGTTTGGTTAAGACATTGATACTGAGGGATGATGATACAATTGGAGAAAATTTCAGTCGAGGTGTGAGAATTTGGAGATCCATGGATATCGTTTAAATAGTATGAGTACTTGATAGCTGGGGAGACTAAAGCTAAGAGAATTGTATTCGACATATTTTGGGAGCAGAGGAAGCTTGAATGTGATTGTTTAGGGAATGAATAAATTTAATGGGAGTAGTAGATGGATGATAATGATAGTGTTTTGGGAGGATAAACTTCTCCTACTTGATATACGTGTAGGACATATTGTTTTATGTATAATTGTATAGTACTCCTATCTAGTATGTAGTACAACTTTTTAAAAATTTGATTAAGTTATGATAAAATGATATGTATATGGCATGATCATAGATTGAATAAGTAATTTAAAATTGTTTCAAAAAAAAATGTAATTTTAAATTTGATTAAGTTTATGATAAATTGATAAATTTTAAAAATGTAATATTAAATTTGATAAATTGATATTAGTAGTCTTATATTGCATAATCATAGATCGAGGATCAATGATCTTTACAAAATGATCATAACCTACGTAACGTTGAGTTTTATAAAACTTATGATCTAATGATATTAGTCAACCTTATATGTTATATGGCATGATAATAGTTGAATAAGTAATTTTAAATTTGATTAAGTTTATGATAAAATGATATTAGTAGTCTTATATTGCATAATTATAGATCGAGGATCAATAATCTTTACAAAATGATCATACCCTACGTAACAGAAAGTTTAATAAAACTTATGATCTAATGATATTAGTCAACCATAAATGTAATATGGCATGATCATAGTTTGAATAAAATTTGATTAAGTTTATGATAAAATGATATTAGTAGTCTTATATTGCATAATTATAGATCGAGGATCAATGATCTTTACAAAATGATCATAACCTACGTAACGTACATTTGAGTGAAAATGAAGGATTTTGTTTTTTTTTTTCGTTTTTGGTTTTATTTTTAATAATCCTTCAGAATTTTTTAATAGTTAAAAATAATTGTTGAAGGTCGCAAAAAATATAATATATTATAATATAATGTTGTTTCTCTTAATCATTTTAATTTATATATAACATTTTTTTTTTGCAAAGAATATATATATTTTTCTTACAAATATAATATGTATTTTTTTTAGGAAAAGAAATTTAATATGTATTTAAATTACTCTTAATCATTTTTAATATATTTATAATTTTATCGGATTTAAATTAATGGTTGACCTATCAATATTTCAAAAGATCTTTATATATATATATATATATATAATAATAATAATAATAATAATAATAATAATTATATTTTTTGATGCTCATTGTTACAAAATTAAAGGTTCCCCCCCCCCTAATTTTGCAACATAGAAAGTATATTTATCATTAACATCCCTCTAATTTAAAGATTTTTCCCCTAATTTTTTCCGCGAAATAGCAATGTAGTGTAATTTTTGTAAAAAAGAAATACTATGATTATTCTAATTTACATAGTGGTAAAAGATTTTGAAATGTTAGGATTTCTTTTGAAAAAAAATTGTCATTTATACTATGATTTTTAATTTATGTCGTACATACTTTGTATCTATTATATGTAGTACTAGATTTTATAATGTTATGATTTCTCTAGTATAATAAATTCTTATCATTTCTATTATTTTTTTAAAGAAAAAATACACTATGATTTCTAATTTATGTAGTATATATTTTGTATTGTTTATGTCTAATATTAAATGTGTGGTAAAAGATTATACAATGTTATGATTTCTCTAGTAAAAAAAAAATTAAAATGTTATCATTTCTAAATTTGATTTTTTTTTTTTTGATGGAAGATATGATACGTTGTATCTAATATTAATTACATTGTACAAGATTTTAATTATTATATTATCTTTTTTCTTAAAAAAAATAAAATTATATGATATCAAATTTAGGTACTTTGTATCGACTGTAAAAAAAAAACAGGTACTTTGTCTCGAACCTTAAGTCTTAAATGGTTTCAAAAAAGAAAAAAAATCTTAACTCTTAAATATGTAGCCAAGAATTAAATATGATGATTTCTAATTTAAATATCCAAGTTTTTTTATTATTTTAAATAATAAATATATAAATAACTAATCTTAAATAGGTAGTACTAAATTCCTAGGAGTACTTTTTTTTGAGGAAAAAGAAACTAATAAACAAAATGACTTTTCAACTACACAATTTAAAAGATATGGAGTATGTACAGACTAGCATGTTGAAAATAAAAGGAAAATATTTGAGAATAAAAAGGAAAATATTAATAAAGAATTAAAGATTACACTTCATTAAATACAATTGTCATTATTATAATATTATTAGATAGAATTGTAGGGTTCCCTAAAAAAAAAAAAAAAAAAAAAAAAAAAAAAAAAAAAAAAGATAGAATTGTAGGGTTCTTCACACGTAGTAGAATTGTAGGAAAATGTGTTACTTTATTCTACTGTAACACCTAGTAACTAGTAAGGCATCTAGGGTAAAAAAAAAAATTATAAAATAAATGAAAATAATTTAATGGGCATTTACTGTTTTCCACTTTACCAAAGCTTTACAGCTGTCTTGGACTTGGATAACTTACTATACACAAAAAAATACAAATAAACACAAAAAAAAGCTAAAATTTAATTTGAAAAAGATGCTTCATCTTCTTCCTTTGTCCTTCATCTTCTTACTATACACAAAAGACGCTTCATCTTCTTCTTCATCCTACACAAAAAAATACAAATAAACATAAAAAAAATGGCAGCCCTTATGGAGGAATCCAGGTCCAACCCTTGGGAAAACTCCTCCTAATTATGTTTATTCAAAATTAGGCGAGTCCACTTTCTCTCCCAGGAGTCCAACTCGTATTTCGTGTTCGCACCGGGGTCGCGTCGTGTCGATGCCGGTATGGTTGGGTGGTGGGTCGAGTCCGTGCAACGCAAGGTATATCAAAGTTGTCGGGTTCCACTATGGAGTTGTACATTGACCAAGTTGTCAAGCAGGTAGTAATGGAGACTAACTTGGGGTTATATCCTAGCTCAAATTCTAGTATGCCTCTCCAAATGATTGGAACAAATTCAGAGGTAGCAGTCTCTTTCACAAGATTGCTGACTGATGATCTTTATGTTCAACAACATATTTCGGAGCTAACTTCTCCCACACCAACTCCTCACACAGGAAACTCCTCCAGAAATCCCTCTTTAGATGCACTCGATTACATTAATCTTGAATAAGTTGATGGCTTTGGAACCATAGTAGATAATTTGGATAGTGATAAAGGTGATGAAGAAGGTGCATGTGAGGAAAATGACATTATCATAAAAACAAATGCTCCTTCACAATCTTTTAATGTTATAGAAGAAATGGATCAAACACTTTGTGACTCATGGATAACATGGCTAGGAAACAACACTTATAATGGTGAATTCAGTGTTGGTTAGGAGTTTGATTCCTTACATCAACTGAAAGATATAGTAAAATCATACTCCATCACTAAAAATCAATCATTTTGAGTTGTTG
Organism: Chenopodium album; assembly: GCF_948465745.1. Classification (NCBI taxonomy): domain Eukaryota; kingdom Viridiplantae; phylum Streptophyta; class Magnoliopsida; order Caryophyllales; family Amaranthaceae; genus Chenopodium; species Chenopodium album. The sequence continues at coordinate 17,319,424 of NC_137854.1, read as the reverse complement.
AGTCCGAGCCATCAAAGTATGTTGTGGAGTGTAAAAGGAAAAAGACACACAATTATCCTTTGAAGCTGCGTGCAATTAAGGATCCAATGTTACCTATTTTTCGAGTTGTGAAGTATAATGGTCCGCATGCAAATAATTGTGTAGATGACATTATCTCCGGTGATTATCAAAATCTCAAGTCTGAATTTGTGTGCAATATCATCTTAGATCTTGTACGAGTTGATCCTTCTCTTAAAATACGTGCTATTGTACAAGTTATTAAGGATCGAACCGAATTCTCTATAACTTACAGAAAGGCATGGCTAGCAAAACAAAAGGCAATCGCCATCATATTTGGTGATTGGGAGAAATCGTATGAAGAGTTGCCTAGGTACATGCAAGCTTTACAAGAAGCCAATGAGGGAACTGTTGTTCATTGGAGCACAATAGAGACATCTAATCCGTCTATTCATGTGTTCAAAAGAGTTTTTTGGGCTTTTAAGCCATCTATTGATGGATTTCGGCACTGTATACCTCTAATCACTATTGATGGGACTCACTTATATCGGAGGTACAAGGGCACCTTGCTCATAGCAATGGCAACTGATGCAAACTTTCAGCTTTTCCCTCTTGCCTTTGCGATTGTAGAAAATGAGTCTATCGAAACTTGGTCATGGTTCATGGCATGTCTTAGGCAATCAGTCACCCAAAGAAGAGGTTTATGTGTCATTTCTGATAGATCGACATGCAGGGATACTAGATGCAATGAATAAGGAGGGGAGTGGATGGGAGGAGCCTTTTGCACATCATAGGTTTTGCATTCGACATCTTGCATCTAACGTGGGCAAACACTTCAAAACTCATATGAAGAATCTATTTGGTCGAGCTGCTGATGAAAGATAAAAGAAAAAGTTTGAATTTTGGTTAAAAGAATTGGTGATTAGAACATTAAGGCTCGAGAATACTTAGAGAATATCCCTTTTCATTTGTGGTCGATCCACCATGATGGCGGGTTTAGGTATGGGATCCGGACAACTAACATGTCGGAATGCTTCAATGGAGTGATGAAAGGAGCCCGTTGTTTACCTATCAAAGCAATTGTGGAAATGACTTTTTTCCGCGTGAATTCATACTTTGTTACTAGGCAAGACTGGGGCAAGAGGAGATTAGAAGAAGGTCATGAGTATAGTGAAAAGGCCTACAAAATAATAGAGAGAAACATGCAAAAATCAGCTGCACATTCAGTTAAATCATTTGATTATGAGATGGGTCTTTTCCAAGTCACTACTGGTCGTGGAAATCGCCCTCCTGGGAAGGGGGATAACAAACATAATGTGGATTTGGTTAAGAAAACATGCACCTGTGGAAAATTTATAATCTACAAGCTTCCATGCTCTCATATCCTAGCGGTTTGTCGGGATCAAAACTTGTCATATGCCTCGTTTATCGACCCATTCTTTAGCACTCATGAATATAGACAAACATACATTAAAAGTTTTAAGCCTCTTCCTGATGTTCCATATTGGCCTACTTATGTGGGTCCAAATATTATTGCTAATGAAAATCGGAAACGAGGAAAACCTGGACGAACGAAATCAACTAGGATAAAAAAATAAAATGGACGAAGGTGCACGTACCAAGAACAAAACAGCATGTAGCATATGTCGACAAAGAGGTCATAATGCACGTACTTGTCCTTTAAAGAGTAGTGATGGATCATCGGGGTATATAAAATTTAATTATGTTAATTTTCATATGTATACAAACTTTTTTATGTGTTATTTTATTTGTTTAATGGGATACTAATTTTACTTTATTTTTTTCAGGTCTCATGGAGTCGGTGATCAACCCGGGACCAATTGACACCTCTGTTCTTCGGCTGCAAGCAAAGCATAGAAGTGAGGGAGTTTGGCGAGGAGACGAGGATAAAATTTTGACATGTAGAGAGCATGTGGTTAGTTTGACACGAGACTGGAAAGTAGATGATCGAGTCTTACATTATGTTCGAGTGGTGGGATTCTATGGTTTACATAAGTTACGTGGGGGTGGAGTCTTACTTGATCGACCTCTTATTACTGCGTTAGTAGAAAGATGGAGGCGCGAAACACATACATTTCATTTGAGAGTGGGTGAGGTCACTATTACTTTACAAGATGTTGCTGTCTTGATGGGTTTAAGGGTTCATGGTGATGCTGTTACATGCTCTGGTTCTCTAGGTTGGGCTGATTTGGTTGAAAATATGTTAGGTGTTCGACCAGAGTCAAGGCCTAAGAAACCACTTGAAGGCTCATCTTTGAAGTTGAGATGGTTGAAGCAACAGTTCTCCGATATTCCAGATAATGCGGATGATGATGTGGTACATAAGTTTAGTAGAGAATACATTCTTGCTCTCATGGTATCCTACTTGTTCGCAGACAAAAGTGGTGACTCTGTGCAGCTTGTCTACTTACCCTTGTTACAAGATTTAGAAAAATCTGGTAATTGCTCGGCAAATAGGAGGTCCAGTGCTATTGATGCAATTGTGGTCGTGGGAGCATATTCACATAGGACGGCCTATTATATCTAGTGTTAGAGATCCTCCAGACGAGCCAGAGGACTATAATGAGCCATTAATTATTGGATCTCAGCATCAACATGGAGTTGATCCCCTTGCATGCAGGTATGTAGTCTTTCGTAAAATTTCATATATTTAATTCTATTTAGGGATATATATATTCATATTTTAACTCGCTAATTTTAATGTTGTATATAGTTGGCTTCGAGTCCACTTTTGTAGTACCCATACAGCTTCTGGACTACCTTACTATAGGGATGCACTTGATCGTCAGACTAATGAGCAAGTAATGTTTACTTTATACCTCATTTAATTAACATAATGGATGCATTATTTAATCACTTATTGGATGCATTCCCGTTGCATGCGGTAAATGTGGTTGTTTTTTTTTCTTTTTTATGGTAATAACTTAGTTATCATAATGTAGATGACATGGCAACCATATACCGAGGAGGTTCTTGCATCCTTGCCTGAGATATGTCGATCCGATCATAATGTGATGCGCACTTTTGCACCATTGATTTGCTTTGATATTGTGGAGTACCATCTGCTAGGACGAGTAATGCGACAGTTTGGTCTGGAGCAACCGATCCCTACGACTCTTGACACAAGTGATAAGTTGCATAAGGTGGATAAACGTAAGCTCAACAGAAACTATGACATTGTGCATGAAAAGTATATAGAAGAATGGCGGAAGCGTGAGGATAGAGTAGTTTCTGGTCATCCATTTAGTGGCCGCACATTGTTACAGTACATGAATTGGTATCGGCACATCACTAGGACCATCATCACTCCCCCTACACAAATCCGCCCTTCTACTCATTACCAACCTGCCTCGACTGAGTTGGTGTTGGTAAGATTGACCAAGTTTCTAATTTTTCTTTTAACATGTTAAATGTTGTAAACTTTTCTAATTTTTGTTGTTGCTGTTTTTTTTTTTTTTTTTTTTTTTTTTTTTTTAAAATTTTTTCTTTTTTACAGTCACATGCATTAGGTGATATAGCCCAAAGGTGCATGCGAATTATTGAGGCTGTTGGTGATTTGCCTATGGAGAAAGCATTACCGTTGACTTTAGAATCGCTTCGCACTATAAATGCATACTGTGCTGGCACATTAACAAGGGTCGATCAATCTCACCTCCTCCAAGATAGTGAAGTTCTTCAGCCACCCTCGGCCTCCACACCATCTAGCTCCTCCTTGCAAAGTGTGTTGCACTCTCAAGCACCCCGCAAACGGAAACATAGTGCTCTTCGTGGTCGAGGACGTGGACCTTTTTGTCAACTGAGCACAAGTTCACCTTCAGTTTCTTCTCCTGCTTTGACTACTACACCTATGCTCTCATCTAGTACTTTGACTACATCTACACCTCTGCCCTCTTTTACTCCTCGACCCTCTTTGCTTGCAGCCACTAGTTCACCCTCGTTCACATCCATGTTGCCACATAATTATTCTGGTATTTCTACTCATCAAGTACCCTCTTCTACAGTTGTATCTCCACCACTAGTTTATGCTCGACGAATCACTTTCACTACGTCACCCATTTTGGAAGTGGATGAGTCAAATTTTGAAACACCATGACCATTACATCGTAAAAAACGTCATTAGAGTAGGAGATGTAAATTATTTTGCTTCATCGGAACTCATTTTGGTATATTTGTAATACTTACTTTAGTTAATTCAATGTTATTATAAATGTTTTGGTTTGTTTGTGGACATTTGTTATTGGTTGGAATTGTTTTAATAGGTTAATTGTATAAGTTGTGTGAATGTGTATAGGCCATGATATTGTTACAGGTTGCACAAATGAGGGGATGACGCCTACAAGTTTAACAGCTTTTCGATTATAAGCTTCAGACTAAAACCGCTACCTCTAGCGGTTATAGTATATAAAGCGCTACTTCAAGTTGCGGTTTATGTACTAAAACCGCTATCTCAAATAGCGGTTTATATACTATAACCGCTACTTGAGGTAGCGGTTCTAAGCTAAAAAAAATTAAAAAAAATTAAAAAAGTTTCCCGATCCTACGTGGACAGCAATTTGGTAAATAAGTTATGCAAAATGGTAAATAAGTTTCAATTTAACCATATTTTCGTAAATCGTCCCCTTAATTGAGAAAATATCGAAAATTTTGTGTTTTTAGGGTGAGTCGTTGTAACTTGTAAAGGAGATAAGGTTGGTTGTTATATAAGAGGTATAAGCTTAAGTTTTGGAGGAAAAAAATAAAATTTGGCCACACTTACCGGATTTTGTTGGTAGAAAACCAAAATGAGTAGTGCTACTCAAACTTTTTAAATTTAGTGGGTAATTTTTTTGATAAAAATTTTAAGTGAGTAGTTGACAAAATGATTTATTAGGTGGGTAGTTCTTGACAATTTTTCCTAATGTATATTTAATTAAAATTCAATTTGTAGTAGTTTATAAAATATTATAATTTGAAATAGAGGAACTATATCGTCTATATGTCATCAAAATACGACACTTATATAAATGAGGAAAAACTTGTGTGGACCTGGTTCACAATAATATTGTGGACCTAAGGTCTATACGCTTGAAATTGTTATGTTAAATATAATGACCCTAATTTTACATAGTACACACATGTCGATCGACGCTACGATGAATATAGTGACCCCAATTTTAACATTGACCATTATTAGTGCTGTCAAATTTCAAACCGAAACCGTTTAACTGCCCGAAACCGACCGACCCAAATGAGAACCGAACCGATTAAAAACCGATATTTTTGAAACCGAAAACCGACCCGAACCGTATTTTAGTAAACCCGAAACCGAATCGACGTGAATAATGTTAAACCGTATAAGAACCGAACCCGTTAACAAACCGAACTGAAAGAAAACCGAACCGAAAAAGAACCGAACCGTATCTAACCCGAAACCGGTTCCAACCCGAAACTGTTTAAACTGGCAAAAAAACCGCTTACACCGAACCGTTAGCAAACTGCTACCCGTTTGCACCGAACCATTTAAAAACCAAACTGATTGTAAACCGAACTGGTTATAAACTGAACCGTTTATGAACTAAACCGCTTCTAAATCGAACCGTTTACAAACTTTTTTATGTAATTAAATGGATTTTTTTTTTACCGGAATATAATTAAATGGATTAAATGATTAAATAAGAAGCATATAATAACCTAATTGTAAAACAATAATACATTAATACACTAACTCTTATAATCTACTTTGTAATAAACTAGTAAGATCAGTATGACTACACTTGAAACAGAACATAATATGTATTTATAAAATCAATGAGAATTTGTTTATTATATGATGCCAAAACATGAAATGATTCGCGACTTGCCGACTTTATATAAAACTTGTGAACGCAAAAGGTTAGCAAGTACTATCAAATTTCAAACCAAAACCATTTAACTGCCCGATCCAAACAACTTGATAAACAATTTATTTTTTGAAACCGAAACCGACCCGAACCGTAATTTAGTAAACTTGAAATGGAACCGATTTGAATAACGTTAAAGTGGTTAAACCATCGAAGAACCAAACCAGTTATAAACTGAACCGAAAAAGAACCGAACCAGTTAAAAACTAAACCGAAAAAGAACCAAACCAGTTATAAATTGAACCAAAAAAGAACCAAACTGTTTCTAACCCGAAACCGTTTCCAACCGGAAACTGTTTGAACCGGGATAAAAATCGTTTACACCGCACCGTTAACAAACCGCAACCCGTCTGCGCCGAACCGTTTACTACCCGGACTGTTTACAACCCGAACCGAATTAAAATCGCTTAAGAATAAACCGAAACCGAATCGAACCGATAACTATTTAAACCGAACCAAAACCGACCCGTGAGACAATTAAACCGATTCCAAACTGACCCGATTAAATACCGAACCGATTTCAAACCGAACCGAAATCGAACTGTCTAACCGTTTTGACAGTATTCATTATTATTCATATTGACCAGTATATCAAAACAACCATTATAAAAAAATTAACCTCTTATGACCTTCATAATAACACCATGACTTTTATTATTTTTTTGAATAACTTTTTTTATAACACATTGATTTTTTTTTCTTAAAATTTTATTAATAAAACGACCATAATGTTACTGATATTAGTGGTTCACAATCAACTACTACGTAATATGAATCACAAGTCCTAAAAACAGAGGGAGTATTTTAAACAAAATGTTAAAATCTGAACCGTCCAAAACCTGTGCAAAAGCTTCCAAAGCAAAGATGGCTAGTTGATGTTTCTCAACTCTGACAAAAACATAAAAAAACAAATAAATAAAAACAACTTCTCCACCTCGACTCTTCCAACCTTTCAACACTCTTTTTACTATTCTTTCCCTCTTTTTTCTCTCTCTCTATTCTGCCCCTTTTTTCTCCACTCAACACTTTCCTACATTTTTTTTTTGGGTTTTTTCTCAGATTTGTCTAGTGGGTTTTGAATGGTTCTTTTTTTTTGAAGATTTTTCACTAAAATGAAGTCAGATAATTCAATGGCGGTTTTACATGGTTTTCTGCTTCTACTTCTACTTCATTCTGCTTTTTCTGCTGATGAAAGTAAGTACTTTTCATTTTCTGGGTTTTAATTATTTTTGCTAATAAGATTGACCCACAAAAATGCTCATTGTTTTTGCTATTTTCTGTTTATTCTTGCCATTTGAGATAAATTTGCTGGTTTGTTGTATTTTTGCTGCATTTTGGTATTTTTTTTTTTGAATTTAGTTTTACCTCATAATTTTTGAAATGTGCAAAAATTGGTCCCATCTATAGAAACAATTAAGATTTTGTAGTGTGAAATAGTTGATTTGGGTTCCAGCTCAATTTGCTGTTTTTCTAGGACAATGTTGGCATCTTAAGGAATATTTTAATGACAGCCTTGCAGTGTTTTGTAACCAACAAACTAACTAAAATAATTTAAACTTTAAGGGTATTAGAGTAATTTTGGATTTATTTGAACATGATTTGAGTCCATTAATGATCTGGTAATTTAATGAGTCTTGTTATAGTAATAAAGGATTAATGATTTTTCACAATTCTACTTGATTTGTATGGGAAGGTGATCTTAGTAGATTTTTGACTATGGTATTTTTGCAATGTTGATGAATTGTAGGGTGAAATACTGAAATTATTGCCTTTTTTCACCATGACTAGGTTCGAGTTTTGAAACCATGTCTTCCTAGCTACTGTAGAGGAGGAAGTGAGATTGTTATGCTATGTTAAGGACCGAGGAAGGCCGATAAGACCTTATGTTAACTAGTGAACTCGAGGGTTTTCGTGAAGCATAATAGTTACCGTAGTGTGTCTAGTGAGGCTCTTTGTATTAATAAGGGTAGAAGGGTGGAGTTATTTGCAAGCAGTCTCATCATATTAAACTATCAAACAGCTATATGTGTTAGACTTTTGATTCGAAATGCATTGATGCTCTATTTGGTAGGTGGTAATGAGTGATGCAATGTAATGGTAATGAACTTGTAACTAATTTTGGAATGAAAGTCTCATGTCAATGTACTTGGTATGATAGTAATGCAACTTCAAACTAAGTATTTGTCTTTCTGTATAAGTTAATTTTACCAGTCTTACCACTCATTGGAACCTCAATTTTTTTTATTGAGTGGCAAAAGAAATTTGTGATGAAAAGCACATACCTAGAAGCCAGAAAGCATTCTAATTATTATTTCACGAGACTTTCCTATAGCTCATCACCTGTCTTGCTATTGATTACCACCTTCTCAACATGCTGTGATAGCATACAACTTCACGATATAAAATGTGTATGTAGAAAAAAATAATAATATAGCCCTGTATTGTAAGAAACTATAATATTGCCTATGAGAATTCTCTCAGCTCTACTGGCAGTCGATAAGTATAAGGAACTTTTCATACCTTGAGTATGGACAACTTTCACTTATCCTAGAACTGCAAAGATGTGAATTATGAAATTTAAATAGTCCTAATTTGTCAATTTTATTGTCATCACCAGCTAGAACTTCTGCATGATCAATTTATCATTATGTTGCCTTTTGTGGTAAGTACATATTTGTAATTGTTTCTAATATAGATGTAAAACAGAATCTAATGCCCTATTTTATTTAATCAAAATCAATTTACTTTGAAACCATGAATTCTGAATGTACGTCAGGTAAAGCAATATTTTGGGTTCTATACGAGGCTCATGGAAGACTTAAGATTTACAAGCATTCAAGCACAAGCAAAAAGCTTTGGTAGCTTGTAAAAGCCTTCTTAATAAGAATATAACATTCAAATCATGCTAATTTACCACCTTATCCCTATCTTGTTAAGAATATGATGCAATGTTATCAATTTATATGGAATTTACTGCTTCTACTAAGTTCCCTTAAACTAATTATATTCAATTACTAATCAGAACCCTCCTTATAATTAGTTTCAGGAAATTGGTATTAATTTGAGACAGAACAATTTATGCCTTTCAAGATAGAGTTCTTTGTTTCACTCTGCTTTGTAGATAAACACAGATATAGCATTTCTATTTTCTGTAGATGTGTTTTGTCTTTTCACTGGTAGCTATTTCACATGAGATAAATATTTCATCTTTATCCCATTAGTACTTTCTTCCTTTTCATTTAGATAATGATCTTTAATATCAATTCCATTGTTGGGTACATTCCATTTAGTATGTTCACCACCTTTGTCCGTGCATGGGCAACTGTCCTTGAAGACTTTTGATTCAAGTTGTTGGTTTAATTGTTGCTTCGAGGTCTTAGTTGAATATAAAGAATAATATATCACATTGCTTTACTTTTGCAGTTTCAAATTGAATGAAGGCTACTAATAAGTGTAAGAAATAGAAGAAATGATATCTTAGATAGAGATTTGGAGAATATAAATTTTCATTTAAAGCTCTAATGATAGGATCTAGGGTGTAACCTTGATTAACATCAGATTTGGTTGATGTTTAATTTATTTCAAACTTTTACTATGATCAATTGTTTTTGAGTCTTATACAAATTTATAACTATGGTCAATATAGAATAAAGTAAGAGTGAGTAGACAAATATAAGGGACTTAAATGAAAAGAAGTAAAACATACAAAGTGGAGGTAGTATGACTGTATGACAAATTTATTTATTTATTTAAATTTTTAATTCTCCATTATTCCAACTCTTTGTCATCTGCACAAGTGCATGTTTATCTTTGCATTTGGACATGTCTAAACCTTGCAGTAACCTCTCCTTCATCTTACCTCTCCAATTCTACTGTGGAAATCTTCTTTTAGTTTTCATCTCTTTCTGCCTGTTCTCATATACCAAGCTTTGACAAACACTTATTTTTCCTACAATCGTCTTTTAAGCATAGTTTGAAAGCCCAACATTCATTTTTTTTTTTTTTTTGAATGGAATAACATATTGACCCATATAATAAAGCTGGATGAATAACTGACTTATAAATAATTTGCTTCACCTTAGGGGCACATTGTATTCCTAGATTCTCCTCTATTCCTCTCCATATGTGCCATTCAGACTTGATCCTGTGCAAAACCTCTTTGCTAATATATTTGCTTTCTGGATAAAAGACCAGTTGTACATAAACCATTTTTCTCCAGCTTCTAAATTTTTATGGGCTGAAATAGAATTTTCCAATTCAAGCTTTTCAATGTGAACAGGACTTATATGATTAATGGAGACGTTGATATTATACTACAGTCATTAAATTCATTGAATTTTGCTTTCAAACTAGTGAATATGAATTGGTACTTTGTACTCCCTACTAAATAAGTGGTCACAACTACGACAATAGACTTTTCAATGTAGATGGGTTTCAGTAGTCTTTTTATCTTAGAACAGTAGAACAAAGTAGTTGTTATTTGAGGAGACAAAGAGGGAGTTCTAACAGACTTGGAAGATCCTGATTATGGTTGTATCATAAACCTATTTAACTATGCTCAAGTAGTTTATCAGGGTGATTATTTGAAAAGGCTTTTGATCAATTAATTAATCTGTTATCAACTCAGGACATGTTATCGTGAATGTAGTACATTGAGAGAGAGTGAGAGTTTATTACCATCCTAAAAAAAAACTTGGCATCTGTGTCATCTTGCAGTATACAGCTTGAAACATGCAATTATGTTGTGATTTTTTGGTGATGTGTGAATATTGTAATTTGTATTTCACTGAACAATTGTACTCACTCTTTTGCAAAATTCTACTCTATGCAGATGCCTTTATAGGTGTTAATGTAGGAATGGATCTCTCTGATGTGCCTACTCCAACTCAGGTGGTCGCCCTTCTCAAAGCACAAAATATCCGACACATTAGGCTTTTTGATTCAGATCGGTCTATGCTCCGTGCACTTGCAAACACAGGAATTCAAGTTACTGTCTCTGTTCCTAATGAACAGCTTCTTGGAATTGGTCAATCAAATGCTACTGCAGACAACTGGGTAACTCGGAATATTGTGTCTCATGTACCTGCCACCAACATCACAGCCATAGCTGTAGGTTCTGAAGTTCTTACTGCCCTTCCAAATGCTGGTCCAATACTAGTCAGTGCCATGAAATACATTCATTCAGCCCTTGTTGCTTCAAATCTTGATTCTAGGATCAAAGTGTCAACTCCACATGCATCATCGATTATACTCGACTCTTTCCCACCTTCCCAAGCTTTCTTTAACCGTACATGGGACCCAGTCATGGTTCCCTTATTGAAATTTTTGCAGTCTACGGGTTCTTACCTCATGCTTAATGTGTATCCTTACTATGATTACATGCAGGCTAATGGTACGATCCCCTTGGATTATGCCCTTTTCCGTCCTCTTCCCCCAAATAAAGAAGCTGTAGATACCAACACTCTCTTGCACTACACCAATGTTTTTGATGCCCTTGTTGATGCTTCTTACTTTGCCATGTCCTATCTAAACTTCACCAATGTCCCTGTTATTGTGACTGAATCAGGTTGGCCTTCCAAGGGTGACTCATCTGAGCCTGATGCCACCATTGAAAATGCTAATACATATAATAGTAATCTCATTAGGCGAGTTCTGAACAACACCGGTACACCCAAACATCCTGGAGTAGCAGTAAGTACATACATCTATGAATTGTACAATGAGGACTTAAGACCTGGATCAATCTCAGAGAAAAACTGGGGGCTTTTTGATTCCAACGGTGTACCTGTCTATACTCTGCATCTAACAGGTTCAGGGACAATATTGGCCAATGACACTACGAACCAAACTTACTGTATTGCAAAGGAAAATGCAGACCCTAAGATGCTTCAGGCAGCTTTGGATTGGGCTTGTGGGCCTGGAAAAGTCAACTGTTCAATTCTTTTGCAGGGAGAACCTTGTTATGAGCCTGATAATGTTGTCTCCCATGCAAATTACGCTTTTGACACTTATTACCATAAGATGGCCATGGCACCTGGTACCTGTTATTTCAATGGAGTGGCTACTGTCACAACTTCTGACCCAAGTAAGTATCACAAGGTTTTTAGTAAACTTTACAATATATTCTCTGCACCAGCAATGCGAGCTCTTTTGATATTTGGACTAAGTAGTTGAGTCATTTATGTAGCTGCTGTTGTGCTTTTATATGTTTCCCTTTTACAACTTCAGTATATAAGAGGAAGAGAATTGTCTGAACTCTAGCTCCATTAAAAGAATAACCCCTTTGCCAGTGCTTATTCTCAGACAGTTTTCCAATAATGCCGAAGCATTGGATTATTCACACTTCTGGTTGCTACATCTTTATGCTTATCATAGTTCAGAGCTATTAGCTAAATTGCCATCATTTACTTGCTTAATAATTGTGGCTGTTTCATGATCTGTGGAATAACTATTATATTCGTTTCTGCAGGTCATGGCTCGTGTATATTTCCTGGAAGGTATGTATTGATTTTGACCCTCTGATCATTTCAGTTGTTTGTACACTTGATATCATGTTGCTGACTTCTTTTTGGTTGGTTTAATTTGGCTTAGGGCCTATTGATGTTGTATGAGCTCACCAGTTACGTATCTGCCTAGTATTAATATATCTTGTTTTACCTTTCGCAGTGGTGGAAAGAATGAAACCCTTTCAAATAGCACAGCTCTCGCTCCTTCTGAAAGCTCAACAAGCCATGGTACTCCATGTCACTTCTTTCACGGTTCTTCTTGGATTCATGTGGTATTGAGCAGTTTTCTTTTGTATGCATATTCTTTGTGACATAGAAGTTGGTATTCTGCATGCGTAAGCAGCTGTAGCTTCAGCATATTCGTTAAGATGTTTGGATTGGTTCTATTTAGAAAGGTGCCACAGACCCAATTTTGTATGTAGAGGAAGGGTCAAAGATGGCAATAGGGGTTTTTTCATTTGAGGTAAATTGTTCAAGGTGTATGATCAATCTATCAAAGAATAGAAAAGAAAAAAGATACAGAAGAGATGGATGATCAATTGGATTTAATGTATCATTTTTTTTTTTGAGGAAAAGGATTTAATGTATCATACTTCCTATTTATTAAAGGATTTTTTTTTTTTTTTTTTTTTTTTTTTTAGCCACCAACACTTGATATTCATTCATGAAATTGCCTCACACTTCCTATATTTTTTTTTGTTGACGGCCCGACACACTTCCTATTTATTAAACCGTTTTTGTGCTTTATTATTATTTACAAGATTTTAATTTTTTTTTTATTTACTAGATTTAAACCCGCACGTTCTCTATTAATAATTAATCAACGTTCATTATTTGTGAGATTGGCAACAGATGGGTTTAAACAAGATTTTAAAAAATGTTGATTTTAAAGTAGGGATAAAAGTCATTGAATAATTACATTCTTGTATGGTGTGTTCACCCGCACACAAGACACATTGTTTTATTGTCTAATGGACTATTCAGGTGAGTTTTCATGCGTTTGCATAGCAATGTTGGAAATTATCCTTTGACAACCCGAATCAAACTTCACTTACAGATTCCATATGGTGACCATCTCTGATCCTCGTTGGAAAGTGAAATGTTTATCAGAAAATTATATATTTGAGAGAAAGACTCAGGAATATAAAATGGGTTTACAACCATGTGTTTCAAGCAAAAACTATTATAGTATTACAGGTCAAGAATGAGTGACTCCAATTATAAAGATAAAGGTAAGCTTTTATGGTAATGGAAAAGGTTTTTACAATGTCTCTTTTTCTCAACATTGTACCAATCATAATGCTCAAATCATAAAGATAAAGGTAACCTATGTAATATACAAAGTAATTCTTCTTATATACTATGAAGTACTAGTGAAAAATACAACGAACCAAATGTATAGTGACAGTAACATGGACGGAATATATGTGCTCATGTCATGTAAAAGGTGAAAGATTAGAATTAAAATATTTAAGTGTGTAGCTAATGTGCTTATTAAAAGTACAAGTGTGAATACCCGAAATTTCATCTAAACCATTTCAAATTTGCACCCACAACCGCGTTTACCTGACTTACATATATTTCACTTTGTTGACAGTTCGGATGATTAATTTCCTCAGAAACATAGTATCATAGAGAGAAAAATACGAAAGAAAAATCCCAAAAAATGAGAGTTGAGGAAGCAGTTTTAATTGTTGTATGGCAGCTGTTACTAATAATGTCAGCTGCAACTCGGCCAGCAGCAACTCATCAAGTACGGATAGCAAAGCATGGGTGCAAAGACAGGTGCGGGAATACTAGCATTCCTTACCCTTTTGGCATAGGTCCTAACTGCTACCACAACCCTTGGTTTGAGGTTGAGTGTAACAGAACGAGTGGTGAGTTCTTGTTAAAGAAGATATCCGAATACTATTATGGACAGCAACTTGTAAAGTGGAGGCCGCTGATAAGCTGGGAACAAGGTCGAAGAACTATAACCATTGAAACTTCAAGCTTATCGTTTGGAGGAGGTGATCAAGATGGTTCTGTGTTCTTTCATGATACAAATATTGCAAATTTAGAAGAAAGTCCGTTTTTATTCTAAAGGAAGTATAATATTCTGATGGTGTCTGGTTGTGGGGGTGCCACAATGTTGGTAGATAGGTATAACAAGACATTGGCAGGATGTGCAGCATTCTGCATCAATGGTTCTAAACCAGGATCAGACTGTTACGGTATTGGCTGCTGTCAGGCCACCATTTCGCGTTCCTTTAATTATTTTAGTTATAATTTGTCAGTTCTAGCCAATAAAATTCTAGACTCCTTTAATGGGGCGATGGTGGTGGATAGAAATTGGATCATAAACAATCGTAAAGATATTCTAGCTAAAGTCGAAGACTTGTCCTTTTTATCAGCTCCAGTTGTACTTGAGTGGACTGTTAAAGACTTGGAAATACACCATCTCAAATATGCCAATTCGAGTTGTGTAAATAATACTGCTAGTGCTGATGATGATGGAGGCTTAGTCTGTCGATGCAAATATGACTTTTATGAAGGCAATCCTTATCTTCCTTATGGTTGCCAAGGTATATATACAATTTGCTATATAAATTTACATACATTCTTTACTTATTCTTGCTCAAATTTATTCAAATTCGAGCTTGTACATGATGGTGA
The DNA here is from genome assembly GCF_948465745.1 of Chenopodium album. NCBI lineage: Eukaryota > Viridiplantae > Streptophyta > Magnoliopsida > Caryophyllales > Amaranthaceae > Chenopodium > Chenopodium album. The sequence continues at coordinate 17,304,366 of NC_137854.1, read as the reverse complement.
TTATACATTTACATACCAATTTGCAGTTGTCAAGGAATGTGAAGCTTGTGTACAAGATTGCACCCGTCTTTCAAATCATAAATTTGGTTGTCCTCCATTTTCATACACAAGCAAACGTGAAGCAATATTTCCAATAGTACTTGGACTCGGTAAGTTCTTGAACACCCAACAACTTATACAAGTAGTTGTCTTTTAACATCACGACTTTGTTAAGATTTATGTTCAACTTTATTTACTTCCTCTGTTTTTTTTTACTTACTGGGCTTTCTATTTAAGTAAGTTTTACATTACTTTCTATGCTTGTTTAGGTCTGAGCATAGGATCAATGCTAGCACTATTCGGAGCATATTGGTTCTACAAAGTGATAAAAAGAAAAAGGGATTTGAAGATCAAAGCTATATATTTTGAAAGAAATGGCGGTATGTTATTGAAGCAACAAATGTCAACTTCCAAGGACTGCAACACTGAGAAAATTAAAATATTCAGTTCAGGTGAATTAGAGAAGGCAACTGATCAATACAACGAAAATCGTATACTTGGTCAAGGGGGACAAGGAACGGTCTATAAAGGAATGTTGGGTGATGGGAAGATTGTTGCTATAAAGAAGTCTAAAAAAGTGTGTGAAAGACTTTTGAATATCTTCATAAACGAGGTTGTGCTTCTATCTCAAATCAATCACAGAAATGTTGTTAATTTGTTAGGATGTTGTTTGGAGTCAGAAGTTCCTATACTGGTTTACGAGTATGTGCCTTGTGGAACTTTGGCTCAGCATATTCATGAACAAGACTTTCCTATCGCGTGGGAAATGCGGTTGCAGATAGCCACAGACATAGCGAATGCTCTTGCATATTTGCATTCATCTTACTTAGTACCTATATTTCATAGAGACATTAAATCTGACAACATTTTGTTAGATGAGAGATATAGAGCTAAGTTATCAGACTTTGGGATATCGAAGTCTGTTAATATTGATCAAACCCATGTCACCACAACTCATGTTGTCGGTACATTTGGTTACCTGGATCCTGAGTACTTTCATTCATATCAGTTTACTGATAAGAGCGATGTGTACAGTTTTGGAGTAGTACTGGTTGAGCTTTTAACCGGAGAAAAGGCAGTCCGTGTAGAAGAGGATGAAAAAAAGGGACTTGTACCATGGTTTCTTGAACATTTTGAAGAGACTAAACTATACGAAACATTAGATGCTCGAGTCATTAGGGAAGGAAAAGAAGAGGAGATAATGGTTGCAGCTAACCTTGCAAGAAGATGTCTCAACTTTGATGGAAGGAGAAGACCAACCATGAAAGAAGTTGCTGCTGAACTAGAGACACTTCGATCATCCTTACATCATGGATTGACAAGGAGCCAATCTGCAGTTTCATGCTTCGAGCTCAATGAATCAGCTTTTTCTTCTGTTGACATCACTTCAGAAGATTTTTAAGCAGAAGAAGTAATTTACAGCTTCATATTTCATTTAGATTGCATTGTGCTCATTTAGATTGCATTGAAGACGCACTGAGTTACAACTTCATAGAAAAAAAAAATAAGAATAAAAGCTGATTCATAGATAATAGCTTGTATAAAATCTTTTGAATGATTCTTTATATTAGTCAAATCATTAGAAAACCTTGTAATCAAGTACTCGTGTAGTAAACTTTCTTTAATTGATTTTACAAAAACCTTTGCCAGTGCTTATTCTCAGACAATTTGAAGCATTGGACTACTCACGCTTATGGTTTCCACATCTTTATGCTTATCATAGTTCAGAGCTACTTGCTAAATTGCCATTGTTTGCTTGCTACTCCGTATATAGTTGTGGCTGTATTTATGATCTGTTGAAATAACTAATACATTCGTTTCTGCAGGTCATGGCTCATGTATATTTCCGGGAAGGTATGTATTGATTTTTTACCTCTGATCATTTCAGCTGTTTGTACACTTGATATCATGTTGCTGACTGCTATATAGTTCTTTTTGGTTGGTTTAATTTGGCTTAAAGCATATTGATGTTTTAATAGCTCACCAGCTACTATCTGCCTAGTACATCTTGTTTTAGCTTTCGTAATGGCCCTTTCAAATAGTACAGCTCTAGCTCCTTCTGAAAGCTCCACAAGTTATGGTACCCCATGTCACTCCTTTCACAGTTCGGCTTGGATACATGTGTCATTGAGCAGTCTTCATTTGTATGCATTTTCTTTGTGATGTAGAAGTTGGCATTCTGCACTCGTAATCAGTTGTAGCTTCAACATATTTGTTAAGAAGTTGGATTGATTCTGTTTAGAAAGGTGCCACGGACCCAATTTTGTATGTAGAGGAAGGGTCAAAGATGGCAATAGGGGTTTTTTCATTTGAGAGGTAAAAAGTTCAACGTGTATGTATGATCAATCTATCAAAGAAAAGAAAAGAAAAAAATCATAGAAGAGATGGATGATCAAATTGGATTTAATGTATCATACTTCCTATTTATCAAAGGATTATTTTTTTTTCGTTCTTTTTTTTTTGGGTTTATCCACCTACACTGGATATTCATCGATGAAATTGCCTCACAGGATTGATTATTGCAAGTATTACTTTTAGCGTTTTGGTACTTTATTTTTTCTTTTATATTCTTTGATTTATGAGATGGTGAGCCTTGATATTTACTTTAAAAGCGCGATTTCTTGAGGGTAGCAGCAACAGAGCAGAGAGAAGCAACAGTAAGCAGGAGGAGAAGCAGCAGAGCACAACAGCAGCAGTAGACGAGGTCAATAGCAGCAGCAGAGGTGTAGCGGCAGTACGGGACAGCCGCAGCAGCAGGGAAGAGCAGTAGTAAACGAGGACCGCAGCAGCAGCAGCACAACCAACAGAGGACATCAACAACAGCAGCAAAGCATGACAGACATCAACATTAGTGCAACATATTCCACAGAAGGCCAAAGCAGCCCTCCAAGGACCCAAGCAGAGGCTAAGAGGCACCAAGATAGCACAGAACTAAGACACACCAAGCCTAAAAAGGCCACACCAACCTGTGCAGATCAAATACAGGCCCTGCAACCACATACTGTCACCATCACTTACTTGATCATCAAACAGGCCATGCGCTCTAGCACTTCCTTACTAGGCCATTGATTTGCGTTCTCCAATTTGCATAAATTTACTACTTCCGCTACAAATTTGTAATCTTTATTCAAGGTTACAGTACTCAATGAATAATTACAAAGTTCTAAACCTGCTTTCCAGATATAGAATGGAACCTCGAAACTTGATCAGAGATTTGCAGAAATAAAGATACAAAAGAAGAAGGAAGAAATAGATTTAGAGAGAGGAGAGTTAGGAGGAAGGATGTAATTTCATTCATGATGTTTTCATACATCACAAGGCCATATATAAGCTTTACATCATGTTTCGGGTATTTTTATGTCCCTCGCGAGAGTTACAACTCAAAGACTGGATTCAGCAAGGACGCCTGTACCTGCAAAACACACGGAGTACCAAATGGTCGGTGGTCCGCCTCCGAAGATTAAGTTAGTTGGGTTCGAAGTAAAACGTGCGGAAATAAAGGTATCTGCTCGGATTCCAAGCTCAGGTGTTCTGTTCCTTGACAGATCAGACAATGATTGGTATTCATTCAGTGTACGTCCGAAAATCAAGGTAATAAAAGTTAATCAATTGTGTCCTCATAAATGGGGGAATGTTCCCTATTTATAGAGACCTTGGGAAGTGTGCCCTTCCTAGGGTTTGATGACCTAGGGAAGGGCACGCCGTTTTTCCAGGGCCCCTTGGGATTTGGGCCTTGAAAGCCGCCATTCCCAGGGGCAGCATCTGCGTGACACGTGTCACCATTTGGAAGGTCCAAAGTGGCGCCCCTTCCAGTGACACGTGTCAGGCTCTGATTAGGCCACTTGGCGGGGTAAAATACCCAAATCATTTGCCCCTCACAGGGGACACGCGCTTGCCACGTGTCGCCTGTGACAGGTGTTGGCCTCCGGCTGGCCGAATTTGAATTTTTACTGTTGGAGGGAATCTAGGGTTTTACCCCCCTCTATAAATAGAAAGGTTGACCCCCCTTAGATTCACATCTTTGCACGAATCTTTGGGAGAATATCAGAACTTTTGACTTTCAAAGACTTTGACTTTCAAGCATCCGACACTCGGCCTTCCGTCTGCCTGTTCCAGCGAACCTGAGACCAAGCGCCTCTTAGTACCTTCTTCTAAGGTAACCGCCTGCTCCTTTCTTTGATTTATTTTGCATTCTTTCCTTGTTTTTGAAAAATGGTTTCCCAAACGCACGCGGTACGACATAGGATAGTGATCAGCCGGTCACCGGGGACGGCTGAATCTAGAACTAGCGGTGCCGATTGCCTGGTCAAGGACTCTGCTTTGCAAACTTCCCTGAATCCGACCGTTTCTGTGTCTGTGCAGGACACTATGACCAGAACAAAGAGAACCGCAAGAAATTATAATTCGGATGGTTCCTTCTACCATTTGGATGGGTCGACTATTTATTCAGACGGCTCCATTAGGGCGCCTGCTAATGAGGTGTCTAATAACCCTCCAAGCCCTTCTTCTGACCTTCCTCCAACCCCCACATACCACCATTCTCCTACCTTTAGTGGTACTCCTAGTGATACAATACTGTGGGAGGCCGAAAATCAGTCGGGACCCAAGCCTTCTGGACAGGCGTCTGAAGAGAGACCGAGGGAGGACCCTGCTGGCACCAGTCGGCAGTCCCTCAGCTCTAAAGAGAGTTCGAATGACGATTTGGCCTCGTCATCTTCTGAAGGCGCCTCCATTGATTCGGAGGAGGCGCGAGCTAAGATAAACACTACAAGGGAGTCCTTATCAGTGGAAAAAGGTGAGGGTTGGGCCGAGCCGCATGCTACTCGCCGCCAGGTTCGTGCTCCCTATTATCATCACGTTCCTAAGAGCAAGCGGAACTCCATGACTTCCGACCTTGCCAAGTTTCAGCTTAAGAATGTCATGGGGCATGGCTATACTCTCTCCGTGCCGAGTAAAGATGACACGGTCACCTGGCCGAGCATTGTCAGCTATCGCGACAAAGCCTTTGGTTGCTACGAGGCGACTATTCAGGCGGGTCTTCGCTTCCCCCTCCATCTGGCCGTGGAGAGGATTTTGGATGGATACCAACTTGGTATCTGGCAACTAGTCCCAAACTCATGGATCAATATCATTGGGTACGTTGCCGCATGTGAAATGCTGCGGGTGGATCCCAGCTTTGAGGCATTCGCCCACATGCACTACCTTAGCCGAGCGCCGAAATCAGGCGGCGACGGCTGGTACACCTTGTCCATTTGCAAGGGGTACATGATGGCAGTCGGCAAAGAGAACAAGTGGAAGGACTGGAGGACCAAGTTTTACATAGTCCATTTCTCTGAAAGCCGGCTGAACAAAAAATATAACAGGTGGAATAAGGATCCGCCCCTCCTGGCTGGAAAGAGTGCTCTGCCACCTCTCCCTAGGTGAGCCCAGGAGGAGATCTTTGACAGGGGTTTGTTCAAAGTGTCTGTTTGGACAAATGAGCAGGAGGAGAAGGAAGTCACCCCCCAAAGCTACATTCCCCTATACAAGTGGTTTTCAGATGGGGTGTACTTGGCCGCCTGTGGCCTAAGTAATGAGATGCCGAGAGGTAGTCGGCCGTCTGATATTGTTGATGTTTTAGCCGTTTTACCAATGTTTGTTTGCAGATTTCTAACTCATGGTTTTTTTTTTTTTTTTTTTTTTTTTTTTTTTTTTTTTTTTTTTTTTTTTTTTTTTGTGTGCATACAAAGTTATGGAAAAGCTCTCGGCCTCAAAGAAGCCGGCTGCAGCTTCTGCAGCCATGTACCGCTCGAATGTGCTTAAACGGACGAACGACGGGCAGAAAACTGGCGGAACCCCCGAGGTAGATGCTAATCATACTTAATCTTTTTGAGCAAGATCTCTCCTCAGCCCGCATGTTTTCTGACGTCTCTTTGTTGACGCAGGGTGATTCCACCAAACCTTCTCCCTCCAAACCATCTGACCCCAAACTACAGAAGTTTAGGGCAGGAGATGTGAGTGCTTCTGGCAAGTCCAGAAAACACATCTCTCACAAGCCAAAGAATAAGGGTGACGAATCCCGTCTCGAAGCTGATAGGGAGATGTAACACCCTAGAAATTTCTTTCCTTTAAATACGATTAAGGAATATCTAAGACACTACCGCCAACGTGAAAACGGTTAAGACAATTATCAAAGATACACAGCGGAAGACTTAAAATCAAAATTCGTTAAAAATAAGTCAACTTAAAAGTCAACCAAACGAAAGTAAGGTTAAAAACCAAAACAAAACGAAGTCAAATAAAATCAACCTATAACTTGGAGCCATTAAAGGCCCTTATTCAAAACCGAACCAAATCCAAATCTTTACGTTAGTCCACATGAAAATAACACCATAAATAATCAAAGCATAAAACACATCGTAACTAATGGAAACTAGCATGATTCGCTCTTCACTCATGCCCCATATTGAATATGCTTCAATACCTGAAAAGCTTTTCTCTACTTGCCCCCACTACTCTCCATTAAATATGGGTAATCATAGGGTCAAGATAAAGACATGGCCAAAACACACAAACACACACAATCAGCAAAGCTGAGTACATAAGCGTAATTAAATACACTAACATGCTTTCACCTATCAACACACACTTACCTCAATGCACCTGTGAACAAGCACACACAACATTCAACAAGACTCTTTAACTAGACACTAAATAATTTATTTAACGTTGATTACGCATCGAACAGGTTTCCAACTCTACCTCCCCTAAATAAATTGAGGTTAACTGACACGGGAGCTAACCATGCCAGCACAAAACCACACATAGGTGGCGAAATTCCAGCGCATAATAATAAATAAAAAGGAATGTACAGCGTCCTGTACTCCATTAGAAGTTATGGTTAAATATAAAACCCCATAACTCCCCCCATATGTTCATACTCAAGGTATATACGTTCCAAGAGTTTTGGTGCGTAATCTCTTTCACTTTACGTTATTTACATATTATTGAACTTGGTGATGACTCTCAAAGCATAATAATTCAATCAACAATAATTATTCAATCAACAAACATACCAATTAAACTCTTGAATATTTAATGACCACATATGTAACACCCTAGAAATTCCTTTCCTTTAAATACCCACTTTAGTCTTTTAAAAAACGTTTTAGGAATATCTAAGACATTACCGCCACCGTGAAAACGGCTAAGGCAACTATCAAAGATACACAGCGGAAAATTTATTAATTAAAAACCGTTTAAACAAGTCAACTCAAAAGTCAACCAAACGAAAGTAAAGTTTAAAACCAAACAAACAAGTCAATTAAAATCAAACTACAACTTGGAACCTTTAAAGGCCCTTATTAAAACCATTCCAAAAGCAAACTTTTGCGTTAGTCCACATGAAAAGTATCATAAATATCAAAGCATAAACCACATCGTAATCTAATGGAAACTAGCATGATTCTCTCTTCACTCATGCCCCGTCATAAACATTCTTCAATACCTGAAAAGTGTATCTCTACTTGTCCCCAATACTCTCCATTACAAAAGGGTCATCATAGGGCCAAGATAAAGACATGGCCAGACACACAAACACACACAATCAGCAAAGTTGAGTACATAAGTGTAATTAATCACACTAACATGTTTTCACCTATCAACACACACTTACCTCATTGCACCTGTTTACAAGCACACACAACAATCATCATGACACATTCACTAGACACTAAATAATTCATTTAGCGTTGATTACGCATCAAACGGGTTTCCAACTCTACCTCCCCCAAATAAATTGAGGTTAACTAACACGGGAGCTAACCGTGCCAGCGACAAAACCACACATAGGTGGCGGAATTCCAGCGCATTATAATAATAATAAAATGTACAGCGTCCTGTACTCCGTTAGAAGTTATGATCAAATATAAAGTCACATAACTCCCCCCATATGTTCATACTCAAGGTACATACGTTCCAAGAGTTTTGGTGCGTAATCTCTTTCATTTTACGTTATTTACAAGTTATTGGATTTGGTGATGACTCTCAAAGCATAATAAATCAATCAACAATAATTATTCAATCAATCCAACATACCAATTTAATTCTTGAATATTTAGTGACCACATAATATTTAATGTTGAACCCTTTTTAATTCTACCTCAGTGTCAAAGACACCTTAAACGCATAAAAGCGCCAAAAATCCTATCCCTCAGTGTTAAAAACACCTTAAGTGCACGAAGGCACGAACATACAATTTATTCCTTGTGTACATAGACACTTATATAGCTTCTTCCTCATGCTTAAAGCATCAATAAAAATTATATGAACCATAATAAAATTCCTTTTCAATATTCCAAACCAAATTAAACAATTATTTTAATTAAACATGCTCTCTATCATGCCATAAATAAATATGTGGTTCATAAATAATATTCCAAGCTATTATTTTCCATTCAATAATCCATCACAATAAATCATGCTTCATAATCCAATCACCAATAACATCCAAATCATAATTTTCATTCCAAACCTAGCATGATATTACTTATAATCAATCAAACACATTTAGCATGCTACTACATCAACATAATTATGCCGAGTACGCGAACGTACCTTGAGTACGATCTTCCATCTTTGTGCTGCAATGAGTTGAGGTGAGAGATTAAGGGGTTGTGGTGGCTGAGGGGAGTGATAAGGAAGCAAAGTGTTGTGAGCGGTGGTGGCAGGACGGTTTTGGGGCTGCTATAATTGAGGGGTGCGGTTCGTCACTGCTTTGGTTACGCCATAGTGGTGGCTGCTGCTGGCGCTGCTGCTTTGGTGGTGGAAACTGCTGCTTTGGCTGGGCCATTGCGGTGGGTGGAGGTTGTTTTTTGAGGGAGGATGGGTGGTTTGGGGGTAGGAGTAGGACGGCTAGGGTGATTTTTGGGGTTGGGAGGGGACGACTGATCGTTTTCGGGGGTTAAGGGAGACGGTCGGCCGTTTTCCGACTAGCTGGGGGTTGGCCGTGGCGTTTCACGGTGGCGGGAGGGGAGGACGTTGTGGCTGTTAGGGTTTTAATTTTTTTATTTTTATGTTATTTTTATTTTATTTTACTTTTAAATTATAGACCAATCACGTGCTGACACGTGTATTGGTAACCTATTACAACAAGTCATTGACTTGGTGTTGACCGGTTGGGTCTATTAGAAGCAAACTCATGTAATAGTTAGGATTGTTAAAAAATAAACCTTAGTTGGGATTTTTAGAAGTAAATCGGCAATAGTTGGGATTATTAAATTGTATTTTTCCTACATTAAAATCATAATAGAGTATTAAAATCCACTCTTAACAAATTTCCAGCAATGTATACTATTTTAAAACCTTTCATAATTTAATTAAAGTAAGCTGAAATTATATTTAAAACACCATAATTAAGTCCCAATTAATGGGTAATTAAAAATTCCTTCAAGAACACAATATTAGGTGTTCTACATAAAATTTCAGCACTTTATTTTAATAAAAACTTGCTGTAATTTAACCTTAAAACACTTTAATTGAAGATCTAAACAATAATACATCATATACTTTCAATAATCCATAAATCAAGAACCTAGGGTTTCAAAAATTGGGGCTTTTTAATTAAAAATCAAATCTGAAAATTAATTAACATAATTACTATAATCAAAGATCAAAATTAAATCCCTAAACTCATAAACTACAATTAGATTAAAGCATAGATTAAAATTAAACAAGAAAGATTATTATTAATTTTTTTTTTATTTTTTTTTTCGGGAAACACAACCGGCAGCAGCAGCCACCACGGCACGGCTGGGCTACTGCCGCCTGTGTCGCCGCGGCTGCTGGCCATGCGCTGGCGGTGCGTGGTGGTGTGCGGTGGTGGTCCGGCCACGTGTGGTGGCCGTGCTAAAGGGGAAGGGGAAGAGCGAGGAAGAAAAACAAGAAAGAAAATTAAGGAGAAAAGGGGAAGAAGTTTACCTTGGGTTTTCTCCACTCTGGGCAAAGTTGATTTGCCTCATAAGTGGGATATTTATACCCCTTCTCTACTAACCCTTTTTCCCTAAAATTTCCTCTTTTAGTTTTTCCTAATCCCGTCCCTAATGAAACTAGTTAAAATTAAACTTTCTTAAAATAAAACCCCAACCTTTATTAATCCTCTTTTATGTTCTATATTATTTTTTCAACTTATGTTATTGATTTTTCTTATGTTCTAAATTTTCTCTGTTTATGTTATAAAATTTTTCATATGTTCTAAATTTTTTCTGCTTATGTTCTAAAAATTTTCATACGTTCTAATTTTTTTTTTCTATGTTCTAATTTTTTTTTTCAATGTTCTAAATTTTTTTTCTATATTCTAAATATGAACTACTCAAAATTACAGAAATGCCATTACTAAAGGATCATTTTAGATGGTTAGATTAATTTTAATAAAGGGCTTAGATTGGTTCTTATATAAGATTGGGTTTTTATATAGAGGAGGGTTCTTACATGAGCCTTCCTATATTCTTTCTGTTGATTATTTTCTATGCTCGGTCGTCTCATGCTTGTTGTATATTATTTTTGCTCAAACTTTGATCATCATAAATATTATCATGCTTCCGTCAATTAAAGAGTTTACAATTTCCACTTACTCTTGATTCTCAAATCATTCTCAAATCATCAACCAATCAATAACTATATACTAAAAGACACACCAGCAATGACACGTGTCATGTTTTGGTGTGTCCTTAGTTTTTTTTTTTAAAGAAAAATTATTATGGAAACAAATCTTATACGTTACATAAAAAAGATACGGCGTAGAAAATTTATATTTATATAAAATTATAAAAGATTTTATGTATATTTCTTTAATATATTCTCAACTATATAAACATAAGTATGATACAATAAGATATATATATATATATATATATATATATATATATATATATATGTATATATATATATATATATATATATATATATATATATATATATATATATATATATAAAATTCGTGTCATATATTACAAGAATTCTATTTTTTATTATTTTAATTTATTAGAAGCTCAGTAGTCTGAATATCAAATATTAAAAATTATTTAAATTAAAAGATTTGAGGTATTCTTCCACAAAAATTTTTTAAAAAATAACTACTATAAATTTAAGCAACAAAAAAATAAAAAAAGTCACATTTTTCTCATAATTTAAAACATACATGGTGTAATGTCCAACGCTACAAAATCGATACTAATGCAATCTTTAGTGAAATAAAATATATATGAAAAAAATATGCACATTAACAATGCGTAGTTTCAAATGGCCCAATCATCGATCACCTTTTATATATACCCGGGTGATAGAGGTAGGTGTATAGGTGTACCCAAGGTAATTTTTTTGCTTATTTAATAGATTTTTTCTTCTTATTTTAAGGGTTAAAAATGAGCAAAAAAGAAATTAAAAAATATATTGGCTAACATATATACTCTTTCATAAACTCATCATAATATTTTGGACAAAATTATATTGTATAATTAAACGTACTGTTAATATAAAACAATTACTAAAAGTTATCGTGCATGGCACGGGACCTAACCTAGTTTTGTAGCCTAATTCTTCCACCAAACTTTCTATTTTGACAATCACTGTATGAGCCCACTTATCTTTTTAATATCCTGCGTGTGAATTCCAAGTCGTGATTCGAAAGACCGCAATACTTTACCTTGCTCTATACTTCGTATCTATTGAATTGTTTCTGAAAAATAATCACACGGAACTTATTTTGGAGTTTTTTGTATTATATATCTTATTATTATGTATGAATTGTATGATTTATTATTTGTAATCTTGTACATGTATATAATTGATTATTACATGGTATTATATGGTTTGATTGGTATTGAATATTGTATTATTTTTGTTGTATTATATGATTTAATTGTCGAATTGATTATGGCGTTATTCGTGTTAGGGTTTTTTATGTTGTTATTTTAGGGAGTATTGTTATATTGAGGTTTTAGGATTACTAATGCAGAGTATTATTTTAGGTTGAGAATTGATTACATTTGGGTTACTACTATGATTGCCGTATAAGAGTTGAGATATACTACGATTGAATTGAGTTCGAATTATTATATTACTACCTCCGGTCCAAGTTAGTTGCAACTTTGGAATATTTTATATCTCATAAATAATACCCCAAAGTTGCAACTAACTTGGATCGGAGGTAGTATTTGGGAATCTGTGCAATTGTTGAGGTATTATTTATTATCATGTGAAAGATTATTCGATCGATGTATGAGATCAAAAGGCTGAGAATTAATGTATTGTTCTTGGTTTGAGGCTCGGCGTTATATACCTTAGTCCTTGGCATGTTGGTAAGAGGATGATGATCATGAGCTAAGAATGAGGTACAATCTTTATTTATATTTTTCTATGGTTCCCTACAGTGGAAATTGGCCCGTATGTGGTCTGGTTCAAGGTGTTTTCTGGTTATTGAGAGTATTCAAGCTTTTATACTTGTTGGTTTGTTATTCGAATTACTCATGCCCAAGGCTAGGTGTAGAACAATGAGCATGGCACAATTATGGGATAAAGAGTTGAGTTAAGGTTCGTATAATTATTCGAGGTTGAGTTGATAAAGGTTATTTTCAGAGTACAACGTGCAATGTAGTTTCAAACTACATTGTTTAATTGAGCTAGTAATATAGATTATTCAATTATTCTCTGTATTCTGATATGTGGTGATTACTCAGCTTTTTGCTGACGTGTGTATTTTTATTGTGCTACTTGTGTTTGCGGCCATGTCTTTTACTTATGGTGGCCCTGCGACGATCTATTTTGGAATTTGTCCTTAATGGTGAGCAGACAAGATTGTTTTAGCAGGTTGATCAAGTGATCGTAGCTAAAGGAGCTCAAGTGTTTCGACTAGTTTGTTATAGAAAGTTTTTAAAGTTGTATAAATAGCTCACTTAGATTATTGGATTGTAATTATTGGGATTTATAAGCCTTAGCACTTGACAGATTGTCGAGTGTGGCGGTAATACCTCCGATTTAGGTGTATGCTTCCGCAATTTATTTAAAGGTTGTTTATTTTTCCTTTATTTATTGTTTATTATTAGCTAGTAAATCGGGGGGGGGGGGGGGGGGTGTTACAGGCGATTGGTTTTTAATCTGATGAAGCATCTTGCCGTTTGGTCGAGTATGTTCATATTGATGTTATGCTTTAAAAATTTTTAAAGCTTTTAAATTTTTCTACATGTATTCATTTTTGGCTAAGTATTTTTAACCTATATATCATGTGAATGTCCTTGCCCCTGGACGGATGTCGGTTGGTTTCAGCCGAGTGGAGTGATTGACTTTGAAATTGTTGATACTGAAGAGTATGTATGGTTTCTAAGTCAACCAATCACTATGGTGATTGCCCCAAACCAAGCGACAGGCGACCATGTAGAGCAGACGGTTTCTTGCATGCATCCCTCCATAGGCCTCATTTAATATAGGTAAGCTGCTAAGTTTTTTTACTTAGCTTATTTGTTTAAAAGAATATTCCGCCTGCCTTGCCCTAGAGCATGAACAGGCGCATCCGGCCAAAGGCCTCGTTTAATATAAATAAGCTGCTAAGTATTTTAACTTAGCTTTTTGCTAAAAAGGAATTGTCCGCCTGTCTTGCCCCAGAGGAAGAACTGGCAGTACGGTAAGGTAGCCTCTATTATGAAACAGTAGCCGTTTTCCGCCTGTGCTAGAACAGTCGGAAAACTCAACGCTTTTAGATTTCAAGTTAGATTAAATCAAATGACTGCAAGCGCTGCCTTAGCGCATTCGGTAGGGCCACTTGTTGTATTCGTAGAGCGATGTGCCACCCAATGGGAGATGCTTCTCCTCGACAAATTCGCTCGAATGGACGTCGCCGGTGATCTGACTCATGTTGGAGCAGACGGTCATACTCATGTTGGAGCAGAGTGTAGCCATTGGCCTCTATTGATTATTAATATCCGGCCATTGGCCTATTTTAAAATGTGGTTTGCCGTTAAGTATTCATGACTTTACTTAAAAAACTTAGTGATTAAGGTCGACTGCCTTGGTGCAGTCGGCACCTTCTAATGGGTTAAGGGCGTCTGCTGTTGGGGAAGAAGCTCATTAAGCAATGGAGCCGTCTGCACATTCTGCAGGCGGTGTTAAAAGATAAAGCCTGGCTCGCCGGTTCATTGGACAGGCGGATCCTTTACAATATATACTTAAAAAGACAAATTTGGAAATGAAGGCATATTCTCATTAACAAAATTGAGAGATTTACAAAAATTCTTAGAAGTAATACTTTTTTAAGTTGTCTACATTCCAAGTTCTAGGCAGCTGCCTGCAGTTTGGTTCTTCCAGGCGGTAGGTGTCGTCTCTTACTTCTTCATAGATTTGGTAGGGGTCTTCCCAATTTGTGGTAAGCTTTCCCTGCTCATTCGCCCTACCGTCTGCCTCCATTTTCCGTAACACAAAGTCCCCCACTTTCAGAGGGCGCTTGTGTACTCTTTTGTTATAAGTGTAGGAGATTATAGGTACTAATTGCGGAATAAACACGAATCACATTCATAAAGCACCTAGCCAAGGACCTCATGCATAACACATAAAGAAGTAAGAATTATACCTTTGAAGCGTGATTCCACTAGTGATCGAGCAAGAACAAGGGAGATAAAGAACCTCAAACGTGATTCCTCTACTAGGTCCACGGGCACGGATTAAGACCTCCACTAATGCTAGTTAGTCGCGATAGAACTCTTCAATTGACCTTCTACGGAGAAGTATGAACAATGAACTAGTCAAGAATCACCACGCAACACCACGAGCGCCACTAGGGGTGGCCGGCCGTGGGTATGAGGGGAGAGAGAGGGGGTGCCGTGAGTTTGAGAGGAGGGTTAGGGCTTTGGATGTTGGTTGCTTAGATTCACAATTGACTATAAGTTAATTGTGACTTAATTAATCAACCCTAGGCATGACTATTATTTATAGATCATATCTCTGAATAAAAGTCCATGTCAAAGCCCAACTCCTAATTAATCCCAATCAAACTACACTAGCCCAATCATACTCATGACTAGTTAAATGCTCATGAGACCCATTAATGATGGGCCTCTAACTTGCTTAACCCATTACCCTTATGTGTGACCTTATAGGATCTATTCTAATGGGCTTTGGATCATTTGAGTAGTCCAAAGATCATCTCTCATAGTCTAGCAACAGAGGATGACGCCCCAAGAGAATGAACTTATTATCTCCATAATAGTGATCCTAGATATATCTAGTAATTGCACTTATCGAAGACACAACTCCTTCAATCTCCCACTTGTCTGAGACAAGTGCGCAATATTCAAATTCCTTAAGTCATTTGTGTCGATTTGATAATATGATTGCATCTTATGTAATCATCATTAATCTACAAATATTTTTCTGAAATCTTAGTTAGAATTACAAAACAAATGGTTACTATGTAACATATTTGAGCACGACCATGCATTTTCTGAATTCTCCCTCTTATAGAGGCCAAAATAAGACACATTCCTAATTAAATAGGTAGACTCTGATATAACCAGGAAACACCCTTTATAATCTCCAGTTACGGGTAGACGTTTGAATGCACCACAGTTATATCATCCATCGAATGAGATCAATGTTCCACTCATGTCAAAGGAATCCACTAATATATCCGGAAGCTCTATACTTGAACTTCAAAGTCGGTCTATAGTTCGATCATGCATCATTCATGCATATCCATGTGATTAACCGAGCATCGCTCCTATAGCCCATGAAACTGCGCTATCCAATCAATGTTAACATGCTAGTCCAATTTAAGAAATCATTTATGTCCAGTTTAATGATCTCAAACTAGGAACTTAAATAATATATGAATTTAATTCACCTGTGGGGTTTCATTCAAAAGGTCATCAACCTAGTGAGCCCATCAATTCATAATTATTTAATATTGAAACCACGATTAAATAAGAGAAATGATAAATTTCTGATTAAACATAATACTGAAAATGAATGTATTACATATGTAACTAATTTTCTCCAAAACAAATACAACTTCTAATTACATCATTTGCTTCAATCCAGTTGCACTAGTATGCTTCTCATGCTTAGGCAATGGAAGGGGTTTAAGCGGATCATCAATGTTCTCATCCGATCCGTATGAATTTTTCACATCTTGACATCTCCTCTGTCAATGATCTCTCGAATGAGGTGATACTTCCTCTCTACATGTTTGGATTTGAAATGTGATCTAGGCTCCTTTGATTGAGCAATGGCGCCATTATTGTCACTGTACAACTCGATTCCCTTTTGAGCACTTGGTATGATGTCCAGCTCAGTTAGGAACTTCTTTATCCAAACTTCTTCCTTAGCCTCTTTGACAGCAGCCAAATACTCTGATTCTGTTGTAGAGTCTGCATCAATGCTTTACTTCGAACTCTTCCAGCTCACTGCTCCTCCATTAAAACAAAAATGTACCCAGATTGTGATATAAAGTCATCTCTGTCTGTTTGGAAACTCGCATTCGTATAACCTTTGACAACCAACTCATTTAATCCCCCACATTTTAACTTAATTATAATTTAATTATATGTTATTCTTGTAATTATATTTATGGTAATTTTATTAAATAAATTATTTTATGGAAGGATTTAAAATAAAGTAGTGTTTTTTTTAATTGATTTACAAATAATCCTAGTCTGTTTAGGAATACCACTCCTAATTTAATTAGGAAATTAAAGCCCAAAATAAAAACCCTTATACCCCTCCTCCCTCAATTCTCACGTACAAAAAAAAAAAAACTTTCACTCTCTTTTCCTCCTACTGTTTCACGAAGAGAAGAAGGAAAAAAAAAAAAAAAACCTGCTGCTACAGTGCTGCCGCCAGCAGCACCACCGTCCCAGCCGCCGTCCACTGCCCAGCCGAACCACCACTGCAGTTTGCCTCTTCCTCCTTTCTTCTTCCCCTTATTTCTCCTTCTCTTATTCTTGTTATTTTTAATTAAAGTTTTAATCTTTATTGAAATTTTGTTTATGAATTATTATTATTATGGTTTGATATTATACTTGGGTTATAAAAGTTTATAAATTTATGAGTTTCATCATGTTTAATTTATTTAATAAATTTTCAGATTTGGTTTAATTAAAAATTTAGGGTTTAAATGTTGATTTTTCATGGTTTTAGGGTTTAAAACGTACTAATTAAGTTATCTAATTATATTATATGTAAATTATGTTTAAGTTCAATTATTTTGATTATTAATAAATTTTCAGATTTTGTATCTTCTATTTTGAAGCCTCTAATTGCGTTGAATTGATGTATTTTTGGGTTTTTAACACACTAAATTGCTATATGATGGCTTTTTCAAATAATTATGCTTATGGGATTATTTTATATGCTTAAACCAAATTTTCAGATTTATTTTACCACTTTAAAGTTGCTGTAATTTATTATTAAACACTATATTTTCATGATTTTAACACCTAAACTTGTAGTTGGGATGTTACACTATTAGTTTTGGCTAATTGGATTAATTTAAGGACTTTATTTTAATGGTTTGAGAGGTTTTTAAATACTTTAGTATTGCTGTAATTTTAATTGCTTTGGTATTGATTTATTCTTTATTATTTGGTTTAGGAGAGGACTTTGTAGAAGGTGATTTCTAGTCTTTAAAGTGGCCAATCGAATTGTTTACTCAAGGTACGTACAAGTTACAAAACCTTGCCTTTAGGTGCATGTTTAAGGATGGATCGAGAACTTAGTATCATGTCTAGGGATGACTGGGTGAAATTGTTTGGTTATACATTGTGAATTTCATTTGATGTGCACTATTTCTTATTGCAATTATTGGTTATGTACTAATTATGCAAGGTGTGCTTAGAGGCAAAGGTATGTGATTGGTGAAACGATTTAATTATTACTCATTCATGATTTAATGGAATAGGATGAGTAAAAGAATGGTTCATGTCTTATAAGACAAGGTTAAGAGTTTGGGGTGCCTTATGCACTCAAGGTGTTTATACACCGAGGTAGTAAAGGAATAAATAATAAATGTTGCTTGCCACTAATAAATCAAGAATTGAAATTGAAAAGTTGTTTTACTTGATTGAATTGATATTGGATTGATTGAATTGTTATGCATGTGAGTCATCACCAAGTCTAAACTTGTAAATCACGTAAAGTGCAAGATGGATGAGCAATAAAACTCTGGATTGGTGCACTTCTAGAGTAATGACAATCAGGGGTTGGGGTACATGGGGTATTAGCCGTGTACTTTTCTCGAGGCCGTCTGATCTACGAGTCTCTTATTTCAAATATTTTTCAAAACTAGGAGTTAGGTGAGATCTCATACTAACTACGGTCACGGAGTCGCGCCCGTGGTCGTTGAATGTTTATTGATGTTTCCGAAAGGAGGCATGGGGTTTTTCTTTATTGATGTTCCAAATGGGACATGGGCTGGACAACCTTGTCTATTGCTAAATCCAATGAATAAATTGAAATGAGTTAGCTACTATTAGCTAGTGGAGTCTTAACAAATTAAATAATCGAGTCGTGTGTTGAGTTTGTGATTTAATGATGCGTATGATTGATTATTAGTAGCATGTTAAGTACTTCCTTATTTTACTATGCAGCTTGTATGTACTCAGCTTTGCTGATTGCGTGCTTTTGTGTGTGTGTTCTTCTTTGGTCATGGCCTTCGCCTTTCAATGACCCTGTGACGATCCAATTTTTACACTTGTAATATTGGGGAGCAGAATAACCGCAGGTTCTCTCACATGCAGCATTCATCAGGGTTGTGGGATCTTGAGTAGAGAGTTGGTTGCTTATTTTTCGTGTTTCTTGCAAGTTTGATTTTATTTTGACTCGATTTTATTTGACACTATTTCTCTGGGTTTAAGTTTGTTTTTAACACTGAATTTTAATTACTTACTATTACTTTTGGGTTTTGAATAAGGGCCTTAAAGGTTCCAACTTGTAATACTTATTTTGATTTAAATGCTTTGCTTTGAGGTTTATTTAAAACTGTTTTGGTTTTTCCGCTGCTAATTTCTGAGGTAGCCTTAACGTTTGAACACGTGGCGGTAGCACACCAGTAATTCTCTTGGATTTGTTCAGGTCATTTACAGGTTTTTAAGAGAGAATTATTGGGGTGTTACAACTCATCTTCGCCACCATACACTAGAAACATTTCTTTCATTCTTCTCAAGTACTTAAGGATGTTCTTGGCAGCTGTCCAGTGTGCTTCGCCTGGATTTGCATGAAACCTGCTACACATGCTTAAAGCATATGCAACATCCGGCCTTGTACAAATCATTGCATACATAATCGATCCTACTGCAGAAGCATAAGGAATGATAGCCATACGTCTCATCTTATCTGGCATAACCGGGCATTGAGATTTACTAAGCGTAATGCCATGGGACATGGGGAGAAAACCTCTCTTGGAGTTTGTCACCTCAAACCTGTCAAGAACCTTATTAATGTAAGTCTCTTGACTTAGTCCAATCATCTGTCTCGATGGATCTTGATTCCCAAAATGTATTCGGCGTCACCCAAGCCTTTCATGGAAAAACAACTCTTCAACCATTCCTTGACTGACTCAAGCATTGGTATGTCATTTCCCATGAGTAGTATGTCATCCACATACAAGACTAAGAAAACCACGCTGCTCCCACTAGACTTCTTGTATACGCAAGGTTCCTCTTCACTTTTGAGAAAATCAAACCTTTTGATTGCTTCATCAAAACAAAGATTCCAACTCCTGGATGCCTGCTTCAATTCATAAATGGATTTCTCAAGCTTGCATAGCTTTCTAGGATTTTCTAGATCTTCAAAACCCTCAGGTTGTGTCATGTACACTTCCTCCGTCAAGAACCCATTCAAGAAGGCGGTTTTGACATCCATCTGCCAAATTTCGTAGTAAAAAAATGCAGCAATCGCTAAAAGAATCCGAATTGACTTAAGCATTGCTACTGGGGAAAAGGTTTCATCATAGTCAATACCATGAATCTGTCTGTACCCTTTTGCAACCAATCTTTCTTTATAGATGTAGCCATTTCCATCCTTATCTATTTTAATCTTGTAGACCCATTTGCAACCAATGGATTTTACCCCATTAGGCAAGTCTATTAAGGTCCACACTTTATTTTCAGACATCGATTCAATTTCTGATTTCATGGCCTCCAGCCATTTATCTGAGTTGGGGCTCACCAAAGCTTGCTTGTAGGTTGTGGGTTCCTCATTCTCCAATAAGAAGATTTCAGAATCCTCAGTTAACAGAACCTCAACAAACTGTTTGTTTCTGATTCTGGCAGACCTACGTGGGGTAGGAGCAATAGTAGATATTTTCTTTCCAACTCTTTAAAGATTTTCGCATGAATTAGATTCAAGTGGGACGATAGGAGTCTCGCTAGTTGAATTAGCTTGCTCCGACGCATGATTAATCGTCTCATGCGCCCTCGCCTCTGATGTGGTGTTATCCACATCCATTTGTTGCTCGTCTCGAATTTCTTCGAGAACCACTTTACTCCCACTTGGCATTCTAGATAGAAATTCCTTTTCTAGAAAGACACCATCGCGAGCAACAAACACTTTGTTATCTTCGCGATTGTAGAAGTAATACCCTTTTGTTTTTCTGGGATAACCCACAAAGAAACATTTGTCTGATTTATGATGTAGTTTATTGCCTTGTAAATGTTTTACATAGGCTTCACATCCCCAAATCTCGAGAAAAGACAACTTTGGAGCTCTTCCATTCCACATCTCATATGGAGTCTTTTCAACTGCTTTGGATGGGCTTTTGTTTAGTATTCTGGTAGCTGCTTCTAATGCATATCCCCAAAATGATATGTGAAGATCAGTAAAGCTCTTCATGGACCGAACCATATCTAGTAGAGTCTTATTTCTCCTTTCTGACACTCCATTTAACTGAGGTGTCCCTGGAGGGGTTAATTGTGAAAGTATTCTACAATTAATCAGATGTTCATCAAATTCTTGGGTTAAATATTCACCACCACGATCAGATCGCAATGCTTTAATTATTTTCCCAAGTTGGTTTTGTACTTCATTATGGAATTCTTTGAACTTTTCAAAGGCTTCCGACTTGTTCTTCATTAAGTAAATGTAACCAAATCTACTTAAATCATCAATGAAAGTAATGAAGTAATTAAATCCACCCCTAGCTTCTGAACTCATTGGTCCACATACATCCATATGTATGAGTCCCAAAAGGTCATTAGCTCTTTCACCTATATCCTTGAAGGGTGACTTAGTTATTTTTCCAAGCAAGCATGACTCACAATTTTCAAATGATTCATAATCAAAAGTAGAAAGAAGTCCATCCTTATGTAATTTCTGGATGCGCTTTTGGTTAATATGACCAAGCCTACAATGCCATAGGTAAGTTGGGTTTGAACCATCTGTTTTCTGCTTTTTATGATCTATGTTGTAGATATGAGTTGCATATTCTAAGACATATAAACCATTAATTAACTTAGCGTTAGCATGTAACATATTTTCTTTCGAAATAAAACAACGCTTGTCTCTTATTTCAAATGAAAATCCTTCAGTATCTGAAACAGGAACTGAAATAATGTTTTTAGTAATACTTGGTACATAATAACAGTTATTAAGCACCAAAATAAGTCCAGAGGGAAGTCTCAAATGGTAACTCCCAATAGCAAGTGCAGCAACTTTTGCTCCATATCCTACTCGAAGTGTTATTTCCCCTGGTGCCAACTTCCTACTTTCTTTCAAGCCCTGCACGTCATTAACGATGTGAGCACCACAACTGGTATCGAATATCCAAGTGGAAGATGAAGTAAGATTAATTTCTACAACAAAAAACATCAAGTAACTCCTTACCTTCTGTTTTCACTAATGTATGATGGAGACACCCTGGTGTATGGACTTGCCAACCACCACAAAAGAAGCATTCGCATTCTCTCCTTTTCAGGAACTCCTCAGCATGGTTCAGTAAGATGTTTATCAAATTGACCGATGACCCCTCATCATTATAAGCAAGTATTACTATATCAAAACCATCATGGAGCGAGAACAAGATAATATCATGCGCGGAGTCATCATCAAATGGTTTCCCTAGGACATCCATCTGATTGAATAAATCAATCAGTTCATTGACATGGGCCCTCACTGATTGACCAGGCATGAGTTTCTTTGTCATTATCTTACAATGAATCTTGTAAGCCTCGTACCTTACACTGTTAGCCCAGGAATAGTAAATATGAGGGATCGAATTAACGATCTCTCTTACATTTGGATCATTGACGCCTCCACTACCTAATGCCTCCATGCCTCCTCGATAGATGGCACGAAGACATTCACGCAAGTTGGTCAATTCATAACGTCTGAACCTTCTTTTCCAACCTTCTCTGCATCCGAAACCATTTTTGCATGCCTTTCAGGATCTTGACCTTGAGCACACTTGCTCTCAACGGGTATATATAGACGAGCTTCAAGCCTGTGAGAGCATTTCTTAGTTCGTCCTCCCATTCCCTGAAGTTTATGAGATTTAGCCTTAAATTGTGTTTCATTGGTAAATCTGTGTTGTCATATAAGTTATTCATCTAGAAACAAAAACAAAAACAAAAAAGACGCAAAATTCAATAATTATGTTTAATAAATTTAAAGTACCATAAGCAATTTCAAAATTGGTAACTTTAAAGCATTTATTCAATTTTAAATGATCCCTATTGAATAAAATGATTCCAAGATCCTTTATTTATGCAATAATTGATCGGACTGAGGCCCTACCATCAAGCATTGCGTTTTCAAGGTGAGTAAACTCTTTACTAATTACAACTCTTTGTAATTCTTGGTTGAATAATTATCCATCACATGTTTAATTATTACCCTTAGCTTCAAGGTTCTAAACTCTTTAGGTAACCTTGTTAAGTATAACCAATTAAAAATGTAAAACGTGATTTACCCCCACTTCCCCAAGATATAATATGACACTCTGCTGAAGCTGACCCATCATAAAAGGTCGAAGGTTTCGTCGGGTTTTTAATTGGAAAAGCTACCTCAATATTACTGGGACCTAGATTTATTATGTTGTGATTATTTAGTGAACTCTAGCGCATCATCAAGCAACATAAATAAAATCTAACATGCATAATCTACCAATGCATAAATAAAACATGACATAGTATGACCCCTTAATCCTAAGAAAAACTAATAAAGCAAATAAGCTCCCACTTGAACCTTCATGGATCTCATCCATCTTGCTCCTTTGGGCCTTCACTCCATTGGCTTTTGGATCAACTGCATCCTGTAATACTATTCTATTCTATCTACTACTTAAATAAAATAAAATAAAATAAATTACAAAATAATTAACGGCACGCAGACCGTATTTAGATTACAAAAATACATCACGATGCGCAGATCGTATTTAAAATTTATGGGCCATACTAGTCTTATATATAGCAATAAACAATATCATATATTGTAAAGTGCCATATAATAAATCACTCATCATGCTTTCCTAAACTACAACATCGAATGTTCACAATAAAGGAAACATGGTTCCTAAATATCTCATATTTTAATTAATTACTGTAATTAGATGATATCATATATTATTCATGACCAATCATAAAATATCATATATTTTAATTTAGGTATGAGATAGAATCAAATCTTATTTTAATTATTGAAGATAATCAAATTTATTTTCCATGATTATCCTAACTAATTTAGGAGATTCTATTCTAATTACTAACCAATCACATATTTTAAATCAATTAATATCCATAAATAATTACGGGATAATCTCATTATTTAATCAATTATTATCCAAATAAAATCTTTTGCTCCATAATTATCCAAACTTAACAAAATTAACTTTAACTTTAGTAATTATCTTTTCAAAAATCAAAACTTATCCTTTTAAAATTTGAAAACTGATTTTTATCCAAAAATAAAATAATTTTTTTTTTGAAAAACCGTGCGCCAGCCACCGTGGTGTGGCCAGTCGAAGCCAGCCACGGTGCCCGTGGCCGTACACCTTGCGGTGTACACTGCACAGCAGCGACGCAGGGCAGCAGCAGCAGTGCCACGCAACAATTGCACAGTGCTGCTGTTGCTGCAGTGTCTAACCCGTGCTGCTGACCCTCCCCGCCCCTACCTCCGGACCACCATCAGCGGCAGCCGCCGTGGCAGCGCCACCCAGCCGCGGTTGCTGCTGCTGAAATTCTTCCTTTATTTTTTATTTAGTTTTTATTTATTTATATTTTGATTTTTTTAATTTAAATAAAGCAAAACATATTTTCTTAGATTAAATTAAATTTATTGTGGTCCAATTAATTCCAAAATCAAATCATATTCAATTTTAAAATTAGGATTCTTCATGAAATTAATCCCCAATTTAATTTAACCCTTAAATTAAATAATTTGATCATGAAAATTCATAATTTAACATGTAATCAAATCGATTAAATTCTCTAAACATATAACTATCGAATTAAATCAAAATTTAAACACAAAATTTCACAAATTTGGGTTTATTGTTTTTCGAAATTTTCGAAAATTAGGGTTATGGGGTTCGAATTTTTCGAATTTCTCAGGGCAATTTTCGGATCAATTCAAGGCTAATTCGGAGCAAATTAAACAACTTTAATGATTTTATATTGTTAAATCACAATTAAAATAATAATTGACCCATAATTAAAATATTCTCCCTTCTAATTGAATTGAAATTGTGGATTATCAAAGAATTATTACTCAATATATGTAATTGCAAGAGGCTAACTGATACCATTGTAGGAGATTATAGGTACTAATTACGGAATAAACACGAATCACATTCATAAAGCACCTAGCTAAGGATCTCATGCATAACACATAAACAAGTAAGAATTATACCTTTGAAGCGTGATTCCACTAGTGATCGAGCAAGAACAAGGGAGATAAAGAACCTTAAACGTGATTCCTCTACTTGGTCCACGAGCACGGATTAAGACCTCCACTAATGCTAGTTAGTCGCGATAGAACTCTTCAATCGACCTTCTACAGAGAAGTATGAACAATGAACTAGTCAAGAATCACCACGCAACACCACGAGCGCCACTAGGGGTGGCCGGCCGTGGGTATGAGGGGAGAGAGAGGGGGTGCCGTGAGTTTGAGATGAGGGTTAGGGCTTTGGATGTTGGTTGCTTAGATTCACAATTCACTGTAAGTTAATTGTGACTTAATTAATCAACCCTAGGCATGACTATTATTTATAGATCATATCTCTAAATAAAAGTCCATGTCAAAGCCCAACTCCTAATCCCAATCAAACTACACTAGCCCAATTATACTCATGACTAGTTAAATGCTCATGAGGCCCATTAATGGGCCTCTAACTTGCTTAACCCATTACCCTTGTGTGTGACCTTATAGGATCCATTCTAATGGGCTTTGGACCATTTGAGTAGTCAAAATATCATCTCTCATTGTCTAGCAACAGAGGACGACACTCCAAGAGAATGAACTTATTATCTCCATAATAATGATCCTTGATATATCTAGTAATTGTACTTATCGAAGACGCAACTCCTTCAATAAGCCCGAGTCATTCTCAGACGGTAGATTTCATGGAGCAAGGCGACATTGCCCCTGTGTTTTGGGAGTGAGTCCAGTGCCAGCCGCATGGCTTCCTAGTTTGCCTCTTCGTCATACAACATGATCCGAAGAGTCGGCTCATAGTGTTCAATAGGCAGGACAACTTCTACCCCATACACCATGAGGAATGGGGTTTCTGCAGTTGCTCTTTTGGCAGTTGTTCTGATGGCCTATAGGACGTGTAATAATTCATCCGCCCATAGGCCGCCAGCTCTTTCCACTTTCTTTTTAATCCCGTCTGAGATTAACTTGTTGACGGTTTCGACCTGGTCGTTTGCTTGGGGTTGGCCGACTGATACGAAGTAGCTTGAGACCCCTTGGTCTCCCAACCAAATCTTAAATTGAGGCGTCTCAAACTGAGGACCATTTTCAAAAGCCATAGACATAGGCACCCTAAAACGAGTGATGATATTCTTCCAGATGAAGGAGATGACATCCTTTGTCTTGGTGTTTTTTACCGTTTCCGCCTCTACCCATTTGGTAAAGTAATCCACAACCACTAATATGTAGCGCTTGCCGCCTGGAGCAGTTGTGTAAGGCCCTAGAATATCCATGCCCCATTTAGCAAAGGGTATTAGGCTATGGATGGCCGTCGAGTCTGTGGCCGGATGATGGATTAACTTGCCAAATAATTGGAACTTGTCGCATCTCTTAACCATTTCCATAGCATCCGACTCAAGAGTTGGCCAGAAGTAGAGCCGCCTGGCCTTGGCAGCCAAGGACCTGCCGCCTATAATGGAGGCGCGGTATCTCGCATGCAATTCTTCGAGGACCTCTTTACCCTTTTCTGGGGTAACACACTTCAATAGGGGCTTCAGAAAACCAGTCTTGAAGAGTTCCCCTTGTCTTATATCGAAGTTCGCCGCTCGCTTTTTCAGCACAGCCGCAACCTGGGATGAATAAGGGAGCGTGCCGTCAGTAAGATATGCCCGGATGCTGTCCATCCAGGTTGAGCTTCGGTCTATTACTCCAATGGGGTCTTCATCAGATATACTTCTTTTTTCCATGACTTCCCAGAAGACTGACCGAGGCGTTTCACAAGAGGCGGATGATGCCAGTTTGGACAGAGCATCCGCCTGATTGTTTGAAGACCTGGGCACCTAACTAAGATGAAATTCTTCAAGTGTCTCAGCTTCACTCTTGACCGCCTGCAAATACTTTATTATGGCCGGATGAGTGGCCTCGTACGTACCATTGTATTGGTGTACGACCAGTTGTGAATATGAGCACGCGTTAATTTTCTTTGCCCCTGCCGCCTTGCAATACCGGATGCCGGCTAGTAGGGCTTCATTTTCAGCCTCATTATTTGAGACCTGGAACTTGAACCGTAGTGCATACTCATACTTATCTCCCTCAGGAGATTGACAGATAATTACTGCACCTCAGCCTTTCGCGGTGGAGCTCCTGTCCACATACACTTTCCAAACCTAATCAGTGTTTTCCGGCGCAGCCGGCCTTGTCATTTCGACAACAAAGTCGGCGAATGCAAGCCCCTTTATTGCCTTTCTTGGTTCGTAAGTGATTTCTAATCCTTACATTTCAATCGCCCATTTGAGCATTCCTCCAGAAGACTCCAAGGTTGTAAGTGGCCGTTTGATCGTTTGGTCTGTATAGACCATTATAGCATGCGCCAAGAAGTAAGGTTTTAACTTCTTGATGGCCATGTAAAGAGCGAGGCCAAATTTTTCAACCATGGGGTACCAAAGCTCTGCGTTCCTAAGAACATGGCTGATGAAATAGACCGGGAGCTGGATGCCGTCTCTTTCAGCTCAGAGAACGGTGCTGAGGGCATGATCAGAGACAGCCAGATACATGAAGAGCTTCTTTTTGGTCATAGGGCTAACAAGCCTCGGCAAAGAGTGCAAATGAGTTTTTAGCTTTTGAAAGGCCGCCTCAGCATCATCCCCCCATTCAAAGTTAGTCTTCTTCCTGATTGCCTAGAAGAAGTAGAGGCACTTGTTGCCTGATCAGCCGAGGAATCTCCCCAGGGCTACCAAGCAACCTGTTAGCTAGAGCAACTGCATGTCGATTACTGCATGTATTTTTTCGGGATTTGCCTCTATTCTGCGTTGGTCAATCAGGAATCTGAGAAACTTCCCAGACTCAACACCAAAGACACACTTTTTTGGATTTAGCATGACCTTGTGCCGCCAGAGTGTGGCAAATGTTTCTCGGAGATCAGCAAGATGATCCGCCTGTTGCTTGGATTTGACTATCATGTCATCAATATACGCCTCTACATACATTCCTCCAAATTTGATTAAGGAAGACTGTAATAATCATTCGTTGGAAAGTAGCATGCGCATTCTTCAAGTGGATAACTATCCTTCGGACATGCTCTGTTTAA
The DNA here is from genome assembly GCF_948465745.1 of Chenopodium album. Classification (NCBI taxonomy): domain Eukaryota; kingdom Viridiplantae; phylum Streptophyta; class Magnoliopsida; order Caryophyllales; family Amaranthaceae; genus Chenopodium; species Chenopodium album. Next base: position 17,276,378 of record NC_137854.1, on the reverse strand, counting down.
GTCAGTGTAGTCAACACATCACATGCGACAAGTACCATTCGCCTTTTTCACTAACACAACGTTAGCCACCCACTCAGGGAAATTGCATGGCCGAATGAACTTAGCGCGCAACAACTTTTATACTTCAGCGGCTGCCGCCATACGTCTTTTCTCGCCGTGGTTTCTTTTCTTTTCTTAGATGGACTTCTTTTTAGGGTCCACGACGAGTTTGTGGACAACAAGATCCGGGCTGATGCCTGGCATCTCTTCTACTTCAAAGGAAAAAATGTCTTTGAATTCATTCAGCAGCTTTGCACCTAGCTTGGCAAAAGCAACCGTCCCCACCTTAACAGTCCTCTCTGGCTGACTGTCGTCCAAAGGGATATCAATGTGTTCTCTAGGTAGGCTCGGGACGGAGGTCGTCTGACCGTGTCCCGGTCAGTGATTGCTATTGCTTTTCTTTTTTGACCACCACCAGCTGAGCAGTCTTTCTTTTCTTGGCGGCTGGTGGGGCCGAGATTTCCTCCTTGATTGCATCAAGGTCTATCGGTTCTTCGCTCAGGTCGGCTGCTGTAGCCGCGGGCTTTACGTCCGAGAGATAACACTCTCGGGTCGTCTTCTGGTCCCCGTTTAGGGAACCAACAGTTCCACCATCCCTCTCATACTTTACTAGCATGAGGGCAGGGATGATAACGGTCTTGTAGTCGTTAAGAGTGGGTCGGCCAAGAATGAGGTTGTAGGTGGTCAGCTCTTCAACCACCAGAAAACGGATGGTCATGTACCGACCGCTTCCTCTCTCTCCCAGGAGGACAGGTAAATCAATCCGTCCAACTGGGTGCACAAGTCCTCCCCTAAACCCGACAAGGGTATGAGAGACCTTTATCATGCTATCTTGCCTGTATTTGAGGTTGGATAGACATTTGTGGCTGATGAGGTCTGAGGAGCTCCCTGTGTCAATAAGAATTCGACCAACCAGTTGGTTGGCCGCTTTGCATTTGATGACCACAGGGTCATCATGCGGCCGAAGGACTTTGCCTCTGTCCTCTTCGGTGATGATGACTTCGGGGAAGGCAGATGTGCTTGCCGCCTGCCCCTCTTCAACAGAATTGACCATCTTTCTCAAATGGTTCTTGGTGCCTCGAATGGTCGGGCCACCCCCGGCGAATCCGCTTGCAATTGTATAGACCAGATCCTCATCGATCTCGGTGCTAACATTAGGCTGGGGTCTTCTTATTGGACTGCCTCGGATTCGCCTTGGAAGTCACTTTAGACTTCACATAGGACTTCAGCTGTCCTTTGTCGGCCAGACGGTCAAGCGTCCGCTTGAGACTGAAGTAGTCGTTGGTGTCATGGCTGACATCCTCATTGTAGTGGCAGTGTTTGTTTTTGTTCCAATTTTCAGCGGAACCTTTCATAGGAGTCGGCTTCTCTAGAGTCAGCCGGTCCTTTATCTCCATGAGCATGGAGCAACTGTCCTTGTGGAATTCGTACTTAGGAACGTACGGCTTCCACTCTTTTTTCTTCTTTTGGGCCGACTGATCGGAGTTATCAACGACCCAGATCTGTTTTTTCTTTTTGCTCTCCTCAAGCTTGGGAGACGGCTAAGCAGGCCGACTCTTTTTTTGTCGGTCGTACTTCTTTGAGTCCGACTGTTTACTGGAGGAGCAGAGTTCGGTAGCCTGTATGTAGGCTTCTGTCTCTCGCAAAGCGCCTTGGAGGGTGAATATTTGCTTGCGGACGAGTTCATACTTGAAAGTAGACCCGTCCTTCAGACCCTTGAAAAAGTCTGTATAGGCGACCTCATCAGACAGCCCATGGATCTGTATTCTTACCAGATTGAACCGCTTGACGTAGGAACGCAGCCCTTCTCTATCTCTCTGCTACTCATTGCCTAAATCAAGGCTCGTCTTCTTTTCAGGGATGTTCATAGAGAAGTTAGAAGCAAACAGGAACGCAAGCATCTTGAAGCTGTTAATACAACCAGCCGGCATATTGCCGAACCACTGTTGGGCTATGCCCTTCAGGGTGGCTGGGAAAAAACGACACCATGCGGCATCATCTAACCCCTTTAAATACATGAGGTGGGTGTATGCCAGAAAGTGGTCTTCAGGGTTGGAGGTCCCATCATAGGTACCTACCAACACATTATTAACCTTGGCCGGTTGTTCGGCTTTGGCTATTTCCTGGAGAAAGCTGAAGGCTGGTCTCAAAGGTTTTGTAGCCTAAGCTGGAAGTCCATAGGCTGATAGTTGTATGCCGCCTGTTCTCCGAAGAAGGCAAGATGGATGTAGGGTAAAGCAGGCGGTCGGTATGGTGGCTGTGCCATGTACTGAGCCGAGTTGATTACATGGGGTCTTGGCTGGATGGGGGGGCTTCCAAAAGGAGTCCCATATACAGATTGCGAATACCTCACAGAGGTATTCTGGAAGCTATCATGATACGTCGATGTGGAGGCCGACTCTGATAGCAACTGGGTTTTCTTTTTCTTAATGTAATGTCGAGCATCAGAGAAGGTCTTTTTACTACCATCCGGCTGTATGTGCCGGATGGGTTTTCTCTTTATCGTTTCTGGGAAACAAAGTCTTGAGGGGTCGATCTGGGATCAAACCTTCTCCTTTGGAGCGGGATGAGGAGTCGGCTGACGGTCCCTCATGACCAACTTCTGCTTTCTAGACTAGCTGGTTTCTTGGCCAACTGCTTATTTCTTGAAGTGGTCGACCGCTTGGTGATTAAGTTCTTGATTTCACCCTTGAAGCTGCTCATGAGTTTCATGAGCTTATCTCGGGTGACCGCGGCTGCTCCACCTGCATGGGTTGGATCAGCCGACTGCCCTGAGGGCCTGTTAGGACCTGCCTGGTTAGCATCGCGTTACCGCTTGTCCTTGTGGCGATGCGCTTTGAGATGAGAGAACCGTCAGGGCCGTATAGGTTTTAATGTCTCCATCGTCACCAGAATCTTGGTCCGTCTGGACCACTATGTCCTTCGGAGGCCGATTGGTCTCTAAAGGCAGCACATGATGATCTTGTGAAGCCATCTTAGAGGTACTCTCCTCACAGACGGCGCCAAATGTTTTGGGTATTTTTATGTCCCTCGGGAGAGTTACAACTCAAAGACTGCATCCAGCAAGAACGCCTATACCCTCAAAACACACAGAGCACCGAATGGTCGGTGGTCCGTCTCCGAAGATTAAGTTAGTAAGGGTTCGGAGTTAAACGTGCGGAAATAAAGGTATGTGCTCGAATTCCAAGCTCAGGTGTTCTGTTCCTTGACATATCAGACAATGATTGGTATTCAATCAGTGTACGTCTGGAAATCAAGGTAATAAAAGTTAATCAATTGTGTCCCTACAAATGGGGGAATGTTCCCTATTTATAGGGACCTTAGGAAATGTGCCCTTCCTAAGGTTTGATGGCCTAGGGAAGGGAACACTGTTTTTTCAGGGGCTCCTTGGGATTTGGGCCTTGAAAGCCGCCATTCTCAGGGGGCAGCATCTGCGTGACACGTGCCACCATCTGGAAGGTCCAAAGTGGCACCCCTTCCAGTGATACGTGTTAGGCTCTGATTGGGCCACTTGGCGGGGTATAAAATAACCAAATCACATGATTCTACACACTTGTAATAAGAAGTAAATGCAACAAAATGCAAAATGAAATGTAAAATCCTGTTGTGACACTCCCTAATAGATTCATTGAATTGCTAATCATTCTATTTTGATAGCTTCTAGCTAACCAACATGCAATCCCATGCATGTTTCCTCTTCACAAACGATTTCTTCTTCCAACTATGCAAATGTATATTCCGCCCTCCCCAAATTTAATAACTGATTATTATATTATCCATTTGTGTAACTCCAAGATTAACCACTGATCATTGATGGATCTGAATGATAAAACCCCATGGTATGAAAGTAATTCCTGTATCTTCCCTTTGAGGAAGTTAGTCACAAAATTTTCATAAGTTTTATTGAGAGCTATTATCTCACCGTCAGCCTTTAATTTTTTCCATCATCCAACATAGATTGAAGTGAAACTTTAACATTGTTGTAAAATAAAATGTTTTCAAGACTATGAGAAAGAAATAAACAGTAAGATCGAAAGTTGATCTTATAATCAATGGAACAAATATGGTGTGTTGTGATGATCACTGACTTGAAAACGAAATTTTGGCGCAACCATGGTGCTCAACAGTATTCGTTGGCACGTTCCCCAATGTTCACACACCACTCTCACACAAAGGCACTTATGGGTAAGAGGTAGGAGTCATATGTTTACTTGTTTAACACTTTAGCTTAATGTGTTTTGTAATCTTGTGTATGTAGAATTAAGAAGATTAAATTTGATTTTCTCAACCATGGAACATGTAATCGATACATGGAAAATCAAAGGTTAAAGAATCCAAGAAGACAAGGCCTTTAATTAGATATTAAGAGAAGTTAATCTCCCCTTACACATCCCATTAAGTGGGAGTTAATGGAAGGTTACAAAAGAACAGGAAAAAACCAAAGGACAAAAGACGAACCATCAGCCATCCACGAGTGCGTGCCCGATCGGGCGGAGAGGAGACATCGAGCTAGACTAGTCGTCCTCGAGCCCGATCGGGCCTAAAGGCCACGGTCAAACTTTAAATTTCTTCCTTTATTCCATAAAACACACGTTTCTAATCAGTCAAACATTCAATAAACTGGTTTCTTAACTTGTTCTCATCAAAATTATATATCGACTACAGATTATCAGCAGATAAGCCGCACGTTTCCAAATTTGACCTAAATACTCCAATTATCTTCACGTTGGAGATTAACAAATTATGACTCATAAATGGTATCGCTATTGACCTATGTTTGAATGTCTTGTAGATTTCACAACTATAAGGAACACTTCACAATCTAGAGATGTCATGTCCATACCGGTGATAATAACACATGAAAAATATTATGTGATCTATGAGATACTACTTTAAAATAGAGGTTTAAATTTGGTGCGGTGAGATTTAAAGTTTCTTACGTTAATAAAATTGATGAAAAAACTTGAATCAAGCTACTACCATCCTCCTCAACCTCTCCTAATATAACTTGTTGCATTGCTAGATGCAAAATATTTATGAATATCGTATAAAAATCTTGATTGACAAGAAACTAATTATTTTTATTATTAATTTTCTTTCTATCTGATTAAAGGCTTAATCTTCTTATGTTTCTCTCTAATTAAACTTTTCAATTTCATATATTGGATTCATGTGACTTAAAGGTAAGATCTAAAATATTCTACTACTTTGAAAATAACAATGCACATCATCAATCATATGTTCAATCTTTTCTTGGCTAACTCCTTAATGTTCGTATCCTTTAACAAGTAATTATAGATGTTTTTTTGTATAAAAAAAAATTTATTGCGAATGTTAAAAAAATCGAAAAAAAAACGATATACATAATATTAAATTATTTAATATAAGTTTCTCTTCAAAAAAAATATTTAATATGAGTAAAATAATATTAAATTTATAAGTAATATATCAATACACATAATCTGTAAAGTATAATATAACAAATACATATACAATTTCACGAAATTTGTTATTTTATAAATAATTTAGAAAATTAAACATGATTGTGAAAATTTTTGTTTAAGACAACCTAGTAAATCTAGGTCACTTAATTAACCTCAATTTGTTCTAATTACCTGTAATACTACGTATTTTCATATATTTTTTTATAACTATTTGAGTATTTATAAAATATATTTTTAAGGTGTCAATTATTTTATTTAAATATTTTAAAGGGCTAAATTATTTTAGTTATAAAGTTTTACAAAAATAAATATATTATGGGGTTGGGCTAAATGTTAATTAATTATTTGGACTCATTTACATAATCATATGTAAACAATCCTCACACACTCCTATTTAAGTCTATTTAAATTTAACTAAGCTCGATTCTTTTATTTGAACCCTTGTGGGTTCAAATATTCCATAACTCAACCACTTATTTATTAACAACAAAGCTGCTCTATTAAAAATATTATTCTTTTTTTTCTTCCTTTTTTCTTCTTTTTCCTTTTTTATTAAAAAATGTTTATAGCAAAAATTGAACTATGCTCTATAGCCTTAAACTTATTGCTGATAATGCCTTATGTTATTTCCTGCTGCCAACTTAAATTAGCAGATATCATATGATTAACATTATAGAGATTAATTCTATTTATATCATTATCATACTTTTTTGCAATTGGAGACCCTCTTTTTTTGGGCCCTATGTTGTGGTTCTCTTTGCACATGCTCATAGACGACCCTGATTACGGAGTACTCCATACTATATATTAAGCAGAACACTAAATGTTTTAGATTAAATCTAAACTAAAAAAATGAACTTAAGATTATTATGATGTACATCAAAAATATAATTTAAAATCAAATTCATCTGCATAAAATATAACACATGAAAATTACAAACAATAATAATTAGAGTATTGATTCGGGGCATTGTCCGAGCTAAACACTAGCTTAAGATTATAAAGTGTTTTAATTTTCTGATTTTATAAAGTATTAATGTTTAGAGTTTTAATTATAAAAGAATTTTTTTTTAGGGTTATAACTTGCACTTAATTTGGGGGTTTTGTGTACCCATTAAGGGAATGTTTGGTATAAACATTGTTAATGAAACAGAAAGGATTCAAATAATTAGGGGAAAGGGTAATGATAAACGTTACCCTTACTATATGTTTGGTATCCTAGTGGAATGGAAACAAGTTGAGTAGATTGTGATTGAGTAAGGAAACGTATTTTGTTTCCACTAATTTGTCAAGGGTAACAAATAGGGGGACTTTGTTACCCTTAGGAAACGGTATTTGTTACTTTTAGCCCATACCAAACAATTAGAAACGGAAACACTTAATTGAATCCGTTTCCTACATCTAAAATCATTATACCAAACACCCCCTGTAACGCCCCGACTTTTAACTGGCGTTACCAGAACGTACTTAATCCGTCATTCGCAGCAGAAATTAATTAGTCATAGCTAAACCATTCTTTACTCATCATACACAGCGGAATCAATCATATAGATAATCTCATAATCACCTGTGGGTTATGGCCCACAAATAAACATACTCCTTAATAAGAAAATTCAATAAATTATACAACTCCAGTCTTCCTTACAGTAATAAAATAACAGATCTGTCTCAGCTCTCGATGATTCATAATACATAAGCCTTGATTCCATAATCCCTCAACTATGTAAACTCCTTTAATCCTTTTGCCTTTGATATTAGCTTCGTCATCATTATCCCTGTAATTATCCATAAAAATAGAAAACATAGAAAACACAGGAAAAATCCAAAAATGAGTGGAAAAACTCAGTAACATTACTCTAGCTCGTAAAACCGTTTTTCTTTCAAAATCATTTGAGCACATATCTTATTCCTTATGCATTCATAGTTGTTCAGAAATAATATAATATCATTTTTCATTTTTTTTTTTTAAAAAGTTGTGTCAGCAAGGATCATTCCCTTTACATAAGATCATAGGTAAGCACAGGTTTTGGACATAACATAACTTTCATTCGTGTGGGATTAATTCCCCATTTCATTAACATACTTTCCTCCACCTATAACTCACTTATTTTCTATGTTCAGTTCATTTTCCATTGTCGACAAATGTAACCTCGTATCATATTAAATCATTTCTGAACAACTTTATACCTCATATAAATTCATAGCACATTGGCACAATTTATAATCATTCATTTGTAACACTTAATTGAATAAAATATTCATTAGTGTTAAACAATTAACAGGGGCATAACATAACAGATCACGTCCACATATCTTATAGATTAATAAAATAACTAGAAATACCTGTTAGTCATAGCATTCTTATCACCTTGTATGATGGTAAGACATCTTTATGAACGATCGTACATATCAGTATATCGTAAAACTCATTAATAAAGTATCCTTATGAGTTCTCATAAGTCCTTTAACAAAATTCAAGTATTCGTAATCTTTTTGGTGGACATGCTAGTCGCTGGACAGTATGACATGGCGGAACGTCTTCCGCGATGGGCCGGTGCCCATAACATAGAGCTGGTGCTCGACATAGTTGGGCAGGTGCCCCATGGGTACATGCATTGCATGACCGAAACATAACATATACTGCCAGACGGACTAGGTCTTTCACTTTCATTTATTAAGTTATGTTTCTTTTAATAAGTTATTCGTAGTTTATTAACATACTTTCGAGAGTTCCACAAATTGAGAAAACATTGTATACATGTAAAATCATTCATATAAATCATAAGACTGAAATACATCAATGAACATGTTGATCATCTCGCAAGTCATTTATACATGAGTATAAAAGATCATGTCATGTCATTTGAACATACCACGCTTTTAAATCATAACATGCCAAACATACTATACATGCATACGTATGTTACAATAACATGTCTTTAAAATTACACACGTGCACTCATAATAACTAGATATAATTGTCACACATACAGGTCTAAACACATGCAGTAGCTAAACATAATAATTACAGATACGGAACTGAACACAATTGCAAAACATAATGGTTACACACACAGGGCTAGACATAATTGCTAGACATAATGATTACCTCATTCGATCATCTTTAATCATCTCACTTAGCCTCATAATTATCATCCGAGCTCTATAACCTCCATCATTAGTTTCTCATTGCTATGACTCATTCGATCATACCCAGTAATAATAAATATTCATTAGTAACCTCTCAATTCAAAACCTTTGATAAAACAAGTATAAACTTATTTTTATATAATGAAACAAGTATTAGCTCATGTAGAGTAAAATAAGCACTACTTTGAATATAGATACTACTACTATTCATACTAGAAGAAAACTAATAAAACCAGGCCATATACCTTAGTTATTATTATTTAGCATTGAATTGCCAAAACTTATTTCTAGAAATATGTATTACGTAGCTTTTGGTAAAAGAAAAATAAGTATGCTACTTCAATATGAATAAAAACAAGTACTATCACTAGTTCTTTTTACATATATTAAAATGAAAAGCAACTTCTATAAGTTGACAGCAAAAGTGGACATAAAACAAGTATTAATTAAAAATGAGTAAAACAACCAAGCTCATCATAATACAAATTACGTGACTATTTGCCACAAGATTCTTGCTTTTATAAAACCAATACAACACAATCATAATTAAGAAAGCTATATAATTAAATCTTTATACAAAGTATCATAAACAAGTGCCACTTACTTTGGGTATATATATAAACAGGTTTAAGAGCTTATTGGTTTCATGAAACCAATCTTTGTCTTGGCAAGAATAGTGCACGCAGCACCCAAAATGGTGGAAATTGGTGGGTGGCTTTGGGCGGTTGGAGGTTACGGAGTATAACTTGTTGCAAGAACTTGAAAGAAAAGGAAGGATATATATATAAAAGATGAAACTTGCTAAAGTGATAAGCATGGTATTGAGGAAGCAATTATAAAGGAGCAAAAATTAGACTTTGTAACATGAATTTCTTAACCGTGAAGAATAATAAAGAAGAGGTGTAATTTGTCTTTTTGTTGGAAGGGGATAAGCTCATGGTTAGGGTAAGTTTCATGAATCAATTTTTAATATGTTTGAGCATGTAAAATTAAGCAATAGGTAAAAGAATCAAGCTAAACCGATTCGGCTTTCAATACTTAGTCATGAAGCAGAATAGGTAAATGGAAGAGGTGGGTTTTTTTTTTCTTTGGATGCATAAGGGTATTTTGGTAATTTTACTCTCTCGATCTTTGACATTTTACAGAACATAAAAATATCATTTGACCCGAAATAAATTTTGAAATAAATAATTTTCGTTGTAGAATTAGCTTTTGAAATAATATAATCTTAAAATAAGATTAAGACTAAACACAGTCGTTCTTCGTAAAATAGAGATTAAAATTATATTAAGCTTATAATAAAGATTGGAGTACAATAAATCATGTTTAAAAATCCCGGGTATTACACCCCCTAATTGTAAGTGATAATAAAACTTAAAGACTATATTTTTATGGATTTTTAATATGTTTTTATTTAAACTAAATTGCTGGAATTTTATTTAAAGTACTACTTTTGTGTTTTAATAAAAAGGGGTTGATTATCCATAAGTAGGAAGGGAAGTTTTTAATTGGTTTTAATGAAGGTTTTAGATTTATTGAAAGGTTTAAACCTTAAAAAGTACGCTGGAATTTTTATATAAACACTGTAATTAAATTTTTACTTTGTGGTTATAATTACCCTTTTAAAGAAAGAGTTTTGAGGGCTTTAAACTATTTAAAAGTTGCTGGAAATTTGTGTAATCAAGTGATTTATTGAGTTATGTACTTGGTATTGTAGGAGGCTTTTAAGTTTGAGTATTTTCTAGCATTTTGGCTAAGCTAGTTAGAAAGACGATATAAGGGACATGTGCGCATAGGATGTGTTAGTTATGCGTAGTTTCATGTTATGAAGTTAAATTGGGTATCAAGTACGAGATTATTATCATGTTAAGTTGTTGTGGTGATACTTGGAATGATTGATTGTTTATCCATGTCTTATATGTAAACATGTGAATATGTTGGAATAGTTATTATAAGCTTGATACAAGTTGAAAGTAATTGAATCATGTTATATTTTTTACTACTCCCTCCGCTTCACATTATTCGCAAGTCGCAACAAAGTACATGTTTGCGGAGGCCGAGGCAAAAGATTGAAAGTGTGATTATTGAAAGATAAGGGTATATGATTAACTATTAATCCAACCCAATTTTTTTTAAAAAAATCAAACTTAATTAAATTAAATAACCACCACCCATCACCAAACCCCACGTACCCAGCACCACCATCACCACTGACGCACCCAGCAACACCCATCACCACCATCGCACCCAGCATCAACATCACCACCGACGCAGCCTGCAGCACCCTTCACCACCGTCGCACCCAACATCAACATCGACAAATTCGCAACCAACCTTGAACCTAGCCACCGCCAGCAGCACCACAAGCAGCCCCGAAACCAACCACCACCACCACCCAACATCACCGAAACTACCCAGCACCGAACACCCAACACTACCCCCATGAACCCTGACCACCCACGAACCCAACACCACCAACGCACCCAATACCACCCCATGAACCCCAATCGAACCCAGCACCACCGACGCACCCAGCACCATCGACACACCCACGAACCCAGCATCACCGAAACTACCCAGCACCGAACACCCAACACTACCCCCATGAACCCTGACCACCCATGAACCCAGCACCACCAACGCACCCAGTACCACCCCACGAACCCCAATCGAACCCAGCACCACCGACGCACCCAGCACCACTGACACACCTACGAACCCAGCACCACTGACACACTCAACACCACCACACACACCGACGAACCCAACATCACCGATGCATCAATCGACCCCAGCACCACCGATGCGCCCAACACCACCTCACGAACCCCGAACCCAGCACCACCGACGCACCCTAATCGAACCCACAAACCCTTTTGACTAGTAATAGTGCAATTTTGTGAACAAAACTAGACAAGGAACCTAAATTAAAATAAATTATATATTGTATGTGCTCACTAATTAATTCAAGAATTAAATTGAAATATATGTTGATGTTTTTTCGTTGCGTTGTAATTTTGATTGATTGTTTGGAGACTGGAGTCATCACAAGTTAAATTTATAAATCACGTAAAGTGTAAGATGATACGCATCAAAACTCATAGAACGCGTATACCTATAGTATGAACATACGGGGGGAGTTATGGGGTTTTATAATTGACCATAGCTTCTACAGGGGTATAGGACGCTGTACTTTCTTTATTATTTATGCGCTGGAATTCTGTCACAAGTATGACATAGTAGGTGTCAAATGGGGAAGCTCCCTAATTGGAAGCTCCATATTTTAATGGACTATTTTTAAGGAAGGAAACATGATCGATGCGTTATATTAAAAGCTATATCTTAATAAATTAAAGTAAGGTCATGAGTCAAAGGTAATTTGACTTGTGATGTATGGAAAACATGTTTTATTTATTTATTCATTGTCTATTGCTAGGATATTCATGTTAGTGTGATTATTCTTGTTAGTGCATATGTACTCAGCTTTGGCTGATTCGTGATTTGTTGTTTGTGTTGGCTTTTCTTTGGATTAGTTGTAATCCCCCATATTTTTTTTATTTAATAATAATGTATTTATTTAGTATTTTTTTACAATTATTTTTATTATTGATTTTATAAGTATGAATTATTTTGAGGTAAAATAATAAGATTTTACTAAGCCATTAAGTTTAGTCTATTTACAACTTCTTTTCTTAAGTATATTTGGCCCAAAGTTGATTCCTACCCAAACCCAAATTACCCAAAGTCCACTCCTAATAAAACTAGGAGAATAAAACCCAAATAAAACATCAAACCCTCACCTCTCTTTCTCCTCTTCTACATGAAAACCAAAAAAAAAAAAAAAAAAGAAAACCCTCTCCTCTCTGTCCTCCTCTTCACGTCATTCACGAAGAAGGAAAAAAAAAACTCACTGAAGCCTGGCCACCACTACCCAAGCCGGGCCGCCCAGCTTGACCTCCGGCCGGCCACCACCCGTAGCTACATTAGTCGCCCCTCTTCCTTGCCCATTTTCTTTACTTCTTTTTATCTTATGCAATTGATTAAAAGTTCTAATCTTTATTTCATTTTGATCCTAAATTATCATTATTATGGTTTGATAATATGTTTAGATTATAACAGATTGTAAATTTATGAGTTTTGACATGTTTTATATATTATATAAATTTTCAGATTTGTGTATGTATGAAATTTAGGGTTTAAAACATTGATTTTTCATGTTTTAGGGCTTGAAAACGTGGTAATCAAGTTATCTAATTATACTATGTTTAAATTACATCAAAGTATGATTATTTTGGTAATATATTAATTTTCAGATTTTATATATTGTGAAATTTGAGTTTTATGTTTATTTGAAGGATTTTAAGGTTTTAATGTGCTATATGCCTATATACTATTCTAACTATTGAATTATGAATGTATCTCTTCAAAAGTTTGAAATTTATAATTTAAATTATTTTTCAGATTATATATAGTCTGATTTTTATTAGTTTTGAGCCAAAAATAAAGTTTTAGAATGCTTTTATATGATTTAAACAACTATTTATGCAATATGCTAAGTATAGATTAATTGAATTGCAAAAACTATTAATAAAAAAAAAAATTCAGGATGTGTTAGTAAGTTAAACTTGCTGTAATTTTATATTATACGCTATATTTTCATGATTTGAACATATAAACTTGTAGTTGGGATGTTGTACTATTAATTTTGACTAATGGGAGCTATTTAGAGGCTTTATTTTGATGGTTTGAGAGGTTTTTAAGTACATTAGTATTGCTGTAAATTTAATTGCTTGAGTATTGATTTATTTCTCATTGGTTGCTTTAGGAGAGGACTTTGTAGAAGGCAATTTCTAGTTTCTAAAGTGGCCAACCTAATTGTTTACACAAGGTACGTACAAGTTACGAAACCTTGCTTTTAGGTACATGTTTAAGGACGAATCGAGAACTTAGTATCATGTATAGGGATGACTGGGTTAAATTGTTTGGTTATACATTGTGAATTTCATTTGATGTGTACTATTCTTTATTGCAAGTATTGCTTATGCTCTAACTATGCAAGGTGCGCTTAGAGCCAAAGGTATGTGATTGGTGAAATGATTTATTTATTACTCATTCATGATTAATGAAATAGGATGAGTAAAGGGAAGATTCAAGTCTTACAAGACGAGGTTAAGGAATTGGGGTGCCTTATGCACTCAAGGTGTTTATACACCGAGGTAGTAAAGGAATAAATAATAAATGTTGCTTATCACTAATAAATCAAGAATTGGAATTGGAAAGTTGTTTTACTTTATTAAATGGATATTGGATTGATTGTATTGTTGCATATGAGTCATCACCAAGTCTAAACTTGTAATTCACGTAAAGTGCAAGATGGATGAGCAATAAAACTCTAGATTGGTGCACATCTGAAGTAATGACAATCAGGGGTTGGGGTACACGGGGTTTTAGCCATGCATTTTTCTAGAGGTCGTCTGATTCACGAGTCTCTTGTTTCAAATAATTTTCAAAACTAGGAGTTAGGTGAGATCTCATACTAACTACGGTCACGGAGTCGCGCCCGTAGTCTTGGATGTTTATTGATGTTTCCGAAAGGAGGCATGGGGTTTTTCTTTTATTGATGTTCCAAATGGAGCATGGGTTGGACAACCTTGTCTATTGCTTAATCCAATGAATAAATTGAAATGAGTTAGCTACTATTACTAGTGAAGTCTTAATAAATTTGATAGTTGAGTCATGTGGTGAGTCTACAATTTAAAGGTATATGATGATTGATTATTAGTAGCATGTTAGGGATTTCTTATTTTATTTCGCAGCTTGTATGTACTTAGCTTTGCTGATTGTGTGCTTTTGTGCGTGTCTTTCTTTGGTCATGACCTTTGCAATTCAACAACCCTGTGACGATCCAATTTTTACACTTGTAATATTGGGGAGCAGATTAACCACAGGTTCTTACACATGCAGCATTCACATTAGGGTTGTGGGATTTTGAGTGGAGAGTTAGTTATTGTCCGCGTTTTATTTCTTTTGCAAGTTCGATTTTATTCTAACATGGGTTTATTCTACACTACTTCTTTTGGTTTGAATTTATTTGAACTCTACTTTTATTTACTTGCTACTTTTGATAGGTTTTGAATAAGGGCCATAATGGTTCGAACTTATAACACTTAATTATGGTTTTATTCGTTGGTTTTGAAATTTACTTTTAACTGATTTAATTTTTCTCCGCTGCTAATTTCTGATATAGTCTTAACATTTGAACATGTGGCGTGCGGTAGCACGTCAGTAATTCTCTTGGATTTTGTTCAGGGTACTCACAGGTTTAAAGAGAGAATTATTGGGGTGTTACATCAGCCCTATTATGACCCATTTTATATGGCGAGTAATGAGGTTGAATTAAAGAGAAGTATAGGTAGAGGAGCATATTAAGCGATGGGATTGAGCGAAGAGGGATATATGTTTCTTTGTTTATTATTTATTGTATTAAATTATTTATGTAATTGCTGACACTAACATTAATTATTGTTTTAATATTTTAGTTTTGTTTTTAAAAGGGCCTTTAATGGTTCTAATTTATTGGTTAAATGTGAGTTGGTTTTAAAGTTTAAGATGGTTTTATAAAACTTTGTTATTTGAGTTTTGGAAAATTAGTCTTCCGCTGTGTGACTATGAAAAGCCTTAGCCGTTTATTATGGTTGTTGTAATACTTTTGTATTTCCTAAGTTTATGTTTTATTTAGAGAAAAGGGGAATTTTAAAAGGATTTTTTGACTTTTACCACAAAAAAAATCAAAAATTATTTTTTACCACCAAAACTTCTAAAACTTTTACTTGAAGTCAAAATTGACAAAAAATGATCGAAAATGCCTCGTTTCGCGTGTTTAAAGATACATTTATTTGCGTGAAACACGCAAAACGAGGCATTTTTTATCATTTTTTGTCAATTCTAACCTCAAATTGGGCCCAGAGGGCCAAAATGCCCCCCAAAAACTATGAAAACATGTTTTGCGCACGAAATTCAAAGAATTTTTTTAAACTGTTAGATTTAACGGTTTTCTTGACGTTAAGTGGTGAAAAATAATTTTTAGAATTTTTTGTGGTAAAATAAATGTTTTAGAAGTTTTGGTGGTAAAAAATAATTTTTTGATTTTTTTGGTGGTAAAAGTCAAAATTTCCAATTTAAAAAGGAAGAAATTTCCAGGGTATTACGTTATCCTCTAACTCTCACATAACCATCTAATAATCAAATTAACCTATAAATAAATGCTTTTTTTCTACACAAGACAAAAGTTGAATATGAAGTAGATTCTTGTTACAGTGTTCATTGTAATGCATACAATCGTAATCAAGAGCAAAAGTTTTTTTTCTTCATGAAATAAGATATTAACACTCCAGTTAATATATAATGATAGTCGATGATTTTCAAGTAATTTAATATTCTTTTTTGTATAACTAGGGCAGCCAACGCGAGTGTTACGCGCGGGATGGCTAGTTGTTCCGGGATTTTTATCTTGGCTTGTGTTTGCACTTTACATGGATATAATGGACTGCCCTGGTAATGAGACATCTTTCTATTACTTAGGCATTGTTTGTTTGCAGTTCTAAGTTGAATGTTAAGTGAGAAATATATATCTTGTTCTTAATGTAACGGATCATGGAATAAATGCTAATATGTGTGTTTGTAATAACCATTTTTATAAAATGAAGCCGTTATTTTTGAAGTTAGGTTGTAGTTATAACATTTGATGCAACAATATAAACATTTTAAGCTTTGAATTTTTATTCCAAAACCATGTAAATGTTAGACATAAGGTTTAGTGACAATAAATACACGAACATCCATTAAGTTCCCACCTTTAGTTGTTACTTTCTTGGGCTAATCTATGTTAAGGAAAATAGCAAGCAAATCTGTGTCACGGGTTATATATGGTTACACTTTGTTTGAATAGAAAAAAAATGGAAGAAAAAGTAGAGAAGAGAAAAGGAGGGGAACAAATTCTCTTATTTGGGTAAAGGATTGGTGGAAGGAAGGGGAAGGAGAGGAAGGGATCCATTTTTCCTCTCTTTTTATTAAGCATAATCCCTCCAATATTGAAGAGATTTGGTGGGAAAATTGAGCTCACCTCCCCTCCCTTTCAGTGGCGGATCTTGAGAAAATTTCTTCTAGGGGCCGAAAATATTTTGGTTTTTGTATATGCAAAAGCAATATATTACAATTAGACAGTTAGTTATTGATTATAGGGTAGAAAATACGAGAATATTTATTTAAAATCAACGGATGATATATGACAAAATTATACCACTATTTAAAGAATTATTCCAAATTCTAATAACTTTTACAAGGTTGAACTTTGCGAATTTTACACATTTGTTTTTTATATGAAACCATAACACATCTAAATAAAGGTTATCAGTTTCAAAGTAGGAAAGTATGTTAATTTTTAAATTAATCTGACTTCATACTATTGAAGATTTGAAGTATGAAGTAATAAAATTTTAATAAACAAAAATATATGTACCTGTATATAAAATCAGCTAAACCAACCACTTTAAATTTAAAATACTTTGTAAAAAATAGGAGCATAACAATACTCTAAAAATTAGGACATAGTTTCCTACTACCTAGACACCTAGTTGGTCTAGCTTAAAAGAATAAAGAAGGAGATGAGTAGTAGCTACACTAAGCAACACTAACTAATTGCCTATACACGCACAAATAACTGGCAATCTTTATTTAACTTTTGCAATAGCAGTAAAAATTTTTGGGCTTCTACTATGGGACAGGCCCCTAATGGCCGCCATAGAAGGTCCGCCATTGCTCCCTTTCTTTTCCCTTCCCTTTCTCCTTTTCCCCTCCCCTTCCTTTCCTTCGTACTTTGCTATCCAAACAAAGCGTTAGAGAATGATACATAAAGTGCCTTAGCTCAGCAATGTTAATGAATAGACATTGCTTACAATGCATCATTCAGGCTTAGTTAATAAGTAGGGATTGCTTATAGTGACAATGACAAGCCTTAATGAACAATACCGGCCAACCATTTTTTAAGGAGAAGGAAAATAGGAAATCCTTGAGGGAAATAACAAAGAATAGAGCATCTATATATACAACGTATATTGTTAGAATGTTAAATGAAATATCAGTTACAAACTGTAGCTGAGCTGAGTTTTAATTATAGTTAAATTGTAGTATTAATAATACGGAATGAATTCGCAGAATTTGAAATAATAATCCAATTAGTCTCAATTGTAAATGGTAAGAATTATTGCAAATGATCTTAAATTAGTATTTTAATGTTCCTATGATAGTTTGATAACATAAGATGCTACGTATTAAATAAATATAACCTCCATTGAATTCATTAGCACAAAGTAAGACAACCACTTTTAGTATAGAATCAAATCTAATCTAAGAATTCGAGGGCTGCCCAGTTGATCTTTATGGTTGATGTAGCTTGTCAATCTTTGTGGCCACGTCAGACGTCTTCAATGAACGGCGATGAGTCAGTAAAACCAACGCAGCACTACTCCATTTTATGTGATGAGTCAGATGATGATTGTAAAGAGGGAACTTCTTAGCTGGTGTTAACGGCGCATCGAGAAATTTTAACGCTGTTGATTTAGTTACTTGATGGAGAAGCTGTAATTACTTGTGTGGTTGGTATGTTTTTTGTATAGCTGTATAAACCATGTCTTCGGTAAGAAGTTTTAACAAACACAGTAAGGTGTTTACACATAATCGTTATCACAAAATTAATCATGCCGTAGTGAAATCTCCATGAAGCTGTACTTGTTTAGCGGATCTGTGCACGGTGAAGGCAAAATTGTGTGGCGATTTGTTTTCATCTTTATGGTATGAGTTGTTTTATACTTTTTATTGATTAGTTAGCATTTGAATCACGTATTATTGAGAATGATTTCGTGGAAAATAAATCTTTGAATTTGTATTGTATAAACGTCGAACTACTAAGCTAAGTAAGTTAAGAAATGGATTTCACAGCAATTATATAGTAGTGTATTGTGTTTGAGATAGATATTATTCCTGTAGTTTAATCACCTGATTTAAATCGGACACTGTGTGTATAGTCAATTATGCAAGGGCTATGTAATTGCGCGGTTTGTTTCCATCATTTAACTATTATGGTAACCAGATAATATGTACTAACTGGACGTCTTTGATGTATAAAAAAATTAGAAGAGTAGCTGTACATGTTTATTTATATGACTCGATTTTAAAAAATTCATATGAATCTTAATTCGTCCTGATGTTAATTTTCATATTTAGCCCGTGTCCTGTTTGTTGTATTGGTGGAAAACTTAATTAATAATGTAGATGACATAGATTTGGGAGAGCTACAAGAGGTGTGTTACTAGTAAGTTTGGTTGATGTTTTTACAAGAACCAATGTGGAGTAAATTAAGAAGTTCTTGTCATACTAATAGAATACTGCTATTTGGATAGTATAAATTATATACCTGTATATTAAACTAATTCATTTTAGTGACACAAGCTGCTAATACATGTCAGGTTGTTACTGTTCTGAGCTTAGTTTCGGTCTAAAAACATGGATGGTCAAGACATTTTGAGTGATGGTGGCCCTGAAAATGTAAATTCCGGAAACGAACAATCGGGGATTTGTGGTGATCAGATTAATTATGGACTTGATGGGTGTCCAACGTCACCAATGAAGCAGGGGTGTGTTGATCTGACTAATGATGAGAAATTCCAATCTCCAATTAACACTTTGGATACTACAGGCACAATTGTTGGTAGCAATCAGCTGAGCGCAGCCTCAACTATAGATCCTCCAAAAGTGGGTATGGTTTTTAAGACGTGGCAAGATGTAGAGGCCTATTATAAAGAATATGCACAGCAGCAGGGTTTTGGGGTCACGAGAGCACAAGGAGTATATTCCAAAGGTGAGGGCAGAGATCGTATTTCGACTACATGGAGGTGTGAGTGCTGGGGTAGACCAGACATGAGGGCATTGAGGGAAGCACGAAAGAGGGCTAAGGCAATGGATGTATCGGGGACAGGTGGCGCAATTGATGGCATTGTGTGTGTAGATGAATTGAGCCAACGAAAGAGGAAGTCTAAGAAATGCGAGTGTAAGGCCAAGGTTTATGCAAGTGTTAATCGTCAGGGTGAGTGGGTGGTGAAGGGAGTTGAGTTGGAGCACTCTAATCATACACCAACTCCAAGTAAGGCCAACCTAGTGAAAGAGTATCGAATGAAGGGGTTAACTACAGGGGCCAAGAGGCAGTTGCTAAAATTCTTTGACGAAGGTGTAACTGTTACACAAATTCACGGATGTTTGTCTACGGAATTACAAGGTAGCCAACCCAAAGTTCGATTAACTGTGAAAGATTTGTCGCATGTGGTGTATAAGGAACGGAGGTTGAAAATGGTTGGGGGCGATTCGGCCGCAATGATGTCTTATTTTAATAAAATGCAAGCAGCCAACCCAAACTTTTACCATGCCCAACGACTAGACGAACATGGAAGGCTGAAAGATGTTATATGGGTTGATGCGCGTAGTCGCGCAGCATATGAAGAATTTGGTGACGTTGTATGCTTTGATGCCACATATTTGACAAATGAGTATGAACTACCATTTGTAAATTTTGTGGGAGTCAACCACCACGGGCAATCAATTTTGTTGGGTTGTGCTCTAGTGTCACACGAGGATTGTGATACATTCCGATGGATATTCAAGGAATGGTTGTCATGCATGAAAAACCGTGCTCCTAAAGCGATTCTAACTGACCAGGCTGCCGCCATGCGGAAACCTATTGAGGAGATCATGCCATTAACCCGACATCGTTGGTGCATATGGCACATTATGCGAAAAATACCCGAAAAACTGGGTAAATGTGAGAGGTTAGAAATAAATTACTAATGCAATGCTATCAAATATAAATTGATATCAACCAAATGACTACCAATTTATGAAAATTAGTTTGAAACATATTTATAAATAGGTACCTTTGTATTTAAATAGGTTATTTAAGTTTCTGAAGATTGGTTTTGCTTGTTTGTTTGCTGTTGCAGGTACAAGGATTTCAAGGGTGTTTTGAAGGCTGTGGTGTATGAGAGCTTGACAGTTGAAGAGTTTGAGAGTCGGTGGAGTGAACTTATTACTGAATATAATCTCGACTGTAACGATTGGTTGAATAGCCTTTATAAGGAGCGTCATATGTGGGTCCCTGCCTACATGAAAGATTACTTTTGGGCCGGTATGAAAACCACTCAGCGGGTGGAGAGCATTAATAGCTTTTTCGATGGGTTTGTGAATCGAAATACAAAGTTGTTTGAATTTCCACAGAAGTATGCAAAGGCACTGGAGAAAAGGGTGCGCGATGAGACAGCTGCGGATGCTAATTGTCTCAAATATGTGAGGAGGGTAGTAACCGGCTTTTCCATAGAGAAGGTGTTTCAAAAATTGTACACAGACACCAAGTTTCAAGAGGTCCAGACAGAATGTTCAAGAATGATGTACTGCTATTGCAAGGAAGAGAAGGAATTGAGAGACAACATAATTGGATATGTTGTTGAAGATCGAGTCTGGATTGTACCTGAGGGTCAAAGTGAGGAAATAATCACCAATCGAAGACGGTGTTACTCAGCCACCTTTAACAAGGAAACAAACGAGGTGTCATGTGACTGCCGAAAATTCGTAACACATGGAATTATGTGTAAGCATATGATGAGGATACTAGATCAGAATCTTGTGGTAGAAGTTCCAGAACAGTATATTGTTAGTCGATGGCGAAAGGATATACTGAGAAAACACGCTCGTGTACGTGTATCGTATCACGACCCAAGTAACAACGTAGAGGTTATAAGGTACAACAAGTTAATGACCGAGTTTGAAGCGTTGTGTGATGAAGCAGCTATGGTAAATGACGACGCTGTACAGTTGGTTTCGGATGGTATAGCTCAGATGAGGGTGCAAGTTGATCAACGGAAACGTCAGAAACTAGAAGAAAGCGTAGAGCTATCCTTCGCAGATGAAGCAAATGAATCAGAATCCATTGTCCCTGAAACAGTGAATGCTTTCTCCACCGCTGAGGAGGCGATTGGTGGATCTAAATCGTGTCCTCGTAGTTGTGATGTTATTAAAGATCCTTTGTTGCAGAAAAAACCAAGGGGAAGGCCAAAGGGTTCGCGGAATAAGACTCTCGCGGAGATGGGGCTCAAGAAACCGATGCGCAAAACAAAGAAAAATTCACCGGATGAAACCGATACCATGACAGCAAAAAACACCTCCACCAACCAGAAACTTTGCAAAGGCAAACAAATAGAGAAAGGGATGGATAACAAAGGAAAACAAGGGACTATAACCGCAGCCAAGGTGACGCCCAAATCACACAAGGATACAAAGGGTCTTACAAAATCAACAAAAGCAACAAAGAAACTTCCCACTACTTGTCACACATCAATTTGCAGGAGACCTGCCGAGCTAAGTGTACACAAGGTAAAAATTTTCGAATCATTGGTAATCTGCGTGGTTGACAAAAATTTAACCTTTGTCGAATTGAATGACTTTATTTAGTGATGTAACTAATCATACATTTCGACTCCAAACCAGGGACCAAAGTTGAAATCGTTGGGTGAGTTGACTTCTCAGGTGTCTTCCAAAACCATTACGCAGACAACAACACAGCAAGTAAGGGCCCTCGATCATTTACTTTTCTTTACTGTAATAATATATGTAATATATGTAACACATGTAATTTATGTATTCTGACTGATGAATTTCCACACTTTCAAATTACATTTGATAGGTAAAGCGAAAGGCATCAACAAATATTCCTAGGGCAGGACGGCCTAAGGTTCAAAAGATCGCAACCGCTTGACTGATTGAAGCAACGAGTGAAGACACGATAGTAACTTCTTGGAACTTGGCTTAGATTACTTCTGGGCGTTTGGCTTACATTACTTCTGGGAATTTGGCTTTAGACTATCATCTCTTATGTTTATCTTTCATCGTTATGTGTTGTTGTGTAGTATCTCGACGTTTAAGCTTTATGTGATGTTTTAGGATTCAGTCCTCGTTGAACTTAGATGTCAGTCATTGATGTATAAGTATTCAGTCCGTTTTGTATGTTTGAACTTGTTTGTTACAAAAAAACATTTGGGTATCTTATGATTATCGTATTAAGCATTTGTTCTATGTTATCAGTACTAATTGAAATCAATTTTTATTGGTGCTAAAAAAACACTCCATGTAGTCATAACAGATAGAATATCTGTTTTCTAATACACACGTGCAGTCGTTACAAATAAACAATATATGTGTGAATATCAATATCAAGCAACATTAACCTTAGACTACTTCTATATGGGCCATATGGTAATAGAGTCTTAGAAATGGGCTACAAACGAAAGACTACTTCTACAAGGCCCATATGAGAAATCATATTTTGGAAATGGGCTTCAAATTAAGAACGTCTTCTACAAGGCCCATATGAGAAATCATAATTTTGGAAATGGGCTTCAAATTAAGAACGTCTTTAAAGCATAGAAGTCCATTTTTGGACGATGAACTGCTTAAAAATGTAGCTTATGAGTGTATGCTTTTGTTCAGATTTGTGTGCATTAGAGTATAAATTAATGTGCTATATCGCCCATATGGTTAATCAGATTTGTGAGGACATAAAATAAAACAGTTTTTACCTAACAATGAAACTATTTCAATAATAAGGGGCCATATCGCCCATATGGTTAATCAGATTTTGCAAATGGGCTATAAATTAATGGGCTATAAAGTAATGGGCTATAAGTTAATGGCTTGCCTATAAATTGTACGACATAAATTAAAACACTATGAACCTAAATATTACACTAGTTGAATAGGGCCCATATGTAAAATCATTTTTTGGTAATGGGCTATAACTTCATGGCCTGTGAGCAAATCATTTGTTAAAAATAATAAAAACTTATTTATGCAATATCATTGTTAAATACAAAACAAATCAACCTATGCACTATCACTGCTAAAGGATCGAACTGCGACGAACTTGATTCATTTGGTTAAATGGTCTCATAGACTCATAGGTTCCCTTAACTGATTTTACAAAAATCGGGCCTTACCCGTATTACAATTTTCCCATTGAACCACTTGACCCGTATTCATACATTCACAAGTTTTTTTATTAAAAAATTTTCACATATCCATCTTAATTACTGAATTTTGAATACTTTAGTAGTAAAAGGGGGGCCATTGTACTCACTAGATTAATGAAAAAATGTTATGACATAAATGATAAATACACTACCTACATGAAAAAAAATGAACAACACAAAGTACTTGACAAAATTCATAAAGAAAAAAAAAATAATAAAAAAAAAAACACAGACTTTACAATATATCACAAACACCATAAAAAATAATACTAGTAAAGCTGTAAAGACGAATACATAATAACAACTGATCATAATTTAGTTAAGTTGTATTACAGACATAAGTACTCGGTGAACATCTCATACAAACTACGGGAATTTTCCAAACAACAATGCTTTCATATCACGCACCATAGTTTTCCCATAAACAAAAGGAAATTAATATTACCAAAAGGTTTCAATCTAAGATACTTTACGTACTACTAACAATTAAGGCCGTCGTGCATAATTAGGTTAATTGACAAAAAATTTAAGGAACACCAAGTTAAAATATATATAAGTCAAAGTTTGCATTTCTCTTTTAAAGACCAAAGCTGATTATAATTAGGGAAGGACGAAGCATTTGAAAAAAAACCCAACCTTCCAAATGCATCTTCCTGCACGCTCTGCACGCGCCCCACGCACACCACGCGCCGCTCCACCTGCACGCGCTGCAGCAAATTCCGGCGACCCATTGCCAGCTGTTGGGTGTACAGAAGCTTGACCTTCCTGAAATTCTTTATCCTCATTGCATATCTTCTTTCTTTTTTCGGTCAAGATCTTCCCTAGACTCGGGAAATTTTCTTTTTTTTCAAATCGAGCCGACCCACAGCGCGAATGCGGAGGTGTTAGTGGCGCCTCACGCAGACCCATTGTAGTAATCACATTCGGGTTAAGGATGGGAAAACTGAAACTTGGCTCCCTTTGATGAATCGCCCTTTTACAAACACCAGGCCAGAGTTTCCACCTTTTCGGGCGGGTGTTGGTGTTGGTATTCGGATGCGCGTTCTGCAGACGACGGACTTGGAGTGCAAGCATCCTATCAAAATCTTCAACAGTAGGGTTAGCCCCCCCAATCGGTCCAAATAAGCAATTGGGAATTAGGGGGTCAATATCCAGCAGATCTGGCACCATCAACCGGCCGTTCGAGTCACGCATAAGCTTCTTAAACCGTTTGGTGGGTGAGGTTTCCCTAATAGGTGTTTTCCTAGTTCGTGTTTGATATCTCGGAATGTGAAACATGGTGTCTTGGTTGTCTTTTAGTTTTCTGAGTATGAGAGAGTGTGAACAGTATAATGAGTAGAAATACTCATTGCATGTTTACTATGGATGTCATTAAGTGAAGGTGGAGTGAGGGAGGATTAAAGGGGGATGATCAGACTTCAAATGGGTTTGTACGAAGTATTAAAGACTCCGAAGATGTTAGTTGAGTGTAGTGTTGCTCGAGGAACTACAGTGGTATTAGGTGGAGGTTTTTTAATTTTTTTTTTTATTTTTAATTTTATTTTACCTTTTTAAAAATATTTTTACAGACTGAGTTAGGGCTTTGTAAAGAAGTTCGAAGCAAAATGTTACTTTTATTTTTCTTAAAAAAAAATGTTACTTTTATAAATAGATATTTGGCACCTCTAATGCTGAAATTGGAAATCTTTTTTTTTAAAAAAAAAAAAAAAAAAACCCGCGGAATAAATAAATACTACTTCCATTGTTGTATGGAAAAAAAGACATAAGAAACATATTTTCCAAATTAAAAACCCTTAAAGAAACCTAAGAATGGAAGCTATAAGGAAAAAAAAAAAAGGATTTACTATAAAAAATTAAAATAATAATAATAATAATACTAACATTGATAATAATAATAAATATAATAATAATAATTATAATAATAATAATACTAATAATAATCATAATCCTAACAACAATATTAATAATAATAGTACTAACAACAATACTAATAATAATTTTAATAATAGCAGTAATAGTAATAATAATAATAATAATTAATAACAATAATAATAATAATAATACTCAGATTAATAGTAATAATATTAATAATAAAAATCTTCATTAAGTAATTAAAAATCTACAAATATGAAATTACGACGCATTTACAATTCTAGTTATTCTCAAAATTGAGTCAACCTCAGATGAGTCGTTAACGCCGAGTTATTACAGATAACTACAGCCAAGTTAAAGTTTTCCCCACAAGTTATTTTCTTCTTTATATCTCCGCACCTCCTAGATGCCAACGTATTTGTACTTTCAACTTCATGGCATTATAAAGAAATGGTTTATTATAAAACCCTTTGATGCTTAGTAAAGATCTCAACATATTCTCGTTCCGAAATTATTTATTTCGACCTACTTTAATCTATGTTAAGAATTTATCTCATGTCAAGCAGAAAATGAACAAGATGTCATACCATTTTTTATATATATTCAATACATTTGTTATTTTTAGGCAACGAGGTTTTTATGTTAATAATTTTTTTGTGATGAAATTCATTTGTGAATATTTCCGGTAACATTGTAACAATAACCTAAAACCAAAAATAATAAACTAAAGTTGTAAGTGCTTGTAACACAAGTAAGTACGGACACCAAAACTAAATGACTCAAAGTGTTAAAAACCATAACCAAAATATAAAAAGTAGTTATGTCAAACCATTCATATATTTATCCGAAACAATATAAATCATGAGACCGTGGTAAACCGGTTTAGTTGAAGCGGAATCGGGAATTACGTCCTACAGTCACATTGAACGATGAGGATGCACACGGTGTGGCCTAGGAACATACGCTTATCTAAAGTTTAGTTTTTAAAAATTAACACAATAGGGATTGTAATGATCTACAATAGGATCTGTGTATTCTTAATTAATTAGTGTCAATGTTCAAATCATTTGGACTACTAATTCGGAAAAATTACTTAACATTTCAGGTTCCAAAATATGGAATGTTCAATGAAAATTTGTTACAGGCTTCGTCTGGTTTCGCTAATTTAGGCAATGAAATTTGCTTAGCTAGTAAATTTATAACAGACATTAAATTTTGCAACACTAGATACGGAGTACATAACTGCACTTCCACTCACTCGAACCATAAACATCAAATATACTTTACTTGCTATTGAAATTGTCAAAGTAGACCTAAAAGGCCTAGCTGTAGAGTACTTGAGTGGCTTTCCATAGCCTCATTAGCTAGTAGTAGTAGGATTTAATATTTAGTACCATCTTATAATAACTATGGAGTGTAAGAGTATATTGGGTAATCAATTATTTAAAAAGAGGTAGTCAAAAAATTTGTGATAAAAAACAAACCATGTAAAAAAATATATATAAAAAAATTGCAAACATTTGGGTTAAATAGGTAATTATTTCGTAAGTCATACTTTTTGAAAAAAAACAAAAAAAAAGTTTTTACAATGATATTAGATAAATAAGCGTAGGTACTAATCTTTTTTAAATAAAAAATCTTACTATTCAAAAAAAAAAAAATTAAATAAAAATCATCTTAGGTACTAATCTTTTTTTGACAAGTAAGTACTTAACTAAGTAACACATAAATTTTTCCTTATATCTAAAACGCGAAATTATTTTTCATATCAATGCTCATGGGGTTTCTTTTTTACCCTTAATGTGTTTTTTTTTTTTTTTTTTTTTTTTTTTTTTTTTTTTGTGACATATAAAACCAGCTGTGGGACTGTGATTGTGTAAGGCTCTAAAGTAGTCCAGTACCCTAGGTTTATCAGCATGTTGACTACGGTGTTCATAGGAGTAATGGCACTCTACAAGTTACAGTTCAGACTTATACAAATTAATTAATGCAACTACTTTATTGTTTAAACCTTTCGTCCCCCAATAGGAGGCTTCCACGTCTTGTTTACTACTGGGTACGGGGTATTGACAACGGTAGACGTGCTTAGTCCTTGGTGGATATAAGATCTCTTCACCTACAAGCTAACTATATGTGAAGTTTGAACTATGCGAAGCTGCTACTTATTCAAGCTGTCAACGTCTGCTACAAATATATCGTATCAATTGTCAGTTATAAATTAGGTAGTTGGATATTTTTATTTTGGGAGTATCTTCATTTGATTTGTTCTTCCTTCCAGAAATTAAAATCCCATGCAAATATCACCATACTAGGTTCCATTAAAATTACTCACGTTGAATCAAATTAAGCTGGGAGGTGCTACTTAAAACAATCTTCATGTTACTTCAATTACCACGTCGCAAAATATTAACTCGTAGTTTTATGCAACGTAACATAATTCAACTCAAATTATAAGTAATCCCATAAACCAAAGTTTGTTAAATTTAAGCCTAGATTACTCATACCAAGGTCACGAGTAAGTTTAATTGCATGAATTTGTAATTCTTACATTCATGTATTCCACAGATTTAAAAAAAAAACTCAAAAATATTAACTCGTACTTATTACCTTAAAATAATTAAACTTATATTATAAACAATCCCATACATATATGTTTGTAAATTCTGTTTGTCTAATGTAAACAAAGATTAGTTACATTTGTTAATAGCTACTTTTAGTTCAGTAACCTACAAATCGGTGAACTACATTTGAAAGAATGGCAGTCAGGTATGAAATAATTAATATACTATGTGATGTATGCCATATCAATTTGTGCGTCACTCTAATACCTCATATCGTTGCTTAATACGAGTATTTAATAATTAGTGTAACAAGATTTGGACTCCTACTTTTGGAAAATTCCTTGCCGTTCATGTTCTAAAAAATCCATGTTGCTTTGCTTATTTGAGAACTTCCTGAATCTGTTTCACTTAATATGGTAATTAAAATTGCAGTAAATGGCAAGGTTGACAATGAAGACTTGCTGTTTCCTCCTCAGTGTAGCTGTGTAGGTTACTCAAGTGGATTTACATCACATCAAATTAACTTGCATTGGCTATTTTCAAAATAGACCAGAAAGACCTAGCTTTAGAGTACTCAAGTGGATTTGCCATTGGTAATACCATACATTTACTGCCATCCTTTACAACATAGGGACACCAAGATAAAAACTTGTGTTAAGAAATTGTTAATCAAATTAATTTGGAACAAATGCGTCAACGTTAAAAAATTTTAATGTTGGATTATGCTCAAAATGTATAATGTACGTACTCGAACAAAATTTATAATCCTCCAACAATAGCATTTCTATCCTCACTTCGAATTAATGTAACACACCGCTTGCCTAATTTATGACCGTATAAGAATGGCGAAAAAATATAGTCAGACTAATTAATATTCATCCTTAATTAGTGTAACACTAAAACATCGCTATTGCATTTAACCCTCTAATTACTGAGGTATGCCTTGTCAAAGTAATATAATTTTTTCAGTGAAAATTATAATCTATTTTTTAATCACCTCCTAATTGTATATAAAACATTTGAAATCTTTGGAAAACCGTGTTCCTGGGAGTTATGGAGCTTTACAACATAAAGTTCAGACTTATATATTTACTCTATCCAACGACTTTCATTTATGGTATAAACTTAGCGATGGCAAATAGGGAAGTTCCACGTCGCACAAATAGTGACTTGGGGAACAATACTTTGCATTGATAAACGTAAAACAGCACCCTCATTTCCAGCAATTCTGAAGGTTGTAGTACGGATTCCTAATGAAGGCTGACGTGCTCCAAACTTGGTGGGTAAAGGATCTCTTCCAGTGGAAGTTTTCAAACTCTGAACTGAGTTCCTCTAGTTCTGACGAAGAGCTGTCAACATCTGCAAAAAATCTATCAAATCCTATGTCACTATTAATTAAGGTAGTTGAGGAATTTTATTTTGCCAAACCTCCTCTTCTATTCTTCCTTTCAAAGTTCTACTGGCCAAGAAAGAAAAACACATAATTGTTAGCCCTTAAAACCACAATTACTTAGTTACTTATGTATTTCTTTTTTTATTATTAATTTTTTTGTAATATTAGGGGTTTTACTTTTTATAAAAAAATGTTAGGAACCACTTTGATACTTGTTAGGAAAAAAATAAAAAAGAAAAAAAAATGGACATTACTACTTACAAGCTATGGCTTCCATACCTCTATAATGTAGACATGCTAGTGTGCTATTATATAATAACAAATATTAAATCTAATTAGCTTTGACCAGTATGAAGTAATCAATAAATGACCATAATCTATAAACAATATGGGTCGGTTATTGGGTTATAATAAACACAACAAAGAAGCACCATAGTATGTATTTAAAAGATGTAATTCCCAAAATAGGTTTTAATTATTTTTTATAGGATTAACTATAAAATTAGTTCTACGATTGACTACATAATTGATAATACACTGCAAAATAATCATTAGATCTTCACCTATACTGAGTATGCCAAATGTATTCAATAGTAATTTTGAATGAGGTTTAATTATAGCATAGGCAAATTATTTTATTTGTTGTTGTTTTCTAATAGGCATGCTATTTTTACTTGAATAGCACTCTACATTTATATATGCAAAACTTATTTTATTATCTCAATCATACATGCAATTATAAAAAGTAATCAATACAGTATAGATAGCAGGTATAATATATACATTCTGTAGCGTAATTCAAATGAGTGAAATGACTCGTATAGGGCCCATAACAAAGCAACCTTCAGCCCTTCACTACCATACTAAATGTACTTACAATTAAACATACAAAAGTGAATTAATCATTATTCATCTGAATTACAATAATAAAGATCTGATTTTTTTAAGCCAAAAAAATAAAACAAAATTTTAAAAATCAAGTGATTTTACAAAAATTTCATTTCATTTTTTAACAAAATTATAATTGTGTCCTATTGCCTAGGAGAGTAGGAGGTGACATAAATGACTAAATGAGTATTCATTCATACAAAAATTATGAAATAAACTATTTATAATTTTAAAGTTTGTCTTTGATATAGCCACATAGCCGCATAGGCAAACATATTGTAGTGATATCCAAACGTGGTCTTAAAATAATATATGCAAAGCTGGGGGGGGAGTTATGAGTTGAGTAAATGACTCAACAACAAAGCAGTAAATTTTAGTGACCTTCGTATCTATGTAACACTAGACCTGGCAATTCTGACCCAAACACGATGACCCGACCCGAATGACCCGACCCATGACCCGAAATCGACCCGAAATTGACCCAAAAACCGACTCAACCCAACCCGACCCTTACCCGACCCGAAGTGGAATTGACCCGACCTTAACCCGAAACCCGAAATGACCCGACCCAAAACGACCCAACCCGAGATGACCCGACCCGAAGTTGACCCGATACCCAAAATGACCCAATGCGAACTGATCCGAGACCCGAAGTTGACCCGACAACTTTTTGACCCGACCTTGACCCGACCCATACCCGACTCGAATGACTCATTTTCCAGGTCTATGTAACACCATTCTTTTTTAAACTTTCCAAATGTGACATGCGGTAGTTGCAGATATAATGAGCAAAATTATGGCATTTTTTGTATGAGAAAGTCTAAAACTATACTATATTTTTGTTGGACGTGTTTAACACTTAATTATCTAATACGTTAATACGTGATCCTCGGTATAATGAAATAGCTTTACATTACTTTGTAGCACTAAGGGCCTGTTCATATTTACTTAATTTCAATTCAGTTCAGTTCAGTTCAGCTCCAATCAGTTCAGTTCAGTTCAGTTCAGTTCCAATCAGTTCAGTTCAGTTCAGTTCAGTTCAGCTCTTAATTTCCCTCTCACATAAAATATTCATTTCAGCTTAATTCAGTTCAGTTCAGTTCAGTTCAGTTCAGTTCCAATCAGTTCAGTTCAGTTCAGTTCAGTTCCAATCAGTTCAGTTCAGTTCAGTTCAGCTCCGATCAGTTCAGTTCAGCTCAGTTCAGTAAATATGAACAGGCCCTAAGTAGCACATGTCTTCACAATATTTTTCAGAATGATTAGTTTAATTCAACATCAAGTCTCCGCTCAATTACTTGCTCCCAACTTGATAATTTTAATTTTAACATAATGTAGTTTTTGCTTATAACGATCAACAACGTAGCACTATAAGCAACAACTCTAAAGTATACTTGTGTATTATTACCATACAATAATACGTCTATTTTTTTTTTTGTCATTTTTTTTAACTAAGCAATTAACATCTCACAAGAATACTTGGTTGATTCAAGAGGGCTTATGTTTAACAATGTCAAACAATTTATTGGTCGTAAAATCTCAATCGGTTCCGATACGGTTTAGAATTGGGCGCACATTATGAATGGTAACCTTACACGATTTGGGTTTTAGATGAATTTTACGTCACCTTCAATACGGCTATGATTATAATTTACTTTTACTACTAATTTAGGGTACGCCTAGTCCGTAGTCACATACGCACACATTTACAACTAACACCCTACGGCTATGGATTAAGGTCGATTGTGGTAACCTAATCTCCAAGACTATTTCCTATAAATAGAACCTAACACATCCACAAGCACATTACCAAAAAACAAATACATCGCATTAAAAACCTAATTTCTTATATCTAGCAAAAAAATATGTCAGCCAAGTCACCAGTTCTCTTGTCCTCCACCCCCTCATCTCCTTCCCTCCCATCCATTTCCAGCCCCATGGGTGGCTCCTCCAATTCACGACGCAACCAGCGTCGTAGATCTGCTCAGTACCGTCGCACCCGTTCCTATTTGGACCGCATTCGGTCCACTAGGACCGGATCACTGCTTGGCAGGGCATTAGCTCGCATACGCAGAACTCGTGCTAAGCGCCACGTCTCACACGTAGACGATGGTGACCAAGTTGTCCCTAATATCAATGGTTTAGATTTTCTAGTTAATCCTCAGCCGTATCCAAACCCCCTTGACATACCCATGCCTCATCCTAGGCGGGGTTTCTCTGTGTTGGCGGTTCTACCTCCACCAAATTTCCCACCACAGAACCCTAATCCACCACCGCCTATTTTCCCAGTGGAAGACCCTCACCCAAACCAACTGAATTTGCTTCCCCTCTATGATGTGACTGTTAGAAGCACCGCTATTGATGATGATGGTGTATTGTACTATATTCGCGCAAATGAGACATTCCAAAGAGTCTATTACGACTACGCTGCAAAAGTGGATCGCTACGTTCATGAACTTATGCTAATGAAAAATGGCTCGTTTGTAGACATGGCTGATACTCCAATGGGGGTTGGAATTGGAAATGGTGAGACGCTCTTTGTCATAGCTCAGGTAACACACGAACCTATTACTTAATTTTAATTTTATTAGTCCCTATTAGCTTGTTTTGTATTATTTTTTTTTCTTGCTTATTAATTCGTAAAGAGCGCTTATACATATCATTTTTTTTGAAAATGTCGAACAGAATCCTCATTTCAACCTCAACACGAGGGTCAAACAATTCTACATAAGGGATCATAGGTCACGCCCTTTGCGTCTGAAGGTCAAAGGTGAGCTTGATGCAACGTTGTCTGGGTTGTACGAGATCTGGGGAGAGGCTGCCGGTGTTGACTCCGAAAGACTTATTGTGAGCTGTGAGAACCAAATCCTTACTTCTTTTCATACTATGAGCGATGCGCTCATTAAAAATGAGGACGAGGTGTTTGTTCTAGCCTTGCACAACCACTGAGAAGTCGGTGCTTAAAATTAAGGAGTGAGGAAAAGTTGAATCACTAAATTTTTTCCCCCTAGGGTTGTATGCTTCTATTCCGGCTATGGCAAATAAGTTGTAGTAATTAATTTAGTTCAGGTGATTAAGAATTCAGATTAGTAATTTGTAGTATGCTTATTATCAGGTGTAGTATGTTAGTAATTCAGATTAGTAATTTATGTCTTAAGTTGTCGTGGTTGTAGTCACGTAAGATTAGTAGATGC
Source organism: Chenopodium album (assembly GCF_948465745.1). Classification (NCBI taxonomy): domain Eukaryota; kingdom Viridiplantae; phylum Streptophyta; class Magnoliopsida; order Caryophyllales; family Amaranthaceae; genus Chenopodium; species Chenopodium album. The sequence goes on along the minus strand of NC_137854.1, from coordinate 17,242,715 downwards.
TTCTGTATTGGTTTACTGAATTTTAATATCAATGTTAATTTATGCTTTTGTAATTTTAAAGTTGTTCGCTGTTGTTGAATTTAAAATAATTCATTATTTAATTTACTTAAAGTAAAATGATTGTTATGTAGTTGTCTAATAATAAAAGGGCGAAAGTAGTTGATAGACGAATTATTTTATCATCTCAAGTAGGTACTCGTAACAAGTTAAATGAATATTAGTTCATTTCAAGTAATTCATGTATAATACTTGTTTCAAAGAATTATTTGTTACTCCCAAAATGCTTTAGTTGCCGTTTAAAAAGCCCAAACATGAATCATAGCATAGTATGTGTACTGCTAAAATTGCACAAATTAGTAAACATTGCCAGTATCTTTCCTTTAAAGATTTAATAAGGAATTTTTTCTGTTACTTTTTTAAAAAGAACAGTAATGCTTGTTTTCAATGAAAAGTTTGATGTCCTAAACTACTGGATTGTGTATATTGTGGCCTTGTATGAGTTCATTTGATAACTATGATGTGAGGTAATACAGATATATAGATATGATGTGTGGTAAATTATCAGTAGTAGGTAATGTTGGCGCGTTGTTTAGGATGTTCAAGTTAGAGCAGCGATATGCTTTTAAGTCATTGGTTCGATTCTTAATGTCCCCTTTTTTTGTGTATGATTTCTTTTGGTTTGAGTTTTTTTTTTTTATTTAATGTCATTTTTTATTTTTATTTTTTTGTAAATTGTTTTATTTTTTTTAACTTTTAAACAATAGGTTTAATTTGGGTTTATTTTGAACTTATGTATTGAATATTTAACTAGTTTATGATCATCGGTTTTTTTTTAAAGATTTCTAACAAACGGTTCAAAACCTAATTTCTGTATATATGTCACATGGGTCGGGTAAACTCAGTATAGAGTAATGTTTGGGTCGGATAAATTCAGATTGGGCTTCAGAACGAGTGGAACCGGGTTAATTTTAGCGAGTTTTTAAATTAATATTTTGTTGACATGTTGTTGTATTTCTAATTTTAGACGACTCAAGAAAAAATTACTCGTAAAATGCAAGATTAGTAAACATCGTGTTATTTCTTATTAAACAGTAGTAGTAAACCTGTAATAACCAAATTGAGTGCTAGTCTTTAACTATCAGTGTTAATAATTGCTTTTTAAATATTTTTCCGTATTGATAATTAGTATTGGTTTTTTTTTTTTTTCTGAATTATAATTCATCGTTGTTACTCCCATGTCAACCTTAATTGCTTTGAAAAAGTTTCAGTCACTTTCAATATTGGAAAATTTTTATTTTATATGTTTTAAAATTTATTAAACTTGATACTATATTTATATATATGAGTCATGATGTTTTCAAAGTTGTGTATTTTAAATCAATTAAAAGGTTTACTATGCTAATTTGTGTCATTTACTTATGAATTGTTGTACAATGTTATGAATATAAATACATTTAACTCAACATATAAATGTAAAGAAACTAAGGGCCTTGTCTCTTCCGTTGAAATGCAGTTCATATTAGTTCAATTCATTTATGTTCAATTCAGCTCCCTTCAGTTCAATTTAGTTCAGTTCTTATGTCTAACAATATTGCTAATGATATATAGCATAATTTCAATCTTTTAAGCTCATTTAACAACGACAACAACAAATATTAACGCCACTCATGGTACTAATATCTGCCCGAATTCGACATTCAGCTTTCATCCACGACACGGATTTACCAAACATTAACACATTGTCCAAATTAACCTAATTCATATCAACCCATGCAACTAACAGGTTAAACTCTACATTCGACATAATTTACTTTAAATATATATGTCTTATAATCTTGCAAAGCAGCCCTCGTAAGCGTTACTCTTCAACCATTGTCACCCGCGTCATTGACAAATAACCCTTTCCCCGTGTAACAATCTTGTTGTATTTAATACCCTAGTCTTACCAAAAATTAAATTACCATATAATACAGGATTTAAGCAGGTTCTAGTGTGATTTTTCATACCATAACTTTAGGAAGATTATCTTTTGTATTTAAATTAATTGATATCTTGTGTTCTATGAATAGGAGATTCCAACTATACCTTGGGTGACAATTTTACTGAGATACCAAAGCGATTCTATACATGAACCATTTAATATTGTATTTTTAATGGTTTACTGTTTAAAACCAATTCAAATTCTTTTTACCATGTCAGATTCACATCTCTTATTTAACACTACAACTAATAAATCCACGTCATACTTCACCTACCTATCCGTGGGCACAATTCGAACGCGTGTTCAACCAAATATCTCATCAAGTATATATGTTGTAAACTTGTAATTCAAGGTCATTCACAAAACTAGTTCTTCCCCAAAATATAGATCACTTCCTAGGTTGGCTGGTCGAAGTATCGAGAGAAGGGTATAGAGATTTCGGTAATCCCTCATTTAACCAATATCATTTTCTTGTAAACTTTTTATTGTATATTGTTGTTCTATTTTTTTAAGGCATGTTTGTATATTAATTGTAGTTGATTATGAAATTGGTTGTAGTTATCGAATATGTAATATTTCAATAAATCTGAAATGATACGATTGGTCTTAGTGAAATACTATGTTTGTGTCAATATCAATTACATCAACAATATTGTAAACTATTATTCAAACGTTTCAAAGTAATACTTCATCATAGAGACTGAAATGTTATGAGTAAAAATTTATGTTAGTAGCTACTGGTACAATTGTATTAAGTGATTGTGTATTGTAAATGTACTCCGGTCATCACATTAATAATTGTGCATGCATCCTAGAAATATTCCACAAGCATCCTAAAATTATTTCCTTTACCAATTTTGTATTGTGTCGATTGAAGTAATTGACCATGGTTTGTAGCTTCACTACCACCTTAAGCAACAAACTTGTAATAAGTTTATCAATTACTCTACTTGTAGATGCATGTGTGTCATAAATATTAGGCTATGTATTTTAGATTTTAACAACAAGGTGTAAGATACTTATAAATTTGAATCCTAATTACCATGTTATTATTTTCCATTATTAACTGAATATGTAGCATGTTTATATCACGCTTTTTTTTTAATTGTTAAATATATTGCGCATATTTGATGTGTTTAATTTCATGTGCTCTAAATTGCTGGGATTTGCTTAAGTGAAAATTTTCATATATTAGTAATTGCCAAATTGAAAATTAGGAGGGGGGGGGGGGGGGGGAGGGCTCATTATGTTGTATCCACATCAGTGTAGTTACCATTGACAAATCTATTTTCATGTCTTTTTTTTCATGTAGACCCGGAGAAGTCTCCATGGATGAAGGGGAAATGCTAGAAACTACTCCTTGGTTCCAATTCAGGGTCGATGAAACGACTAGGAACCGATTGGTAACTTATTCACTCTTTTAACCTATTTCTATTTTAATAATACTGTGATAAGAGCATGGTTTAGTATGCACTAAACATATTTTTGACATGCATGCAGTTCGTACCAGATAGGATTAGAGATTTACTTTTGTCAAGGAATGGCAAGTTCTATGTTATCATGGGATATAGCAAGACACCTTTTCCAATAATAGTTAGGGTCATACATCAGGGACCTATATGCCGATGTTATATTGAAGATGGCTGGAAAAATTTCCTGGATGAATATCACATAATGAATGGTGATGTGGTGGAGATGTATTATTATCATACTTATTATTTTAGGGCAAAGGTTCATCGCAATGGGGTCCTAGTCAAAGGAGATGAGAGTTTTTTAAATTACATGGAATCATCGGGTGAAGATAATACTTCAGACGAAATGGATGGCGACCCTCCGATGTTCAAGGCTACAATGACAAAGCCATACATAAGGGCTGGGAGACTTGTAAGACACAATTTTGTGCATTAATTATATATATATTTGACATTTTGTTTTTGTCTAAAATTACAATTTTCTTGTATCGTTTATGTAATCACCATTACCCTCGTTGTGTAGTATATTCCAGTCAAGTTTGCAAGAGAGAACATGAACGGCTTTCAAGATCGCACAAACGTTCAACTGTGGATGGGGAGGCAAGTGTGGAACGCAGTAATGCGCATAAAGTATGACGCCGACACAAACATTGTGTTATGCTTTCTGCATAGGGGTGTTAGGCAGATGATTGAGTGCAACTTCATTCATCCTGGTCAAACTCTAAGCGTAGAGTACTTTGGAGACGTGACCCCACCTCTACTTCTGATTAATCCCAACGTTTGACTATGTTTTATTTGCTTTGTAGTGGTCGTTAAAATATCTTGTTTTATAAGCTTTATTTGTATTCGGGAGGCTTTATTATTAAGTATGCTCTAATGTGTTTTTAATTGTATAAGTACGAATGTCCTTATTATAAGGATTCTAAAATAAAATGACTCTATAATGATGGACGATTATGACTCTATAATGATGGACGATTATTTGTTTCACGTGTGACAGTTGAGTACCTAAGTGCTTTATGTTAATAGTAGCTTATTCGTACCGTGTATCCATAATTCCATATACAAGCGCTTTAGAATTATGACCTACGAATTAACACAGTCATTGGTTTTTTATTCTTCAGCATACACCCCTTACTGGTGGACATGCAACACAACCAAAAAAAATCAGCATGAATATAAAACAAATTTTTTTAGTTCCCTTATATGGGTAGAAAATATTGGGTTGTTTTGTGTTTAGAAGCATACTGCCAAACTCAAGTGTGGTAAAAAATAACCTTACTATCTTTTAAACCCTTCGTATAAGCCTTGTTGCATGCACACAGGTCATCGACCCCTCAAATAGGGTTGACTATTGAGAAAAATGGACTGACAATATTGCTGCCATATTGAATTTATATGTAATTGTCGTAGGGCCACGTCAAGGTGGTCAAAAGTTGTTTGGCTTCGACGACAAGTAACTAAGGGAAGTTGTGAATGAAAGAAGAACATGTAGATCAATTCAGCTAAAGTGAAAAAATGGAGACTATGAAAAATGAAAATGCAGATCCACGTGACCAAGTTTGTGTTGCTCATATCTGTATTTGGAGTAAGTGTGGATAGTATTGTAATGTATTAAAGAAGTGTTGCTTACTTCCACAGCAAGAAAATTCTATATTCCTTAATTTTCCTTTTTAATTAATTTTGAGTATATTAAAATTTGCTCTTATATTTTAAATTTCCTTTTCATTACTGGGGGATTTTTGTTACTTCAACACCAACAAACAAATGTCATTCATTTGTGTGTTAGGTGTTAAGTTTTTCTTTGTGTGTGATGTGTTAAGTTTCAGTAGTTGTTTTTTTTTTTTTTTTTAATTTAAATCGAAACCCAAACAATTAGTCACATTACTATTGGCAAATTAAGGTATTAAATAGTAGCTAATACAATTCGTAGTTGGAATGCAGGACGTAGTTCAAAATATGAACACACATTAAGTTAGGGCACCACCTAGTAACACGTAGGGCACTTGTGGCTATTGTGGATGATAACTTGTTGCGCAACGTAACTTCAATAGCGTGTTTTGCAAGACATAGTACATTAGTACACATAAAAGGTTAAATAGATAGCCACATTGCCAAGCATCTTGTTGCGCAAGGTAACTTCAATAGCGTGTTTTGCAAGACATAGTACATTAGTACACATAAAAGGTTAAATAGATAGCCACATTGCCAAACATCTACCACCGTATTGCAAATTAAAATTTATTGTTATTGTAATGGCTTCCCAAACAAGCATGACATCAACAACGTCAACGCAACTGAAATGCAACCACGGTGTGTTTGCACGGCTTTCAACGGTCCGTAGGGGGAGCAACTTAGGCAAGCGGTTTTTTAGTTGTCCATATTGGAAGGTAAACTTTTAGCAAAAACAAATTGAGATTATTATTTATATGGCTAACTTATACTTGTGAGTTGAACGATTTATAATTAAGACTAAATTGCAGGACCCTACAAGGGATTGTAGGTTTTTTGTTTGGGAAGAGACTGCTACAGGGGATACCTCGGGGGACGCTGAGAAAATCAATCATCTAACCCGAATGGTTGAAGATTTAAGAAAAGAAAACTCTGATATTCGTCTTGAGCTACAAAGATTAGTTAAAGTAAATGAGACTTTATGTAAGCATAACATGACTTTAGCATCCAGGAACAATATTGCACTTATTGTGCTTTTAATATTTGCCGTCTTTTTCTATGCGTGTCTCCGTAATGCGCGAAATGTATTGTAATGCAGATATATGTATTTCTAAATCTGTGAATTTGAATCTGATATTCAGGATGTATGAGTTGAGAATTCAATAATATGAAGATGGTTCCGTTTTCGACATAATGTTTAAAGTGTTAATTTGCATTTTTTCAACTCAATTAAGAAATTTTGTAAGAGTGTGTAACATAGTGCAAATGAATTCATACGCAAAGAAAAATAGAATAAAAGGAAATCAACTGTATATTGCACGAAAAAACACCATACAAAGCATTGATAAAGGAAGTAATACGAAGATTACATATATTTTAAGATAGTTTCAGCTGTAATAATAGGACATTTAACTTATATAATAGCAGGAAATACAACGGTGCAGATACATAAACTGGATAAAGAGGAACAACTAATAGACATTCGTGACATAGAGGAATCATGAAACTAAATTTATTTTTTTCGTACTAAAAGGCTGGACTAAAAGGTGACTTCAACACTGGCTTGACCTAGGACCCCGGCCCAAACAATAACGCTCTGAACATCTTCAAATCTAGAACAACGGACGCCTTGCAGCTGGATGCCCCTAAACAAAAAAAAAAATTACAAGTGATATAGTGTAAAGATAAAAGTGAAATTTTGTCAAATATTATGGTAAAAAATTTTGCAAATTAAGAAAGGTCAACATACCTTGAAATAGGCATCGGCTCTCACGAAGTCAGAATGTATTATCCTCTGGTCAATAGCGATGGTTTCATTCTTCCAAAGAGTTACCACACCACCACACAGTCCATCTGATGGGAAAAACAAGACGCTGTATTTACCAGGAAGTGAATTCACAAGAACTTGGACATTATCCATACTTTGCCGTGACTCAAGCATCACAACAACACCTGGCTGAAAACGTTCATATAGTTGCTGGAAATTTGCAATAAGTGATGGTCTTGCTAGACCCCTAACATTCCAGCAGCAGACATAGGTGTCTTTAGGCATCGGGATACATGGTTCTTTCACCACATTAAAGGCGGTTGGACCCTTAAAAGGTGTAAAGTCAACCTTATGGTAACCAGGTACGACACTAGTTTCTGTTTCATACCCCACCCACACATGCAAAACGTGTGGATAGTGAGGAAGTTTGATAACTTGAAATGCATCCGTGTACGTACCTATACACAACCGGACTCCGGTTGGTTCCAAGGTCACAACTGGGTCATTGAAGTTGATAACTGGCTTAGGATCCAGCACATGCATTGCAGGAACAAGGTTATTTGGGTTGAAACTTTGGCCTAAACACCATCTCAAGAATACATGAAATTCACTTTTCAAGGGTAAATGTCGAAGTAGTTTGGAAGATGAGCAGGCCATACACCACCCTTACCCCCAATCCTACGCATCAACAAATTGGTTAGCAGATTTTGGTTGGGACTAGAAGGATTAAGTATTAAAGAAGCAATAGTCTCACGAGAAACAACAGTGTAGGTGTTTGTGTTGGAAGCATCTTTGAGCAAGTACTCAAACTCAGAGAAATCCATTTCCGAAACAAGTCCGGAAGGAGGGGAAAAAAATAACATGGCAAGCATACCAGTTTGAGTGCGTGCACGACGTGCCATAGTAGGAGATTTTGATAGAGTTCTTGTAATATGGAAGAGAGGTAGAGAAGGAAGATGATGTGAGTAATAGCCACTTTCACCCCTCTTTTATAGTAACAAATATTGCACCTTAACTTGTGCCTTAAGTTTCAGACCTTAGTGAAAGAGGCCACGATGCAAGTTGTTGGTGGTGTAAAATTGTAAAAATGCATTTGAGTAGTTATTAATTCTAATGTATGTTGTAAAACGTACTAAGAACTTAGTATCCGTAAGTACGGCTTGCCCCAACAAGGGATATATGGTACTTTCGAATTTAATTTATGTGTAAAGATTATTAAACTCTAGTTAATACTTAGTTATTTGTATAGTCAAGCAATTTGAGTAAGGTTGGTGCAGTGATCGCGAACGAAGTTGAATGAAGACTATTGTCCCTTGCTATGTGGGATTTGAATAGGTGAATGTATGTAAAGTACAGTAATCAATGTATCACTAGTGTGTGTAGTTAGGTGATGGGTAGAAAATATTGTATACAACACTTAACTAGCTCATGATTACAAGATACATTGGTACATGGTAGCACGAATAAATTAAATGATAAATTTGAGCTTAAGATATAATTAAGAAATTTCAATGTATTTACGTGCACACCTAAATCTATTTTGCATTATTTTGAAACACCAGAAGGTATTAGTGCTGGAAAGAAAGAGTTGAGTTGCGGCCCTGACAAGAGCGGCGGCGGCCGGGCATTCGAATGTCGTTGGAGGTGTGCCTGAGGAAGGGGGTTTTTTGTGTCAATTTTTTGTATTTTGGTGGTTTTTTCTAATTTTCGCTATTGAGAGAGTCGAATAGATTGTGTGAGAAGAGTCTTGTCGCCTTGGCTAGGCAGGCACTCACGCGCTTTGTACAAAGAGGTTTTGCCCTTCCAAATTTTTAAAAATTATAGGGTTATTGACTAAAAATGTGACAAAACCTTAAAATAAATTTTTAGTCACCCAAAATAATCACCTATAATCACCTACCTAAATGCGTACCGCAATATAATTCAATTTAAAAAAGTGATAGTGTTATTGCAGAGTACATTGGGATTCCTTTCTTAAAGACAAGCGCACCATTTGTGAAATTCTCATAAGCTTTTAAAAGTGTTTTGGTCATTCAACCTTACTATTCATGCATGAAGGATACATCTTGAGGACATATACATAGCCTCAAAGTATATGGTTATACGCCCAAACAGTCAAATATTTCATGCTTCTTCTACAAGCTAGGTACTCGTATTGGAATATCCTAGGCTTAAAGAAATGGAGAACATAACTCTGAACAGCCGCGCTAAGAAAACTTAAATTATGTAACCTTTCGTGACGCTAAAATTCCTTATAAGATATTGCTCACATGTAAGATACGTACTACACCATGTACACCTAGTACATATAAAAAACATTGAGTTGTTAGTCTTTTTAGGTGTTACTCTTTTGTGTTTGACAAAGAGTGTGTGTTACAGGGTTAAGAAGTTTTGTGGACCAACTTATATCGTTCAAAAAGTGTAGTTGTAGAATTTTTTTGTGGCCAACTGTAGCTACTTATATTTAAAAATTTAAATATTAACCTGAAAGTATGAAATTATCTAGATTTGCGCGAATTTTTTGTCACTATTTTCAACTTTATTTACTCACACAAGAGTTGTTAGTCTTTTTAGGAGTTACTCTTTTGTGTTTGACAAAGAGTGTGTGTTACAGGGTTAAGAAGTTTTGTTTACCAACTTATATTGTTCAAAAAGTGTAGTTGTAGATTTTTTTTGTGGCCAACTTTAGCTAATTCTATTTAAAAATTTAAATATTATCCTGAAAGTATGAAATTATCTAGATTTGCGCGAATTATTTGTCACTACTTTCAACTTTATTTACTATTATTACATGTACTACCTATGATCTTTCTCTGTTCAAATATTATTATTTTCGTGTACTATTATTTTCAACTTGATCTTTCTCTGTTCATTATATACATGCACTACCTTTGATTATGATAAAATTAGTATGTTCAGATGTAATTAATCTTTTAATAAAAATTTATATTGAAATTAATTCGCCCCATGGTTCTGTCAATATACCTGAATAAATACTTAAGCGAAAAATTATTACAGTACGTTCGGAACATACCAAATTCATACAGTGGGTTAAAGTTAACTTTGTGAGGCATGATATTAAAAGTGAAAGTTGACTTCAACTTGGAGGTCATAATATTTAGTGTTGCACTTGTTTATACATACCTGTAACAACTAACAAGTCGTAAACTAGAATACGACTGTACACCGGGTTTATTCAATTTCAATGTTAAATGAATTATTCGATGTTAAGTGTATTTGTTTGAAATTGTGTACAATTGAAATTATTTAATCAATTTAAAAAAAAAAAAAGGTTAATTAATGTATTTCTCATTTCATGCGAAGATCTTAAGTGTGTAACAAAGAACTTGTGTAAATGTTAAGCCTAAAGCCCAATGCAACACAGGCCGCAACACAGGCCACACATTGAAAAAACAATATATGTAACCCATAAGGCAGTCCATGGGCCAGCCCAACTAAAACGCAGTAATTGTAACAGATGATAAGAAACCAAGTTCACTGGCCCATGCTTAATTGCTTAGCAGTCCTAGGGCCATTAGAAATACACCACAATCATTTTTACAATCAAGAAAAAAGTACTGTTAAGCAACACCTTCACTATAGACCTATAGTACATGAACGCTAATGCACACAAACCCGGTAAAGTACAACTGCCTTAATTAATCAGAGTTATCACAACATGTTTACATAATTGCATGGGATGTAAGATGATTCATCATCCTTATCATATACAACCATATTGCTCGTGCGGTTAGAACGCAAGTCATTGCGCCTTCTTCTGTCCCTAGTGATTATCACCTGTTTGGAGACATCCTATCAAAATTGCAATCACCACAGTGTTAGAGAATAATGAATATTTACAATTATTTGTTCATACCAAAAAGGGAAATTAGTTGATCATATTTGAAGGAACAGACCTGATACAAAGGATAATCAGGGGGTGCAACTGAATCGCGCGCTTCTCTAGGGTGTCTTTCCCCATACGCAGCATCAGTCAGCTGTATAACCATCCACTCATCTGTTAATAAGTCCTGAAGATAATCTACCAAAGAAGACTACTAAAAAAAAAAAGAAGTAGATCGAAGACAACACACACATTCCTATAAGACATATAAAAGTAGTGCACAACTAACCCCTAATTTGCCATAATCGCCTGAATTGAATCGGTCACGTTTGTCAGCGATCCCAATCTGCTTCATGTCCCAAGCCTTTATTCTTGGATAAGTTTCCCAATTGACAGGCTCCCAATTGAGTCGGTCAAGGTAAAACAACTGCACCGGATAAGTAAGAAATCATGAGTTTTATTAAGTCCATAGACATTGGTATTAAAACAAATTCTTAATCAATAAACTTACAACAACAAATATGGAGCATCTTCCACAACCTCCTGCAAAGCCGTTCGCATAAAAACGTCTTGCGAAGCTTGTCACATTGTCCATTAATTTTGCAATTACCAAGTCACACCAATCATATTTACTGCTATCCATCGCACAACCAATAGCAGGTAACAAGTCATGCGGTAGTCTTGGTGATTGAGTTGGACATAAAATCATTTGTAAGGCTATAATCAGGAACAAAGTCTTAAATTCTTCTTCTTGGTCCTCTTCAAATCGACCCTCCAACTTATCCATCATCGCAACAGTTACAGGAATGCCTACTGATGTGTAAGAACGACCAAATTCTGTTGCAGGTTTGGTCTCCCATGTCCTGCCATATTGTAATAAAATGCTTTGCACTTTGTCGCGTATATCATCAGTCATTCCTTTTGTAGAAGGTACTAATTTTGTCCCACAAGGGATTCCTAACACCCAACGAACTTGGTGTTTAGAGAATGGAAATACCTGGCCATTTGTGTCTATTAAAACCCTACTCAATGGGTCAATTCGTGTCATCAGCCAGTAAGATAGTTGCCGGGGTAAATGCATACCCTTAGCAAAATGAAGCAATCCCCCAAAACCCATCTCACCAACCCATCTTGTCTTCCTCTCATCAAATTTTTGACAAATTCTTCCGAATGACTCTACCGGCTGGACATATATTTATACCATTGTCAATAATTATGAGCAAAACAACTATGATATATGATAAAAATGTACATTACTTGTAGAGTATGTTTGACTAACCCGACGTATAGATTTAGCATATTCCCGTATCACTAGCCTCTTAGCTTTTATATATCCACCAACACTTATGCATTATTCTGGATGTTTCACATTGGAGATGTTTGTTATAACCAGTAAAACATTACATTCCACAATTTCATAACAATTAGTTATATTTACCTTAAACAACTCTGGATATAATTCTAAAGTTTTCGCTCCCGAGTTAGGTTGTACCTGAGATTATTGTTTTGCATAAATACAACTTAATAATTGTAGAATCGGGAAACATATACACACACAAGCAGGGGTGAAACAAATGTAATGAATTTTGCAATATAAAACCAATTATGCAGATAACAGAGTCCTACGGCAATTAATGGTAATTAATTCATATTAAAAATTTGTATTGCACAACTATACACCTGTACAATTATAACCATTTCCTAATTACATAATAACTCAATTAAAATATAATTCAATTAATAGGTTGGGACTATCATGATTCATGCTCCCCGATTTAAACCAGCATCCTCCAAATGCCAAAGAGCAAAGCTAAAATATATAATTTCTAATGACACAATTGAAGGAGCTCGAAACTAAAATAGTTTGCGGATTAAGTACTAAACGAAATAAAATACAATTCAATTTAAAGAAGGAGAAACTATCATGTTCCAATTTTGAGAAGCATCCTACAAATTCCAAAATGCAATCGTGTATTGAAAACTTACATAGTCAGGGTCGTCTTCGTATGTATTGATACCGCGGAGATTGGATTTTGGTTTACATCCGATCTCGTTTGCCTCCAAATTCGTACCGAAGTAGTTGCGTTGTTGCGGCATCGTTCCAGCACAAAATCCGTGGGCACGAGAGCGGCAGCGTTTCCCCAAACCAAGTTCAGACATGTCTACTGTTAAGCAACCAAGTAATTAGGATTTGAAATCGCAAGAAGGAGAAACTTTTGACTGAGAAGCAGCGTAGTGGATGGGATGAAGTACAAACCCTAACAGTTGTTGACGACGTTAGAAACGGCAAATATAGTTGGGTGTATTAGGATAGATGACCGTGCATTCCATGTAATTGTTTACGTGGCTTGAGAAACAGGTCATTGCACAATCGACAGCGGCAAATTCCATTCATGTCCTTCATTAAACGTGTCAAAATGTCCGAAATGACCCTAGATGTACGTGGTAACGCAATCATAAAGATAAACTGGGAATTTGCCTAAGAATTCATATTCATATTGACTAAAATTGTCAAACCGAAAGCAAATCCTTGTCTTGTAGTGATTGCATGGGAGTTTAAATGATAAGATCAATTGCAAATCCAAGTACGTGAAGTTTTAGTCGAGCATAAATGCTATTGTCCACCTACGCACCTTGAAACTCAATATAAACAACAAAGTTTAAGAGATGCTAATGTTCTTGATCCTTACACTCATTGATGATCATTAGAGATTAAGGTGGACCATTCCACAATTTGTATTTCCTGCGTGTGGGAGATTAGACAAATTCTAAAGAGATTCATTTAGCTGCCAAAGAACCACTTATGAACAACTAAACAAGATTTTTTTTTTTTTTTCTCATTCTCAGATACAATTTAGCAGGAACAACGACAAGTATTTCACTTTTTAGATTAACACAAGAATTTTATTCTGCATAATCAAAATGTATAACAAACTTGTATCTTAGATAGAATTCATAAACATAGTCAGATGGATAATATGCAAATTCACAAGAAGCCTTAGCCTAAGACTCATGGATATTATATTTTTGTGTCTAATTTTTATCCAAGTAAGCTAGAATATTATGTGTGCTTAAATTTTACAAAACCCTTAAGGATAACAAATGTTTGTTTCCCAACAAACATAAAATTAGGAAAGAGAATAGATAAGAGCAGAGAATGTTGTTAATTAGGAAAGTAGGTTATACTGAAACAATAATTATAAACGGCCCAGCTCCAATAGAACCACCAACGATCAAGCTGGGAACTATAGCCATTAGCCAAGCATCTAGTCAACAAGCTCCTAAGTCATGGCTATATTCGTGAATCAAGGAAACCCTACAAACAAGCTAATTGAACAACCAGGTGTAATGAGTAAAATGACGGACTAAAACTAGGATATTAAGCAAACAAAACAAAAAAAAAAAGTTAATAGACCCAAGCTAGACTAATTTGATTATATTAGGCATGAACTAAACACTTCTTTACACTTATTATTTTTCGCTGTGAAAATATGACTCTTAACTGAAATCATTTAAGCTTAGCTTAACAGTCCAAACTTGTCTTAACGTGTGAAATAAAAAAAAAAAAGTTTAGAGTAACTCGTACGTCGATGTGAGAGAAGAGGCTAGAGTACGTGAATAGAGATGAAGAGAGAAAGATCAAATATCATTAAATTGGACAAAAAAAAAGTCAAAGAAAATTACAAAATTATAAATGGGGGTAAAAAGGTAAATAAACATTTTGAAGGGCAAAAAGAACCTTGCACAATTCAAAAAAAAGTGAAAGGAAATTTACAAAATTATAGATGAGGGTAAGAAGGTACAATAAACATTTTGAAGGGCAAAAAAGACCATGCACTATTCATAAGAGCCATTTTCTACTTTTTATAAGGTTGTTCAACATACAAAATACTAAAAATGAAATAATGCCATATTTACCAATATGAATTCACAGAAAAAAAAAGAAGGAAACTGAAAGAGCCTAATTTAATCAATTTAATTCTAAAATATATAATTATCAAATTAAAGTTAAAGTGAAGTTGGAAAGTATAAACGTATCTTACCACTTCAAATATTCAAAGCAACAAGTTCAGTCGCTCTTGTGTTTATCAGGAGCAGGAAACAAGGTGGCAATTGTGTCAACCAAATCCATCCTATTTGCCAAAATTCCAATAAAAATGTGTATGAAGATAATAGTTATGACTGCCCACAAGATACCATCCAATACTAATGTGGAGATACTAGCCATGAATGCCACCATCGTGCTATATAGGGCTTGCATGAGTAACAATAAACTCCGGTCGACCAAAAAGTGCATCATGTCAGGAGCAGAAACCATGGACCATATCAAGCAAAACAGGACCAATATGGATGTAGACATGCCATATATGTCTGCTAGCAAGAATGCTAAAAATGCAAATTTCTTTACTAGACTGACATCCCTTACCTCACTTTGTAGGCTCATAGAAAGTGTAAATCCAACCGCTAATGTGATTGTTGCTAGCAGAGTTACTGCTGCAATCGTACATAGTATGTGTCTCATTTTATCAATATTCATCTCTGGTTGAATGTATATTGTTTTCAGGTTTGGAAACACGTTGATTGATCTACACATCTTCGCCTGTAGATTTTACACACATATTAGTTTCATGAATATATTAATATCGCTCATCATGCGCTAAAAATCTACATCAATTCAGTCATATTGTAATTATATTTATACAGTTTGATAAAAACGAACGTAATTTAATTCATTATCATTACAAATTGAACTTCCCATTGGAACTTTTAATTTACCTAAGGAAACTTATACAAGTAACTTTAATGCCACATTATGATTTCTATCAAAGAACTACCTATTTCTAATACTCCAAAGAAAGTGGTGTATATTTATGTTAACTAAACTAAGGGCCTATTCTGAATTACTGAAAACAATTGAATTGAATTGAATTAAATTAAAATGAACTGAACTTATTGGAGCTGAACTGAATATAACTGAAATGAATTATTTATGAGAGAAGGAAATTAGGAACTAAACTAAACTGAACTGAATTGAAATTAAGCTGAACAGAACATACCCTAAGTGACCATGCAAAATTGCAATAAATTAAAGTGATCGTAACATGAATAAATATAAATAGGAACATACCCAGTAATCATATTTCTTCCTCTTAAGTGCAGTTGTACCATGATTGTCCTCTACATGTCGCGTAACGTCACTATCAATGAGTAAAGCCTTGGCTAGCTGTAGGTTCTTCCTCTTAAGTGCTCGGTGCAAAGGCGTATCACCCTGAAAATAAAGAGGAAGCCCCAGTTTCTCACCGTGAGAAACGAATTCGTTTCTCATGGGGGCATTTTTGTGAATAAATCAACAACTTTTTCAACTTTATTCAACTGTGGAGCCCACAATATTGAAAAAGTTGTTGATTTATTCACGAAAATGCCCCCATGAGAAACGAATTCGTTTCTCACGGTGAGAAACAGGGAATTTCCCGAAAATCAATTGTATTTTTAAAAATCTTGATGGATGGATTCTCCAAGAATTCCTGGTACTCTTGGTAACTTTGCAATGTGATGTGATGTAGAGGAGTGGTGTCATTTGGTACACGAAAATCTTCCGGAACATATTGACAGTTATCAATGAAGGAAATTATAGCCATTGTATCACCTCTACAGCATGCTTTAATCCAGTTGAAGGGTTCTATTTGGATCACTGATAGGTTCGTTAACAATTCCACAAGCCATGGTACATTTGAGTTATTGGCTTCGTCAAGGGCAGTTTTTCCCTCGTTATTACGCACATTTATGATCCACCAGAATCTTGCTAGTAATTGCTTCGCAGTTTCCTCTTTATTCATAATTAATTTATCATTAGAATGCAAAGATTACAACTTAAAGCACAATTGCTATTCAAAATCTTAATAAAGAGAAAAGCAGTAAACAATAATTAGTTTTTAATAGAACACTATCTAAGTTATAATTTATAATCAAATTGCATCTTAATTAATTCCCTAAAATACGTAATAAACCTTCAAGTCGCCAAGGTTAAATAGTTGGTGAATGTGGTATTATTTAATTACATACCCTAACTTAGAGATAATTATAAGCAGTGATTTTCTCCTTTGTATCCAATCTTGTACATAAAAATAATGATACTTCCTCCTATATTGGGAAATTTTGTCAAAAACTACCAATTAAAGCACGTGTTTTGAAAAAAAAAAACTACCTATTAAATTTTTTTAAAAAAAAGAACTATCATAAAGTTGTAAAAAGTTTAAGTAGCACTACCACTCTAATAATTCTAACTAGAATATTCGGAATATAGGTTCATTTTTACCTTTACCTCATAAAATAACCATCTAAATTGACTAAATTACCCTTTATAAAGATTAAAAGTGACAAAAAGTGAGACCCAAATGTCGGTGATTCTAGCCAAAATTGTTAGAGTGGTAGTGCTACTTAAATTTTTTACTACTTTGTGGTAGTTCTTTAAAAAAAAAATTAATAGATAGTTGTTTTCAAAACACGTGCTTTTATTGGTAGTTGTTGACAAAGTTTCCTATTTTTTAATTGAATCATTTGGATTGAGCAAAAATTTTAAAAAAGAAGGAAAATAACAAAACTGTTCATTTGACAACAAACAAAGGGGGCTTGTTTTACCTGTACAATATTTTAATAGATGAAGCACTGTTTGTCCATCATTGCGACGTAAAATACTAAAGTCAAGCTCTTCCAAAATTCTCAAAATTCTTTCCACAACTTGAGCACAACCTGTAGCAACAGCAACAAAGAGGGGGCTTTCACCCTTTTTGTTACAAATTTGACATAATGTTGAGTCTCTATATAAAAACTGCAATGCAATCTTTTCATGTTTAGAATATAAAGCCAAGTGCAAAGGTGTATCTCCTCTTTTGTTCTTTGACTTCCAAGGAGGAAAATTAGACTTCTTCCATAATTTATCATATAGTTGAAACTTATGAACATTCAAGATTGGTTCCACAAATTGTTTATCATCTTTGTTAAACCTTGCTGCAATGTGTAGTGGATTGTCACCTTCATTCTTATTGGCTTTGTATATTAATTCTCTGAAAGCTTTAGTCTGCATAGTATGTATTTGGAACATGAAATGATTGTCTATTGTGCGGAAATCTCCTATTTTTGCCCATTGGTGGAGCACAGTGAATCCTTTTTCATCAACCGTATCAGACAATTTTGAATGCTTCTCTTGCAATAGTTTTGTAACAACACCTGGTGAATTATGAAAACAACTATTTTACAACATGTACCATTAAACAACTATTTTGAGGTGAGTCAAGCCGAAAAATTAGGTCAACGGGGGAAATCTGGCCATATGTACTATTTTACAACATTTTTTATTAGGTAGTTTTTTACAACATTTTTTTATTAGGTACTTTATGGCAAAATATGGGTTTTATTAGGTAGTTTTTCACCAAAAAAAAAATAATAATAATAATTAAAAAAAAATCTATAACTAAACATCCTAAGGGTCTTAAAACTACTTGTAAAAGTTTAGTCATATCTTAAAAAAGGGTAAAATGTAATTAAACATTTTAGGGACATAATCGTATCAACACTATTAATAAGAGTTTAATTATATAATTTTAAAAACGCAGTGAAACACTACTCTTACATCCCTTACTTTTCAATAAAAAAATATTAACCATACTATATCTTCTTTTATAATTAGATTAGAGCCCGTGCGATGCACAGTATAATTATCTTTTTTTTTTTCATAATTAGTTTATTATATAATATAAAAATGAGGCAAATCATGTACAACAAACAAATGTAATAATGCATATAAGAAAGTTTAAATAATAAGAAAAAATTTATTAAAACTGCAATTGAGAAGAAAAGAAAATTTATTTTTTGATTAGTTGTGTTGAATATATTGAAAAACAATATACGTTATAGTACATTAATTATACATGTTATTCCCAGTAAAACTATAAAGTGTAGTTGTCGCCTGGCTTTTTATTAATGAAATAATTTAGTTCTAAAAAAAATACTATACAAAGTACTTCCAAAAAATAGGTTAAGGGCCTGATCACATTTATTGAATTGAGCTGAACTGAATTGATTGGAGTTGAACTGAACTAAACTGAACTGATTAGAGATGTGCTGAACAGAACTGAGCTGAGCTGAAATGAATATTTTATAAGAGAAGGAAATTAGGAGCTTAATTGAACTGAACTAAACTGCTTAGAGTAGAACTGAACTGAACTGATTGGAGCTAAACTGAACTGAAATTAAGCTGAAGTAAACATGCCCTAAGTTGAATAATAATAAAAAAATTAAAAATTAAAAAAAAAAAACTTAAAGCTGATATATCATATATTGTATTGACAAGAAATTTCTTAATGATTGCTTGACATATTTTCAAAATGATCGATATAAGTCTTGTCAAAAAAAAAAAAAATGAACCATATAAGCATGACCTATTTGGTAAAAGTTTTTGTATAAAAAAAAAATTTATAAGTTGGTAAAATTATTACAGAAATATTTAATAGAAAACTAACTCAAATATTATTATTTCAAAGATTTATATTCAACATCATGAATAGTTTTCTTTTCCTTTTTTTTTTTTTTTTTGGTTGTGTGTGTGTGTTGATCCCCTCTATTTTTTGGCTCCGTTATTTTATATTCTCCACCATATTTTAACAATTCTAAATTATAGCTTATTCTCCCTTAATTAAAAGGTCTCAAAATCTTGTATAACTATTTTAAAGTAAATAGAACACAAAATAAAAAGAAATACAATTATTATAAAGATATAATATATATATATATATATATATATATATATATATATATATATATATATATATATATATATATATATATATATATATATATATATATATATATATATATATATATATATATATATATAATTAAGAAATTGTACAAATATTCCAAAAATAGAAGATTTTTGCTAAAAAAAAAGGGCGGGGGGGGGGGGGGGGGGGGAGTTTTGGAGGGAAAAAACAACACCAGAGAGTGACATGCTGTGTCATTCCTGGTGTCTATTTTAGTATATTATGTTATTGATTTTTTTATTCTACAACTACCCCACTTACATATTTCATACTCAAGTCAATTAGTTTGTCTAAAATTACATACAAGTCAAAATGTAACACTAACTTAAAAATATAGGAGGGAGTAACAACAACAATATTTCAATTGTTCTAAATTACTTGACATGGTCAAAGATGGCATACTTCCTTCGTTTGTCTGTAATCAATTAATCTACCTAACACTATGTGTCGGTCCAAATGTAACTTTTAAAAGATAATTAAATATAATGAAGGGAGTAAGTAATTATTCCTCAAATATAATGAGTAAAAATAAGACAAACCTGAACATCTAGGTGCAAAATGAAGAGGGGTGGAACCATGTTTACCACTGAGACTATAAGAGCCATTAGACATCAATATCTTTTCAGCAACATCGTTTAACCCATTTTGTACAGCAAGAAAGAGTGGACTATTCCCATACATGTCTACCATGTTACAAACTTCTTCTACATCATTATCATCCATTGACAATAAAATTGCCATCGCACTCTCTTCATTTTTCTTTTCAATAGCCAAGTGCAACGGCGTCTTCAGGGTCCGTGAAACAGCTAACCAGGGCCTGTTATCATAGAATACTCTTGCTTGTCGTGGTCCGACATATGGTTTGTACATGTCAAGGATGTGTCGAACGAGTTCAACACTTTTTGACTTTACCATGGCCGCAACATGAAGAGGGTTCCAATCATTCCTCTGATCTTGTTGGTAAAGGAGGGCGTGTTGGATATCTTTAGGTAATATTTGTTTTGCTTCTTCTAAAAATTCGGGTTTGCTATTCCATGCTGCGAGGTGGAAGATATTGCCTGCGGCAACACTTCCATCCGTAGGCATGTATTGATAAAGGAAGTATTGTTTTGGTGTGTTTTTTTAGCTAATGAGGCTAGTTTTTTGAGGAATTTTACATCACCTGAGCATGCTGCTTCTTTCATCTCTAACTCCATTGATTTTATTTTCATGCTCATTGTTTGCTTTTGATCTTTTCTTGAGGCTCTTTGTATTTGATTCTTGTTATAAAGAATCGTTAACGTAAGTACGGCAATAATTATAAAATGGTTTGTGATACAAGTGGAGTATATTTTTGACTTTTAATGGTCATTTTCACTAACTAGTGGGTTGGATAAAAAAAGTTGTGAAAGTAATGCTACAACAACTTCAACACCAAAGGTCGTAAGCATTGAGTATGATGGTGCAAGATGTGTTAATTCGGATACCTAATAATTGTATTTTAAAGTTGAGTCATGCATGCTACACCATTGTGTTCATATAAGTTGAAATCTGAATCACATTTTCTCGGGTCAGATAAAATCAGATCGATCGGGTCAGTTTTTAACACCTTCAGATGGGTCAATTAATAAGACCCACTCAAGCAACTTTTGAGAAAATGAAAAGGAAATTTACTACCACATAATAATTATAATAGGGCCATTTGAGTATTACTTCCCATTCGCAATGATACCAATTAGGGTCTGTTATGATTGACTGAACTGAGCTGAACTGAATTGAACTAAACTGAACTCATTGGAGCTGAACTGAACTGAACTAAACCAAAAATAAGCTGAAGAGAACAGGCCCTTACTCCCTCTATGTTTTAATAAGTGTTACACTTTAACCAAATACGTATAGTATGTCGAGACACGTCTTTGAACATTAATCTATTATTTCATTATACGTTAGTAAAATTACAGGAAAATTAATATTATGAAATACAGTTGTATCAATTCAATTAAATAATACTAAAAGCGAATTTAAAGACACACTTGTCAATATATCATTAAATAATTTCCCGCCAAAAGTACCTTCTTAAAAAATTATTGTTATGTAAGGAAAAAATAAATTATATCTAAATTATGACATAATTTGTTTTATATAATATATAAATCTTTTCCTAAAAGATTAAACTATCCATTATAAATTTATAATTATTACATGTATTTTAAATATTTTCTCTTACATGCTTTTATTTTTATTATACTCTATAGTTTTTAATACTCAAGTCATTATATCAAAAAATTTATAATATAATTATCAAAATATTTAACAACCGTGCATTGCACGGGATTTAACCTAGTTAAATATATGAGTAAATTAAATTAGTCAAAATCGTTATGTAAATAGTGAAAAAATTCAAAGTGTAACACTTGTTAAAACACGGAGGGTGTACATTGGTTTTGGGTAGTAATTTTCACTGGCCCTATTCTAGGGTAGTAAATGACAATTTTTGTAAAGAAAAATTATCAAAGGTTTACGCTATACTATCTAGTCTAATTTTGACAAGCTTTTATGATTTATATACTTTTGTACTGTATAAATGAGGTATATCCGAATTCGAGGCCAACATAGTTAGAGGTAAATGATGTAAAAATGATTTGTTCTTGTACTTTCGTATTTTGGGTACCATTGTCAATTGTCAAATTTTTTTAAACCAATTAATCTAACATCTATCCATACTTGTCAGTTATATTATTGTGATTATACTATTTCAATGTTGTAGACTTGTAGTCCTTAGCTCTTATAAATAAAAGATGTCGCCTTCAGTTCTATGTATGCATGTGATTGTTTAGACCTAATGTATTTTCTTAGTATTCATAGTAGACTTCCAAAGTTGACAGTATATTTTTATCATTATTGCCAGACACTTTAATTTGTCTTATTTTGTTTATGTATTTTAATATGAGCTCATATTACTATGTTAACGTCCATTTGCTAATTTTAAGCTACAATAAAGTGTTTTTTTATTTTTTTTTTTAAAAGATAATTAAGTTATCAAAACACAATATAATGTTGAATAACATATGGTAGTATGGTACATAAGAAGGTTAATTTTTTATTATCAACTACCCAAATTGATACAATTTAAAATTACTAAAAAAATCATCAAGAAACGAAATAAAAAGGTGAGAGTATGCTTAGCATAATGCATAATGATAATAAGTTTATAAGAAAATGAAGATTAAGATGAGTGTAATAAGGTGTTACATGATCATGCTACTTATTGTACTAACACTTTCAAATGTTGTAAATGTAGTAGGAAGTCAAGAAAGGCCTCTTCTTATTAATTTGGGAGACGCTAATTCAGATACCGGCGGTGTGCTAGCCGGTGCTGGACTTCCTATTGGTCTGCCCCATGGAATTACATTCTTCCACAGGGGCACCGGTCGATTTGGTGATGGGCGTCTCATTATCGACTTCTATTGTAAGTATGTTATATACAATACATTAGTTCATCTGTACATGTACACCCATTGTGCACAAGTTTTTGTTATTTGATATTGTCTCGAAAATTTATATGAAATGTAACAATATGTTCTCACAGGTGAACACCTTAACTTGGGTTATCTAACCCCGTACTTGGAGTCACTTAAGCCAAATTTCACCAGTGGAGTCAACTTCGCCGTTGCAGGTGCAACCCTGCTGCCAAAGTATGTTCCTTTTACCTTGAGTGTCCAAGTTCGCCAGTTTATTCACTACAAAAATCGGTCATTGGAGCTTATATCACACGGTAGATATGCACCTTACATTTCTTAGTAATGCTCATTTTGTTACATAATAAGTATATGTTACATGAAAGTTTCCTAAGCTCTAACACTGATATATATTCCATTCAGGAGCAAGGGACTTGATCAATGAGAAGGGGTTCCGTAAAGCACTTTATATGATCGATGTTGGACAGAACGATATTCTACTGGCC
Organism: Chenopodium album; assembly: GCF_948465745.1. NCBI lineage: Eukaryota > Viridiplantae > Streptophyta > Magnoliopsida > Caryophyllales > Amaranthaceae > Chenopodium > Chenopodium album. Next base: position 17,219,217 of record NC_137854.1, on the reverse strand, counting down.
CTATACGCGTCAAACATAACCTTTGATCCAGTTGCTCAAAAGATCCCATCCTTTCTCGAAGAAATTAGATTGGCTGTGGATGTAAGTTCTTAGCTTATAAATAAGAATATTATCTCTGTTACATATTATGTGCAACTTTAGAGTTTTTTATACCTCACAATACCTGAAAGTTGCACATTATATGTAACGGAGGTAGTATATTGTTTCTGGAATCAAATACAGTAATGAATTTAAAATAAGGTGAAGCTTAGCTTTGTTTATGGACAGTTTTCAAATGGTTAAAAATTGCAGATAATCTACCAATATGGTGGACGAAAATTTTGGATCCAAAACACGGGGCCATTAGGCTGTCAGCCCAAAGAACTTGCCCTGCATCCTCATACGGATGATGACCTTGATGATATTGGATGCTTTCGTGTTATCAACCAAGCAGCAACAGCCTTCAACGAGGGGCTTCGTGTGCTCTGTGAAGATCTAAGATCTGTGTACAAGGATGCTGTTATCGTCTATGTCGATGTGTATTCTATCAAGTACAGCCTATCTGCCAACCCTGAAAAATATGGTAATGATATTCAGAGCATAGTCTTAATCTTGGCTGTTTTAATCAACAAATTTCATCCTCTTTTTTGTTGTAACCAACCTAAAAGATAAAAAAATTCACTCTTTTAACTGTCAAAAGTTAATGATACGGTGCATTGTCTTAGGATTCAAAAAACCATTCACTGCTTGCTGTGGGCGTAAGCTTCCTAACAACTATGACAGAAACGCAACGTGTGGACAGCCGGGCTCTACCATCTGCAAGAATGTGTCACAGTCGATAATTTGGGATGGAGTTCATTATACTGAAGCAGCTAATCGCATTGTAGCAACAAAGATACTGTCAGGAGAATATTCTACGCCACAAATGAAGCTTGAGCAGTTCTGGGATCTGCACTAAGAGCAAATCTGAGCAGCACCCACAATGTATTTTCTTTTAAATAAAAGCTTTTTTCTTCTGTATTCAAGCCAAAAAAGATTTAAAAATGCTTAAAATTTCAAAGTTAATACAACTTCATTGTGTTAGTGACCGTCTACTACCAGCAGCCATATGTATTGCATAAATTTTAGAAGGCGAAGCCAGTAGTCCAAAGTCCAAGCACACGGTGTCAATGTTTAAATTTGATAACTTGAATTGCAATTCAACTTAAGCAATGGTAAGTATATGTACTCACTTAGCTTGGTCGAGATGAGCAACAGAGCGTGTTGTACCAGACCATGATTGCAAAGCTCATCTATTGTGTAGCATAAATTCCATAACAGGACTGTTAAAAGAAATTCAAGAAGTCTCTAATTGCATAAAATTTGATATTAAATCACATGACAACACTTAATAAAAAAAAAAAAAAAAAAAAGGCTACAAGCAATGAAGAATTATAGATGGGTTTAGCTAGTCAAGACTTGTCATAGTTAAATTGTATCACAAGTGCTATTGAGATTAAAACCAAATTCTGAAAGATTGTGAATGGAAAGACATTGTCATGGCTTATAATACTGTGTTGCTGTCAGACAAAAATCGTAATACTACATGTTTTAGCAGCATCTATGAGTTAAGTATTAATGTACAGTCCAAAATTCTCTGCAAATAACTATCATCCTACATAGTAGTAATGCTAAAGAGTAAGTAGAGCAAAAGAAAAACCTGCACTTGTGTTCTTTACATCTTTGGATTATACAAAGCATCATTCTTGCCCATGTTGTGTGAGTGACTTCCCCTGACAAACCTCGCATACAAATCCTTGTGAGCCAAGTGGATCAAGTTGCTCACCAGCATGTAGAGGGCAAAATGGCTTGTTACAGTGATTACATTTTGGAAGGCGAAGCCAGCAGTCTAAACAAATAATGTCATTGCATATAGTTTCTCCTTGATCATCCTCATCTTCGTCAGAAACGCACCTGCCACAAACTTCACACCTAGGTATGCACTGGATGCAGCCAATGCATTCAGTCTCCTTAGGGCAATGGAAAACTAACTTGATCTCTTCGCATTTGGGACATACCTCTACATCAATCATTCTGGCATCCTCGTCTATGCTACGAAAAGAGGAACCCCAGTACTTGTGATAGAATCTAGGCTTGTTTTCTGAAGTTTTAGTGATACAGGACTGCAGTATCAGAAGGTGTTCTTTCTTGATATTGTAAATTCCATTGATCTTTATCCTAGTTAAGGCGGTTGATTTAGCAGCTAAAGTTTCTACTGCCCTGAGTACTCCTTCAGGAGTTAATCCAGTACAAGCAGGTACATAGAGCTGAAATATATAGCAAATCAAAATTTATACATTTATGAATTTATTAACTTATATATTCAAAAATTTATTAGTCTAACCATTAAAATGATTAAATTCATATGGTTTACATAATTTTTCAAACAAAACCTCTTGAAAAAGATGGTTTATCACATTATCAATTGAGATTATCATATTATGAACATTGCAAATATACAAGCAATATTGCATTTATAAAAAGTATTGTAGTTAATCTTGTTTTATATAAATAAAACACTTAATACTCGCTACTTGATCGAATTCTCTAAACAAACATCCTATGACCTGAAATCAAATCACGTGTACATCATTTGCTCTGTCTTCAAGTCATCAAATATCCCATTAAATGAATGCTTTATTACATGAAAAAGCTTATCCAAAAAACAAAAACCAATAAAGGTGATAAAACTTATTACCTTAGTAAGTAGAGGATTTGCGTTAACAACCTTCAATAATCCATCATCTGTAATCTTAAAGCAATTTAGCAGGGCCAAAGTTCGAAGCCTACCATGAGCTTTAGAGGTAATATTCATCAAAATTCGATCAGTAAGGCGTCTACTTAACGGCTTTTCCACCACCAAATTGAGCCATACTAAAACATCATCTCTGATAGAATCTCTAAGTGACTTGCAAACTTGGCTCATTTGCAGGAGTTGCTGTAATGGAAGATAGGCTAACACAAAGTACAGTGCTTGGTGTGGTGGTCCAGCTAATTCCATTGCTTATTCTCTGCTATGAAAAGCTGGATAATTTGATTGAATTGGAAGGTTGGTAATGGAGAGAAAAGAGGGATTGGATGAAATAAGAAGGTAATGTTCTGGTCCACACGTATAGTTATTAGTTGATGAAGATGGATGTATAGTTGAACATGACGTGCCGACGTACTTACTATTTTAGGATGTCTAAAAAAAATTTACAGATAATACTTCCTCCGTTCATGTAATATTGCAACATGGGGTTGGACACGGGTTTCAAGAAAATGAGAGATATAGATAGGAATAAAGACAAGGACTCATGTGATGATGAGAAAGAAAGAGAGAAAACATGTACAAATAAGAAAATGTTGCAATATTTGTAAGACTTTCTAAAATGGTAATTATTGCAATATTAGGGGAATGGAGGAATTAATAATTAGAACATTATTTTCAATCGAAGGTGTATTAATGGTTTAGATTGACTTTCCGTGTCTTCAATATGACCTAACTAAAATAGACTCGAATCTCGAATGAGATCCATAGAGAATTTGCCCAATAGAAACTAATCTGAATGACCCATTTGGCACTCTTGATCATTCTTCCCTAAATTAAAAGGACCATATTCAAAACTTCAAGCTTTTCAAGTATCTTTGGTTAAGCAACATTCATATCACGCCTGGCAATCGACAAACGGGAGCATTGTGGCAATAAAAAAGACGAGTAGAAGTTGGATATACTTTAAACAAGGTGTACAAGAAGCCACGTCAACATAATTTCATCCTCCACCTTGTACAAACTAAAAATATAGTCCAGATGAGGTTTATACAGGGCCTCCTTATCTTGCGAAAATTCGATTACAACACAGATGTCATATGCCATGATTTTTTCAATTATTCAGCATCACACTGGAGATGAGGGCATTTTCAGGAATGCAGAATTGCCAACACCATTCATTCCCTTGAGGAAGATTACGGTAGAAATTGGATACAAAAGCATAGACATCATTACAGTTACAACATCGGAAACATATGCAGTAACACACCTTTGAGACATGAGCATTGACGTTTAATGGTTAACATATGCAGGTATCACTGCTGTAAAGGCTCAACTGCTGTTCTAAAGAGGAGGACATAAACCTTGTCGATTGAAAAATACAAGAAACCTCCAAGTGAGTGAGTGACATAAGAGCCGAAGCTTGTGCCCACTATACAATGCCATGCAGGCCCATATGCTGAATCAAATTCCTGAAATCCGCATGCACAAACTTACGATCAGTGGCTGAAATATTGTAAGGTACATTTGTGGAATAACATACCTTAAAACTATACAAAAATGGAACATCTGTTAGGGAATAGGGTTTAAGCGGTGCAAGATGAAATGCAAATTCCCTATAGCCTATATCAATTAGGATTTAGGAAAGTTTAATGTATCATATATCTACCTAAAAACAGGTAACAAGCTTAACAAAGTTTCAAATCCCCTGCAAACATCATACACAGATGTTTAAACATCAGCAACAAGAATCAGTTTTGTTTTGAGTAGGTGACAAAGTTCTACGGGTAGCCTTTGTTGTGGACCGCATTCATGTTTAAGTATTCAGGACATGTAGGTTTGTGAACTAAACACAAATCAATAACAAGGTTACATAAAGCTATATTCAAGTGCTGAATACAATGTTCTGTGTTTTGAAGCACCACTGTCAAAAAATACGATTAATAAAATTTATGAATGCTATTTTCCTTTTCATTGAACAGAAGGATTTTATATAAGCAATATGACCGATTAGTACTATATGTCTACATGTTTAATAAATATGTGTGTCAAGGGACATAATAAGACTTCCAGATTACATATTTATGTCAATTATCCCATTAGCATCAAGCATCAATGAATCCTAATCTTCCATTCTATCGTCCACTGTTTGAGATTTTTCACTTTGAAACATTGATTCAACCTTCTCCACATCAGATTTTCCTAATATGTCAAAATCACAGAAAGCGACCAAATAATTTTATGACTAAATCAGTACGTCAAGCCTGAGCATTTCTGTTATTACGGGCATAGAGAAAAACAACTTTTTAATGTTGAAGCAACTATTCTTTAGCTCTTTTAGTTTTCTTATTTTTTAACTCCGGGAAAATTAAAAAAAAAAGCCATAAGAAATCTTGTTCCAAATTATTTGAATTGCATACTCCTGTTACAAAACTCGAGATCTAACTAAGAACCAGCTATATTATAAGGATTCACACATTTAATTGTACAAATACAGATTATAACATCAGAAAAAATGAATATGGAACCTCTATGACAAAGAATGTTCACTGATCATGGTATATTTTGAAGTAGCTTATCACAGTTATTCGGCTTAAGTACTCTTGTTAGACACAGGTACAAGTCCAAGTGTCAAACACTCAAACTAATATTTTATGTAAACATCCATATATCTGGTCCAAATGAAGTGTTCATACCTATGTCCAAACATCAAGCACCCAGCACCAATATTTGATTAAAATGAGGAAATATGCTCCAAACAATATGACAACTACAATCTATCTTTCCTCGTAATTTTGGAGACAGAAATTGACTGTTGGAGTATAGGATAAGCAATGCAATATTTTTGTTTCCAGGAAAGAAGGCATAAGGATAGGATTGGGTGATATACATATAAATATACAATGATAATTAAAAGTTGCAGTGCCTCAATTGAAGCATTTTGCATAGGGGCCAGTGGGCAAGTGGGATTATGGTATATACATTTGCCATGGAAATATCAATACCAATATTAGGTTAGACCCTTGATTTAAAGTGCATTGACAAAGACCAACTTCACAGAACTTCATGGAGCCTTTTTAATTTAGTCGTTCATGATCCAAAGCTAAGATATTGTCTTACAATAACTAAACCTTCATAAACATGTTTGGAGAATAGACAGTCGAGATATATTTCCAGAAATATTGCAGGTACATATAGGCATGAATTTTCTAATAACCCAAAACCTTAAGATATATTACTTCGAACATGTCAGACACTACTAGAAATGTCTGAATAATTAACACTAATTGCCCAAGAAATAAAAAATAGCTCCCTTGCATTGGAATAATAGCCCACATTCTATATGTTATACTATTACCTCTCTAAAATTGGCCACCTTTCATTTGCCTCAACTCATTCAGACTTTCAAAGAATGGTCCAAAGGTTCCAACATTATTAGGAGCATATGATCTTGATAAAGTTAACCCAAATGAGGTCTCAGCATTACAACAGATACGAGAAAGACATCAATAATGATAAAGATTTAACGCGGCTCATCTATAATGTATTAGCTGTACCCACAGGGTAAAACTGTCAAAGGGAGAAAAAATTTATTGTGTATGAGTTCAAACTTCAAACAAAGAAATACAAAGTAAGGAGTAACAAGGGTTCTCAAAGGAAGTCGATAAACTCATATCAGAAACAGCAACTGATAAATATCATGGCCTTCTAAAGGGGCTGCACCTGAGCCCCAGCCAGTGTGAATGCTGCCCCCCAACCCCAAAGCCAGGGCACACCGCCCCTCGAACACTTGTTTGCTAACCAAGTGGCAATAAACCGGCCATGGCTCATGGGTCACCTGAAATTGCTTCTAAGCAACTGGCCTACTATAGCCACAATTTCAAGGAATCCCAACATTATGTACAACAAAAGAAAATAAAAACAATCACTACTCACTAGCATTCAATTTTTTGCCATTACAGAAAGAAACAACTCAAACAAGTGTGGAAATGAAAAATTAAAATAAAAACTCTTAAAACATCAGGAAAATAATAATAACAATTACTATTCTAGTATTCTACTCCAAATACAGCAAAAATAACACACAGAAACAAAATAACTAATACCCACAAACCTAACAACAACAATCAAACAAACCAGTAAAAACCAAAGCAAATAAATAAAGATATAAATAAAATTACAGATCCAATTAAGATAATATTTTAAAAAAAAAAAAATAATGTGATAAAAAGGGAAGAAAGAAATGACCTTTTTAAGAGCAAGAGCAAGGCGTTTGGTATCAACCCTTTTAGTGGGCATTGAATCAAGAAGATCTCTAGCACATTGAAAGGCTTTATTTTGTAATGAAATGGGCATATCAGATGCTCTAATTCGAACATTAAAAAGCTCATGATTTTGATCTTGTTCAACTGATTTCTTCTTCTGTATTAAACTACTTAAAAATTTACTCCTCCTCTCTAATTCTTCTTCTGCATTAGCCATTTGGGTCACTACTCACTAGGGTCAGCAACAATATACTCAGATTCTGGGTTTGCTTTTAGTGCACTCCATGTGTTCGATAAAATGCGTAAGTGAAAATAATTGAACAGAGCAAGTACATTTGAGTATTATTTTATTAAGGAGAGTAGGAAGACAATGTTCAGAAACAGAAGTCTCGATTTCGAATGGAATCTTTGGCTTTTGCTTTGGATGTTTTTAAGTTGAGTCATTTTCTTATTGTTTTATTTAAAGCAATTTTGGGTTGGGACGAGGGTTTGGTAGTACTAGTAGGAGACAGGAGTTCAATTTGACCACCATGATTGTGGGTACTTTCTGCCTTGGACCGAGCTTATTGTCTTACTCCCTCCGTTCCCTATTATTTTTTACGTTTGAAATTATGTGAGATAATTAAGAAATTATGTAAAATTGAGGTAAATTGATAATATTGTACATGTAGCGTAAAGAAAATATTACCTCCGTTACATATTATTTGCAAAGATTTGATATAAAGTAGAGAGAAAAAATGTATAATTGTTGCAAATAATATGTAACGGAGGTAGTAAGAAAAGAGATAGACTGAAAGTTATAATGGGAATTGAAAACCCATTGAAAGATTATAAATAATACAATTGCATATGAAAAGTGGAGGGCAATTAAGTATTTAAATTGTAAGTAAAGGGTAAATTTATCCAAAATTAATGACTTAAACAGGAAAGATTATAAATATAATGTAAAAAATAAAAAAGAACACCTTAAATGAAAATGTAAAAAGAAAAGGAAACGGGGGAATACTAACATTTTTTATAGCTCTATCAGACTATCACTCATCTTAATGCTAATGTACCAGTACTACACCTTTTGTTATCCTAAATCTTACTGAGTTACCCGTAGCTAAGCAAATCCTTACCCTTATCTTTTAAAAAGTATGAGTTACTATTATGAATAGTGTTTGGACAATTATACCCTCTAAAATGTTTATCCCTACTTTTTAAAAGGTATGAGATAACTCTTATGAATAGTGTTTGGACAATTATATCCTCTAAAATGTTTATTTACTTAATTGCCCCCATTGATGTTAGTTAGCTCTTTTTTAAAACTCTTAAGAATAGTGTGTGGACATTTATACCCTGTCAATATTTGTTATATGTTTTCCCTCATTAATTCTACAAGTAACTAAATTTGTGATGTAGGGTCAAACCGAAAAAGCTTCCTGAATATTGCTAGCTATAGCGGGCGCATCACGTGCGTTAGCCACCCTAGATTTAAGAAAATATTTCAAAAAATTAGAAAAGATTGTCAAAAACAAAACGAATTTTGCCCGCTCTTCTAAAAATAAAATAATCTTTTTATTATTCCAAAAATAAAGCAACATCTGACATGTATTTAATCAAAATAGAATAAAAAAAATCGATAACCTATTTAAAAATCTCTTAATCAAACATGTGTCATATCATCGAATGGTTATCATTTTTTAATTAAATTTTTACAATTTCTTTTGATAATAATGAATTTTATCCCCCCCCTCCCCTTTAACCCCTTTAGCCCTCCCCATCACCTTCCCCCCCCCCCCCCCCATCACCTCCACCTCCCCCTCCCTTACACAGCAGCTAACCCTCTTCCCCCACCCCGACCCTACTTGATCGCCAAACTATCCCTACCCTTAACCCCGATCCCTACCCTATTTCAATTCCATGAGGTTTCAACAATGGTGGAGGGTCTGGTGGGATTAGGGTTTCAATGCTCATGGAAAGGGTAGGCGTGGGGGAGTCAAGCTGGTGGTGGGCTAGGGTGGGGGCTTTGAGCGTTGTGAAGGATATGATGGGAGGATTCGACTAGTCCATGGTGAGGTGTACTGGAAATCTGGTTTGGTGGTGGGGTGGGTGAAGTTCTTGGCCGGTGGGGGTAGGCGGTGCCAGGGTGGGCGGTGAAAGAGGGACTAATGGGAGGGTGGATGCTATTTTCAAAAAAGCAATGTTTATAAAAAGAAAAGTGTTTAAAAAATTATCAATCACATTGCGATACGTGTGACAATCAATAACATACTCCATATTCTATATATTATTTGCTCCGCTTTCCTGTTTCCAATATATATATATATATATATATATATATATATATATGTATATATATATATATATATATATATATATATATATATATATATATGTATATGTATATGTATATGTATATGTATATGTATATGTATATGTATATGTATATATGTATATGTATATGTATATGTATATGTATATGTATATGTATATGTATATGTATATGTATATGTATATGTATATGTATATGTATATATATATATATATATATATATATATATATATATAGCTCCAATTTCCTTTTCATATTTTGTTATCTACTCCATTTCCTTTTTTGGCAACTACTTTTAAAGTTATATTACTATTTTCCTCCTCACTACTCGTCTCCTCATATGATATTTTTATATTCTCTCATCTCTCCACTACCTATATTCACTCTAGTTTTTTCATATATTTTTTTTTTGAACCAACCCCACTTTTATCATAAAATAATACTCCATCTATTTCATAATATTAGTCTCATTTACGTTTGTCAATGCAAATCCCGTAAATATCTTTGATCTCACGCTACTAAAAAATTTCAAACTTAGATATTAATAAAATAATCGTCAAAACGAATAAAACTAGATCTCATATGACTATGTTTGTTCTTATATAGAGAGAAATTTAGACAACCTCTTTTTAATTTTTAATAGTTAAAAAATTCTAAATGTGACTAACATTAGGAAAAGGAAGGAATATTTTTTACTATTCCTTCTAAGGCCTGCTTGTTTACTTCACTTTTTAAAAAATCGATTAAAATAATTTATGTTCTTTAATAATTTCATTTTAGTATAAAAGTAAGTTCAATTTAGTAAAAAATAAGTTCAAGTCAATAAAAATAGTTTCAGTTCAATATAATTAATTTCGGCTCCTGATCTCAACCTAGATGACAACAAATGAACTAGTCGTTGTTTTGGAAATTTCCACCAAAACTCCAAATCTCCTATGGCAAATCTTGAATAATAGCATTAGTGTACTCGTGACATTCTCCATAAACGGCTGATAGCCCCTTGTGGCACTGGTACGTGTATTCTATGCAATAGTCTAAGTGAGGCGATAAACCTCTCTTCCTTATATGGGTGCTATCTCATTAAAGACATTTGGAATCATTCTTTGGTTAAACAATGGTTAGTGATAGGTCCTAATTTGTAAACATTTTAGGTGCATATCTACACTCAATTGTTTATAGATTTAGAGGTCTAAGGTGTATTTTTACATTATTTGCTTAATTACGTTATGCTCAACTACTCTTCATTTGTGTGTTTTGATGAACTTTAGATGATTTAATTAGTAGAAAATGGATTATGGTTGACTAATCTTGAGTATAATAATCATGGAGCATGAAGCTATGTCGCTCAAGGATCTCAAATCATGTCTTTCGAGAGGAAATTATGATAGAAAGAAGCAAAGGCGTTAAGACTTGACGATATGTGTCCCGTCCACTATTTTGATCATAACTTTTGATATACAATTGATATTGGATTATTGATTCATCAAATTGCATTGGAAATTAGACTTCAAGATCTTTCCACCGATATATTACACACCTCAAACAAAGCTCTAGATCTCAAGTTATGATCGTTTTAAGACGAGCTACGCATGCAGCAGGTATTCACGGACCTGCCTCATGCTGGCACGCCCATGTATGGACGATTGAATTAAGGCACGTTCGTGCCTTTGAGAGGCACGTCCTTGTCTGGACGAATAAGGGTATTTTATTAGTAGATTAGTTTCCTAATTCTATCTTAATTCCTAGCTTTATTTTAGGTTAATTTTTAAATTACCATCCAAAAATGTATCCATTTTCAAAGTAACCACCCGTTAAAATTTTTATTTTATTTTACCACCCCTTAAATTCAAAAACTACTCAGATTACCACCCATTTCAAAATTCCGATGGATTTGTATTGTGTAGGCCCCTTTTATTATGTTAGAGTATAAAATTATTTCAAAATCTAGTATATTATTTTACTTAGGTTAATTTTTATTTCTCATATATTAGTATTGGTTGATACTTTTTTTTTTTGGTGAAAAGTATTGGTTGATACTTGATTATTCTTTTTTTATGTTTATGTTTTCGAAGTATTATGTTTTCTTCTTCTCTTTCTTTTATGTTTATTCCCTTTTTATTATGTTAGAGTAGATTTTTATTCTAGGGTTATGTTGAACCTTAATCATGGTTGATACTTGATTTATTCTTTTAAAATCTCAATTAATTGTTTATATTGTTCATTCATGCTTAATTGATTGTGCTTATGTCAATACTAGATTAGAGATGATTGGTATGTATTGTTATTATTCCTTTGTTTTAATTACAACGAGAGTTACTAGCAGTCAAAACAGGTATCTTGAATGCACGACAACAGTTCAGACAGATGGAAGTTAGAACGGACAGCAAGCTTTGTGTACAGCTATTAAGAAATCCTAAGCTGGCACCAAAGGAGTTGCAAAATTTGATCTCTGATATCCTTGTGGAGTGCTCTAGTTTAGATTTTTTCTGTATTTGCCATGTTCCTAGGAGTGTGACCTCTAGAGCTCATGACCTAGCTACTCAAGCTAGGATCAGGAGATGGGGGTAATCCGGTTTTCTTTGTTTTCCAGCTGCCAAAAAAAAAAAAAAAAAAAAAAAAAAAAAAAAAAATTACAACGAGAGTTGGGATTTAACTGATTTGAATCGATCTTTTTGTCAAAAAAAAAAAAATGATTTGAATATATAGATCAATTAAGGATTTATTGAAATTTATCATGAAAGTAGTTGAATGAATGAATAGGAAGTTAAAGTAATGTGCTTAATGTCTCTAATTTGCATGATTATTCCACGAGAGTAGGCTTGATTGTGATTAGGGAAGCCATTGATTACTCAAGAGAGACCTTTGGTACTATCTAGGGATTATTTTTCCTTGTGAACATATAATTGATTGATTGGGGTACGAATATGTCTTATATTGATTATACTAGTGGCAATACTTAATTATTAATTATAGAACTTTTTGTTATTATTTGATTCGTATTTGATATTTGAGTAGTCGTAGTTATTTAATCCATCATTCTATCTTTTATTCAGTTTTGTCATTGGTAAAAGTTAATTGTTAAACAACCTTCACTACTCTGTGGGATAGATAGACCCTGACTTACCCTACTACATAAACCATTCCTTGTAATGATTTAATAGAAGCATTCATGTTTCTTAAGAAATACAAAATTGCTACAAAGAAATTTAACTTCCTCAATTGAAGTATTTAAAAAGAGCAAAACTCCATCATCTGATCTTCAGGCAAGACTCCTTTGATATACTAAGAATTTACCACCGAGTGCATATTGTGTTCACCGAGTGGCATTATAGAGCTCTAACGGATACTTTTTTTCTCCTCGGGGTCTCCTATCCAGAAACTCCCCCCCCCCCCCATCCCATTCCACCCATCCTCCTTCATAAAGAATATTCATATTGAAGGCACTAATGGTGTGTTTGGATAGAAGGAAATGGAAGGAAAAGAAGGGGAGGGAAATGGAGAGATGTGATATCTTTCATTTGGATAACAAATGAAGAAGTAAGGGAATTGGAGGGGAGAGAAATGGAGGGGTTAAATTGTAGGAAAATGATCCCTCCAACAATGGAGAGATTTTGAAGGAAAACTCACCATTCTTCTCTCCCCTCCCTTTCCCTCCCCTCCTCTTCTCCTCCCTACCCTTCTTTTCCTTCCTCTAATGTTATCCAAACACACTGTAAATCTCCTTGTCATCAACTCTCTCAAGGACACTAGCTTGGTCAATTCCCTGGCAGATTTAACTCATCATTAGGGACATATGCACTCTTCTCACCAAATTTGATATTCCTATTTTTTTTAGAGGCAAATGGAATAGCTGATTGGATAATAACAAATGTAGGTCATTTAGTTAATGATAGTATAAACATTACTCCTTGTAAGTTGTAACAACTCTAGTCTCTCCACTATTCTCCCCTTTGATGCATTAGGAGTTCCCCTCGTGGCCTCGTGAGGAGGGTCTCCTAATGCCCTCTGTTTTTCTTACCTTCATAAGAAAAATAAAAATAAATAACAAGACTCATACACTAATATGTACGACGACCCTCAAGTTTGTTAAGTAGTGTTTAGCAATCACAACCACCCCAAGCTAAGCTTAATCCAAATTCTCTCAATTTCTTAAAGTAAAAGCACCTGCATTTATCCTTTCATAAGTCAAACCAACGTATTTGACTTTGCTTATATCACTTTATTATTGAGTTGAGCTTTGAAACAAAACTGATACATAAATGTGAACTAACGCCCTACCACAATGAACTGCTCCCTTCTTTAACTAAAAGTATGTCCTTTTTCATCTTTTTCCCATGTGACTTCTTGCATGTCACAAAAGTAGATGATTAATTATTCTATGTATGAATATTGAATATAATTACAATCACGATTTTATTTATTCTCCGATAATCACTCAGGATGATATAGAAAAAGCACGTTAATTAAGCTTGTTTATTCATCTTATTGTGCATTTGTGCTTTCCCTAAATAGTAACATAGTTAATAGAATAAACTAAATTATCATCGATGTATGCAAATAATACTAACCTATTAGTGTGATTATTTCATTCAAATTTTACACCTAAAAAAAAAAAATGTGAGGTCAAGTATAGTATCATTGCACCAATGGTAGAATGATCTCTCTAATTATTATTGTTGGTAATTGGTTTAATTGTATTTATGATCTAATCTTATCTAAACTTGTGTTTTTTTTTTTCCTCAAACATTTTATATATAAATATGGTTCAGTGATGTTTAGAATGAAAAAGAGAACAATAAAAAAAAGGCATGAAAAGTGATCGAAGTTGCAATCCAAAAGAGTTGATAGACGAAAAATTATGACCGTGTAAAACATACTCCGTAGTACTTAACAAATATGTCACTATGTTTACATTATTGAGCAATGTAATACATTATCCGATAACTAGATGTGTTAAAACTCAAATATCGATTTGATCTAAAACAATTCGACCTAACTCAAAATGAACCAATTCAGAATTTAACTTCATATATAGCCATCATAATTTAACAAAACTTAAATTAAACATGACCAAAACCGATGTATGACCTGAATTGACACCTCTACGGCAAAGTTCATAACTAAAAAAAAAAAACAAAAAAAAAAAACCTTCTATGCATTTTCGCACATACACAAACAAATACTCACTAGTAAGTTGTATGCCACTGTAGTATATGTAATATTCCAAGACTCTTTCACACATATTAATGAGATTAAATAACACGACAACACAAAGTCACGAGTTCGTTACAATTATAGTCCTGTAGATTTCCAACGTACAATAACAACCTCCAAATGTTCAATCCCAATCATCATCTTGTGTTCACGGAGGCTGCAAAACTATTAACCAAAGCAAGGGCATTACTAGTGTACTCCTTCACAATCACTATCTTGTCAAACACTTCGTCTTTCACGGGACACTCCGCGACGTCCTCGAACCCGTCCGTGCACGTATCCTCATTCGTTAGGGCCGCGCTCATCCACGTCTGGACATTACTGAGCTGGAACCTTACCGCCTCGCTCGAGGAGGACTCGAGAGCCGAAGCTACCTGGCTCATCTCCTTGAGCGATTTATGTATTTGGTCGACAGTGTCTCCGAAGGTGGAGGAGCAGTCGTGGAGGGCGGAGGTGGCCCGCGGGTCGGGCCCGTAGTCGGCCCGTTGGGTCATGTTGGTGAAGAAGGAGGAGGCGTGTCGGGCCCGGGCTAGGGTGAGCCCGATGGAGATACGGGCTAGTTGGGCCGGGTCGAGGCGGACTGCATTGGCGTAGCGGGAGAGGGAGGTGTAGCATACGTCGGGGTAGAGGGTTGTGTTGCAACTCGATCGAATGAAGTCGAAAGAAGTGGCGGTGGCGGTGGCGGGGGGAGTGGCGGCGGAGGTGGGGAAGGAGTGTGTGTGGGTGAGGAAGAATGTAAGGAAGAGGAAAATAAGTTGAGAGTGCATGGTTGTTTAGAAGGATGAGGTTTTGTTTGTTTTTTGATAGTTTATGTATTTTAGAGGGACAAGAAGAGTTAGGCTAATTTTGGGGATTGGAGCATTTTATACATAGAATTTTATGAATAAGAATGTGAATGTATAATGTCGTTTTTCTTTGTTGTAATGTGGTGGGGGTTGTATGAATAGCTTTTTATGTGATTATGTTGGTTAGATGTTTTCTTGTTTATTGTTAATGTTAATTTGTAATGATTGGAAATAACCATGTTTTGCCGAATTAAGAGGAGAACAATTAAAGTTTTGCTAACAATTCCAATTGTGCAACTTTAATGATGTGATACCTTTCTAGCTCCCGTGAATGATCTTCACGGGTTATTGTAATTTGGGACATTATATTTATATGTGGTGGTCAAATTTTATAGATTTTGATCCTAAATTCTCACTAGGAAGAATATCAAGAAGATAATATGGATGCTTCCAAAAAAAAAAAAAAAAACCATAAATAATATTGAGATTTTATTAAATGTTTTTGAAAGAAGATTTTGTTAAATTTTAGTAACTTTGAAATGTTAATGTAATGCTTTTTCCGATGTAAAAAAAAAAAAAAAAAAAAAAAAAAAAAAAAAAAAGAAAAGAAATGAATGTACATATAATTTGATATATTAATGGAATTTTAATCTACTTTGAGTCTCTACATATAATTTGCTGACTTGATTGTAATTTGCAAACGAGGATTTTTCATGAACGCCCATTGAAGCAACTCACTAGTAATGTATGGCCACAAGGTTGGTTAACCCGACGTCATCATTATGATTGTAAAGCCGAAACACGGTCATTGCCCAATGTCCATATCTACTTCTTTTATTCCATATTAGTTGCAATTTTTTTTTTGGCAAAACATGATTTTTATTACACAAATGTAAGTATTAATATCATTGATTGAATATTTGCACAAATTAGAAACGGTTTAGTTTTGGAAAATATACATTGATAGACTCAACAACATTTTACATACTAACATTTGCTTTCAAAGTGAAGTAAATAGTGCAAAAAGTCAAAATTTTGCGAGTAATATAGGGTGGAGAGTGTACATTCTTATTAAAATGAATGATTCAAGGTAGATTGTTAAATGACACTCGAGCATATACCATTCTTATTGAGAAGTAATCTTTAAGTGTTAAAAAATATTTACACCATCTTGAATTTCACGTTTATGAATACACAATATTAAATGACACACTTGTATTTTCTAAAAAAAAAAAAATTGATGCTGAAAAGATATTGAGACTAACTCAACATGCTATTCATATATTAACATATGTGTATATATATCAAGAAGTCAAAGTTGATACAACGCAATAAAAAAATGTTAAGTTAGTGTGTTTTGGCGAAAATTTGATTAGTATGAATATATATATACACTTTGATTTAGCTCAAAAGATCATGTTGAGTTTGTTGACATTTCCAATCATCAATTCATTACCTCTATTGCTACTTGGTCACCTGTTAGACTAACTAATGGTTAAATGAACTTTGAAGGGTGCATGTAATCTCGAGAAAGAGTCCACTAATCTCGGCATCATCATGCACTCGCTTTGTCACTTTGATGCTGTTGGCCTTGGTATAACTGCTTTCATCGACAGTTAAAAGTTTTGACAATGTTAAACAGACAAAAATAGAACACCAATACTTAGAAAAAGACAAATACTCGTAATACTTATCGATCACAACCATAAGTTTATGGGATCAATCCCCACTAGTGGCGATGTGGGGTGGAATTTTCTTTAACTATCCCCCGACTCTTACTGAAACTATCGTTTAAGATATGGTTCATGATACAAGAATGTCACTCTATCCCACGGCATGCAATCATACAATCTGAGTAGTAAAATGCAATTATGGGTCTATTTAACGAAGAATTTGATCCCTGTCCTAATCTCCCTCGTCCAAGAACCTGCTCCCAATCTTATGATCTTTCTGTCCGTGGGACTTCTATGGTTCGAAAGGATTTAATATAATGCAAAAAAAATTCCATTCTCAGAGGAATCACCATAGTCATGGGCGTTTAGAGAATTTCTGGACTAAATTTAGCAATTTCTAAAACTACTCATGGTCCCAAAAGCCAGAAAAATTTTAAGATCTCAAGCCAGGATAGAAAAAATATAATAGGGTTTTTTTTTTTTTTTTTTTTTTTTTTTTTTTTTTTTTTTTAAGTAACATTTATTCAGAGTTATTGTCTATGAGCTCAGCTCAAGCACGAGAGGATTCATCTCTACTGGAGTTGCCTGTTGCCAACTCTGCAAGTTCAACAACGATCCTCCTTTCTTACAAAAAATCCTCAACCAAAAGCTGAATTTGAGCCAGAAAATATGGTAGTACAAAATTAATATTGCCTCTTATGAAGACTAGAGAGGACTCAAATTGCAAAGGATGTGACATCCAGCTGAAACACTTCCCGCTTATGTGATAACAGTTGGCTCTGACCTCCCAGTGAATTCTTGCATCTTAGAAAGCTTGAGAGCAACATCAACCTGCAACAGAGTGCATAATACAGCTTAGAAAAACAAATAAGGGAAAAATGTAGTGGCCAAAGTTTACATAAAAAGTTGAGCAATCTCACAAGGGGTTTAAGTGCTTCCTGTGAATCTCTGCTGATTTTTGAGGAGTCGTTTACATATTGCTCAATGTATACACGAACAGTGGCTCCTTCAGAGCCAGTTCCAGAGAGGCGGAATACCTGCATTAATCATGATCACATTTAAAACCAATGCAAGGCATCAGAGTTTGGAGAGAGCAGATAGAAACCAGTCAAATTAATAATAAATAAATAAATAAGCTATTTTTGTCAAATAAAATAAAAAAATAAAATAGCTCTTTACCAATCGCGAGCCATCTTCAAACAGGTAGCGAATACCCTGGTGCTTTGAAACTGAACCATCAACAGGATCAGTGTATTCAAACTCATCAGCATCCTTCACATTGGCCACAGTGGAATTAACTCCCTTCACAATCCTGGTCAAAGCAAGAATTAAAGAAGCTTAAGAATTCAGATAACATAACCAGACCTTGAACATCAATAATCATAGAGGTGATGCACAACATTTCAACAGCAGTTCCAACTTTTAGAGAATATTAAGATTTATGCGAAAATTCATCATGTAACTTAATAAGTTGAGTTAAGCACTTATTAAGTTAAGCATACATCCAGAAATGTATACACTTGAACGCAAATAAATATCCTGGTAAAATTTATGGTTTAGATTATGTATGGGTCAATCAGCTTAATATGAAAAGCAGGCCAAGCGATGATAAAGACACAAAAGAGTTGTGAAGTACAATTGATATACTTTTTCATATATTTACTGGAAACTAAATTTAAAAGTTGTGAAGTACTCTCTCCATAGTCTTTAGTTCTACTCAGGTATGTGCCTTTATGGGTACTTTTAGGGGAAAGGTATATTGAGTTCCATGTTGTTAGGTGTTGAACTTGAAAAAAATAATTAATAAAGCAAAGATGAGTAGAACTTGAAAAAACTGAGGTAAAAGTAAAGTAAGTAGAGCTTAGGAAAACAAAGGAGATGATTGCTAAATTAATAATTTTTGCTGGTACAAAGCAGAAAGCACTAATCACCTAGGAAAAAAAAGTAAATAAAAAAAAATCTAAAGCTAATTAAAAGCAATTAATTACTTTCAGTCGTCCAAGGGTCTGAAAAAGATAATCCTTGGCTTCTATTTTACCCTACTTGTGGTTTCTTTATCTCCATTGATTGATGACTTAACAATCAGATACAATACTGCATTCCATGCTACTAATTTCCATGTATTCAAATAAACGTATCAAGCCCCATAACCAGCTTTTCCCCATGGTCAAATCCAACAGATAATTGTAACGAATTTGGTACTTTCATTAGATGGTTATGAAAGTTGTCTCATAGTGACTTTTGATTCATAAGATCAATAGTGCATCCAGAAGAATCGAAAAAGTAACTCTTATAAATCCAATCAAAGCCAATAAACTCTAAAATGACATGAACTAAAAGACAGTTAACACCAGCTTACTTGTTAACTTCAGAGAGATCAGATTGCAGATTGACCAAATGTGCCATAAGTTCTTTTGCACCACCAGCATCAACATTCTGAGGAAGCAAATTTCAGTATTAGTAATTGATGTCAAAATGATAAACAAGTTGGTAATGCTAAGCTTATACGATGTATAAATAATACTCCCTCCAAACAAATTTAATCACCGCAAGTTCAAAATTATGTTAGTAATTTAAAATGGTATTTATTTAATACCTACAAAAGAACTATTGCAGGTGTATTTTAAAAGACAAGTGTAGTGTTTTAACATTTAAGTGGTAAATAATATAAAATGAGAAAAGTTAGCAGTGGTCAAACTGCCAAACGATTGGGAATAGAGGAAGTACCTCATAATCATATCTAGTGTAATAGTGCCGACCATAGGTAGCCCAATGCTGACGAACAATGTCTTCAACCGTCACAAGGTTTTCTCCATTGAGTTTATCCTTGTTCTTTAGAGCAAGAATAGATAGCCATGCCAAAACAGCCCAGATTCCATCCTTCTCACGTACATGATCAGAGCCTATTCAAGAAGCTCAGAGAAATCATTCTGATTCCTTATGAATTCATTAGACATCACATATGAACAAGGACTGCAGAAGATAAAAGCATACCAGTTCCAAAACTCTCTTCACCACACACTGAACAAAATCCAGCATCCATCAAATTCCCAAAAAATTTCCAGCCAGTGGGCACCTGAAATTTAGTGAATCGCCATTAAATGCCTTCTAAAGGAAAGACAATGCTCACTATTTACTTTAGAGATTGAAGAGCCTATAAATTTTATATAGTTGAAGAAAGAAAAAAGAAGAAAACAGCTACAGAAACCAGTTAAAGAACTAAAGATAAGGAGCTACAGTCACCTCAAAGAACTTCAAATTAAGAGCTTTTGCAACAACATCCAGAGCAGCAGAAGTAGGCATGCTCCTGAAAAGTCAATGCAATCACAGATACTTTAACAAACATAATGGTCCATCAAAAAATATAATTTTACAACATACCGACACTTAATAATACATCATGTTGTCATCACCCATAGAAGATGGGAGAAGAGAGAAAAGGAACTCGGTAAAAATCAGTGTTGCTAAATTTGTTACATCACTAATAAAGTGAGTGATTTTACCGTATTAAAAAAACATAATACCATTTAAGATGGAAAGACAGAGGTGGGTACACACAAATACAAGATTACAACGATGCTAGAACCAAGGGGGCCAAGTTTACAGAACCCAAAAGGCTGGAGCAAGATGCAAGAAGTCAAGAACAAACTGTATGAATAAAGCAGAATTAGACACCCTTAAGGCCTTAAGCATACCTAGCAACTCCCTTCAGACCACCAGAGAAGTATGGAATTGCTTCTACAGCATTAGCAGCAATAATGGCAACGGAATCCGAGGGGGTCACAAAAAACCTAGGAAAAAAGGTAAGTTAGATATAGAAGTTTCTCACAAGATATCTGCTCACTCTAAGATGTAGAGTCTACCTTTTACCCAGAATCATATTACGATCAGCATCACCATCAGCAGCAGCACCAAATTCAGGGGGTTCACCATCTGTGTCTGTTTTACCCAAACCCATACGTTGGACTAATTCCTTTGCATAAGTCAAATTGGGATCAGGATGCCCTCCACCAAAATCTTTCTATAAGGATGAAAGAGTGTAAGCTATATAATCTACTTAAACTAGATACAATAGTTCAATAAAGACATATCACAAAATCCATTTGACCTTTGGTGTACAGTTCAACAGTGAACTCTCATCTGCACCAAGCTCTTCAACAAATATATGCTTAGCATAAACACCAGCAACACCATGAAGGGCATCATAGCTAGAAATTAGGCAGGGGGAATCCCAACAAAAAAATGTTAGCACAGATATAGCAAAAGTTTACGACAGAAGTGCTTTGACATTGATCTAAGTACTCTTACCAGAATGAGAATTTTGGACATGCGAGCAGCTTTTTGATAGCTTCGAAATCAAATATTGACCTGCTCATGCAACACAAAGATTATACATCATCATCCAAGTTGATGTCAAAGACATTAGAGGATAACTTTATAAAAGACATCCAATTTGAGAATAAAAATATGAAAATTAATTCTTCCCCCTGTTCATACCCCTTTCCATACATATTGCACTGTTTACCATTCAAGGAAGTTTCACAAATATTGCAACATATGCATTTGGGGATATTCAATGTTTCCTTTCACATTATAAATTCCAACATAATCTTATTGTAAACACCTAAGCATATAACCTACTTACATTTTTAAGGTAATTCGCATGGATTCTATAGTTTCTTCTCACCTTTTACCCAATATCTAAAAAGTTGTGCGCTTCCCATGTTGCATAAACTTTAGATTGGAGGAAGCAATATAATATATGAAAGAGAAAAAAATTTCAAATTGATCCTACAGCTGATAGAATATTCAAACAGAAGAAGAGTTTTCTTAACAGTTAAAAATATTAGCTGTGTTACTCGGACTCTTCATTTTATCTCAAATACCCGTGTCGGACCCTCGACACTTGGACATGGGTATGACACGTGGACACTTCATTTTAGTTCAAAATCATAGATTTTTTTAACAAAATAGCCGAGTCGGACACTTAGACACGTACCCGTGTCGGACATGGGTACCCGAGTCTAAGTAACATAGAAAATAAGTAACACAGAAGTAATTTATTTTAGAATTTATTTAGCTGAAGGCCTGAAGCACTAATTCACCCTGAGGCCTAAACCACGGACTATGATAATTTAGAATAAATCAAAGATATCCAATTATCATTCAGAAGTATGTCTCCCCAAGTCTAACACAAATTTATGTAGGGCTATGATGTGAGGAAGTTGCATCAGCCGACAACCAAAAGCCTAACCATGCAGACCTCCTTTCAATAAATTGTAGCTCCTATCTCTAAAGATATTTTTTTTTCAAATTATAGCTTTAACTGAGACAATTATCAATTAGTTAGCCTTGGGATCAGAAATTACAATGTATCTTATATAAAGTGGACAATTTTCACAGTCACACCCCCGGAATTTCACTCAATTTGTTGGAATCCTAGGAATCCAACCTTTTAACCTTCAAGACTCCATCAATCATGCACCTAAGGCAAGGATATGGCCCTCACCTAGAATTATATTTGGCATATCAAAGGCAGGGCATAGAACTGTTCTCAGACAGCATTTAGAAGCTTAAAGCACCTTTTAATAGCTCCCTAATGCCTGGATAGAACAGACATACTGTCTGTAACTCCAAAGTGCTCACCATAAGTGAATTGAAGCAAAGAAGTTTAAGTCCTAAAATTCATTTATACTATAGTTGGATAAAGATATTTAGTAGGAAAGGGATGGAGAGAAAATGAGGGATACAAATTCCTTATTTGAATAAGACATAGGGCAAGGAAATGGAGGGGTCCATTTTACTTTCCCTCTTAATAAACCAAATCCCTCTATTGTTGGGGAGATTTGGAAGGAAAATGGAAGGTCACTCTCTCCCTCACCTTACCTTTCTTTTCCCTCTTTTGCCTTCCCCTACCTTTCGCTTCACTAGGGTCATCCAAACATAGTGTTATACATTAAAGACAACAGTAATACAAAAGCAAGTTCATATAGCTGATTTTAAAAGATAGTTCCTCCTGTTTTCTTTTACTTACAAGAGTTGCAACATAGCCTCATAGAACGCTCTTTGTTGAAGAGATTAGATGATACAAAGGGACAAATAAATCAAAAATTTTTCTACACTAAATACCTAACATTTCCCAATTCCCTGTTTTAAATATTACATTGATAAAGTCGTTCATTTAATTTCTCTAATTACCTCCTAAAGTGTGTGCCTTGAGGCTATGTTGCAATTAAAAGAAAGCTGAGGAAGTATTTTACAGAAAATTAAAATTAT
This sequence comes from Chenopodium album, assembly GCF_948465745.1. Taxonomy (NCBI): domain Eukaryota; kingdom Viridiplantae; phylum Streptophyta; class Magnoliopsida; order Caryophyllales; family Amaranthaceae; genus Chenopodium; species Chenopodium album. The sequence continues at coordinate 17,195,920 of NC_137854.1, read as the reverse complement.
AAGACCAATTTCCTGTTGTGCCAATTGAATCCAGAAAACCAATTGATAACTAGAGCAAACATAAAATAAAACATAGAAGGCACATGCAGATTGTGAAAGCCAGCTTTAGACTTACTTCATCAACTTCACATAGGTATCAGTTGAATCAAAGACTTCAACCTCAAATTCACCATCAGGCCCTGAGAAGCTAGTTGTGCCTATTTTAGAGATATCAACCTGGAAAGAATAGGAACAATTTGATATATGCTAAACTAATGTACTGTTTGGTTGGCAGTTTAAAAAAAAAGGCACTAATGGTAATGGATATGGAGTTTTGTAAGGATAGTCCCAAGCCAATGTACATGGCAGCGCTTGTCCACCCCTAAACATCTATTTTTATTCACCAATTTTCAAAATTACCCATTGTTGAATGATAATAGATATTTATACAAGAAAAGACATGTATGGGGTTGAAGTTTTAGTGCCATGGACGTTGACAAGTAGCTTTCTTTACAAAACTACATAGAAATCCATTACCATTCCGCCATTTAAATCCACCTAACAATGGGCCATTCAAACTCTATTTGTCATGTACAATAAGTTGAAAACAATACATCAGGCAAATCTTCAGCAGTCAAATACTCCTTTATGGTAGTTGTATTCTCATAAATCTTGTCCGTAACTCCTTCTGGAGCAGGTCCTCCATTTTCCATGTTGTATTTTATCCCAAAGTCCTGCATAAATGGAATATCAAACAACAATAAATATTGCATAATTCTAGATTCCTAAATCCACCAACAATGAACTATGCTACAACTGTAGGACAAGACAGACCTCAGTAGGACCTCCAGGATTATGACTGGCAGTCAATATGAATGCCCCAGATGCCTTAGATCCCTACAATAGAAATCCCAAGAATTAACCTAACATGAACTGTTTCGAAGAACTCAGACAGCCTGCAAATATGTCAAACTTACATCTTTCCCAACTCTTTCACGTATCACAGCTGACACAGCAGGTGTTGAAAGCAGTGTGTTTTGACCAACCCAAACACGTTTAACTCCATTTGCAGCTGACATCTTTATAATAATCTGTCGTTTTTCCCAAAGAAGAAGCAACATCAGACAAAGATATTTTATGTTACAAAAACTGTTTCCAAAAATAAAATCGCAAGGCATTCACATTTCAGAAAGAATCGGATGACAGACATACACATCATAACATCATCTAAGCTCCACATAAACAAGCCTAAACTGAAGTGATTCAGATTAACATACTTTAAAAATCATACAAAGCCCCATATAGTACTTTATCATTCATTTACCAGAATACCACAGATGGAGTAGAGTTGGTGTATGAGCAAGAGCAAGGGACACTTAAGGAATTCTCACTTGATTTCTTTACACACCACTGTTAAATATAAAAGGCTAGAAAATTTCTCAATGACTATAATAGGTTTTCTTGAACAGCCTTAAAGGCCAAGAAAATTTACTGAATGAGGAATAAAGCTACATACTTCCAGATAAATAATTTTATTAATATGTTGGATTTTCTTTTGGTCGAGCAGAAGAGAATTTAAAGGCTTCCTTTGACCAAAATTAAATTTTGTTAAAGCTTGTGTACAAGAAGCCTGGTGTTAACAAAATAGTTTCATTTTTAGAATGCATCTAAGGAAACAGCTAAACAATATACAATGAACGAAAGCTTTAAAAGATGCACAATTTTTTAGTAGTTGCATCCTCACAATGGTTGACTGTTTCCTGGAACTGTTTTTCTTTTCCATGCATACACCAAGAATAATGTCCAACTGTCTACAATATAGTTTCAATTTGACTATTTGAGTAGGATAGAAAGTTTGATTATAAGCAAATTCAACATACTTAAGGTATATATACATCTTTATTCAGCAGATATACGGGTGAAGTACTTGTCATTGCTACAGTAAAATGAAGTTTAACTTGCAATGAGAATTACTTTTAGTCTAAAACCTACTTGTGTATATTACAGACTAGATGGCTAGTTACCGAGAAAGTAGTCCTCATTTCTGTTGAGTAGAAAGAGGCGGAAGGAGCATTTATTAATGTCAGTTATGTCACATTGACTCTACCATAGACCCCTCTACTTTTAAGAGTTGATCAATGGTAATAAGATTAACACATGGTAATCTATACCAAATAGTTCAAGACTGAGCAGCAGGGTGTCCAGGAGTACATGAAATCAAAGACCAGACAAAGCTTAAGCCAAACAGATAAATAACGGAAGCATTTCCTGACCTAAACAAGAACAAATTATTAGTGAGAAAAATCTAAGCTCTTCCTCAAAAAATTGAATCATGTATGAGACAAGGATATAAGAAAAGAAGTAGGGATAAAGGAAATCATATAAGCTCTTCCTATAACTAAATAAATTTATTCTCTGTTTTTTTTTTTTTTTTTTTTATCTACTATTTGTCAAAATCTAGGACAAGGTACATGCAAACTACGGGATCAATGATATGATTATCAGGTAGAAGTTATGACATTAGTGAAAGCAGTAGGTTATTCAAGCCTTCCAGGAGATAACTAAGCACCTAAGAGGAGAAGGAGAAAAAAAAGGAAAAGCAAGATCTGGCTTGAGGTTTATGTTAAATTTTATGAAGAAATTTGGCACAATCAATATGTATTACTTGAGAAGAAGACAAAAATAAGTTAAAAAAAATAAATAAATAAGTCAGAACAATAAGGTTAGCAAACAAACCTGGATAGCTTCTTCAGAGTAATAGCGTCCATCGCCAGAAACAACAAGTGTTTTACCTGAATTGACATGAATTAACCAATGAATCAACTGACTATACAAAAAGCACCATATGCACTCTGCATTCAAATTGTGACTCTACCTATGTTGACAAACAATAGATTCACTATGGCTCTGTTTGCTTTGCCGAAAAACATTTTTCAAGAAAATGATTTTCCCATTTTCCATTATTTGGTTAGTAAGGATGGAAAACAATATTTCCAAAGGTGAAAAATAGTTCTCCCAAGATTGGGAAATGTTTTCCTTTTAAGAAGAAGGTATGCCACATATTTCCTCCCTACTCATTACATCCCTCACCTCTCCTCTCATCCATCTTCTCCCTTACACTCCAAATTTTCCCCTTCCTCTATAATTTTCCTTGCAAGGAAACAAACAATAGAAAACTATTTTTACAATTGTGTTTTCCCTTGAAAGTGTTTTCCGTTACAACAAATGGAGCCTATATCAATTAAAGAAACCAGAATATAAAATACTCTATTGAAATCTTGATAGATTTTTATGAAGACTATTGTATTTATCATAGAATAAATCACTCCTCTTTAATATCCTAAGAGTATAAGAGGAAAAGGTGACTATATAGCACACCCTTTAATCCTTGCCAAATTACACTTAGATTCATTCCCATTACCAACAATTATTACCATACAGGTCATAAAGGATATAACAACAGTCCAACATCCTACCCTTTTTGATGCAAATATGTTTTCTCTTGGAATCATTTTACTACGAAGCCACAACCACTTTCCCTCGCGAACAGTGTTAAAAAGTATCAATATCCAAATGACTTATACCTCGTTCTAACTTCAAAACAACGCACTAGATCACACCTCATGAGGTGATACATTGATGTGTTCCATGCATGGTACCTTCTTTCATGGATGGTTCTTCTAACTCTCTTGAAAATTTAAGCTTCTTGGTTGTTTATTGGAAAATGGCCAGTCAGGATTCTTTGTTTTATATTTAAGTTTGTTATTTATTTTACAGATTTTTATAAGAAGAAATTTACATACTTAGTTCAGGGCTCAAGAGAAAATTCAGATCTCGCACATCAGGTGAACTGAGCATTGCCTAAACCAACTAACCGTAATATTGTGAGTTGGAAGGATTCGACCTTGTAACCTTTGAGTTGGGAGGTTTTGACCTTGTAAGTTGTAACCTCAAGGTTACAAGGTGAAACCCAACCAACTACATTAGTAAGTTTGGTTGTTTGATGTGGAAATTGGTATCAAAGCATTAGGTCATTATGTCACTCGACTTATACACTTATTTTTCTTCCCAACAAAGTTGTCGATTTAAAATGAACGTCTCTTAACCTAATTCAACCTCTAATGTGATAATTAGCCAAACTAAATCACATTGCCTTCACAATGTTTCATCTAGAACAATAATCTAAAAGGTTAGCAATTACTTTAATCACTCTTAGCTTACCCTTCGCTGAACCTCAACAAACTGCAAGTAAAAACAATTGAAATCTAAAAGATGTTGATAACCACATGAAATTGTGCCACAGTAGAAAACTAAGCATAAGTTCAGACAACATTAGGTATTGCTATATGTAAGTTTGGGGAGGGTAACACAAAGCAAGGAGTTTAATTTTGAGTAAGGAAATGCTATTGTCAAATACCAAGGTAATAGGGGAATACTATTATATTGCTATAATTGTTCCCCCATATTACCTAAATTCATGTTATCTTCAATTTTAAACAACATTTTCATAACATGACAATACCACCACAATGCTAAGTATTTAGCATCATTAGAATAATAAAGTGAAGAAAACAAAATTTGATTATTTTCACAATATGACTGTACCACCACAATGCTAAGTATTTAGCATCATCAGAATAATATAAAATTTAATGAATAGATAATCAAGTACTCAAACAATAGGAAGTCAAGCCACATTGTAAACAGCATAAAAGGAAACTATTGAACCCACCTGTTATCTTCTCTGCTGTGAGGGCATTGAATGTGGACTGGACAAAATTTTCCAAGTAATGAGGTTGTGCGAACACTTTGACCTGGATGATAAACATAAAAATTAAGAATGGCATCAAATAAGAGTGAACTTTCAACCACTCTAAGCACTTTCTTCTCCAGAAACTTCACCGCACTTATGGAAAGGTCACAACTCTTATGGATCAAATATATAATGGCAGGAAATATATAATGGCAGTCGTGACACAAAAGAAAGTGTTTTACATCCGTTGAAAAGACCAATGTGAATATATCAAAACAGGCATAAAAAGATAGGGAACATAAAATTATGAGGCATTTTCTTTTAGTCCAACTATTTTGCTCATATAATATATAACCTGAATCATTCCATGCAAAAATTTGAATTTTGTCCTAGCTTTACCCCTTTTCAAATTATCTGACACATTTTTTTAATTTCAACAACAAATAAACAAAGGGTATTAGTTTAATCATTTTACTAAACATGAAGTGCATTAACAAGTATACTATGTGTACTAAGGCTCAACAGATGTTGACACTTATTATGGACGAGATAGATGGAGCAGAATTTTTTTTACACGGTCCCCTTTTATGTAAAATGACAGACATGAAGCCATTGCTCCATAACTTAAGCTATCAATATTTTTGTTAACTTACTACTCCATGCTAGTGTTACTTTATTTAGAAAACAGAAACAATTCTTTATAAGTCATTACTAAAAATCATCTATACAAAAACTCAAACCATTAACAGATTTAACACCACTTGTCTCATCCACATTTTATCTTTCTTTTTTTCCTTTTCTTCTATAAATATGTTTATAACCAGGTTTCTTCATATGAATCTAATGACATGTTTTTCCACATAAGCATATTATTTTTATCATGATTTTACTTTCAACGGCGCGTGCATCGCACAAGTCAAAAGGCTAGTTAATAATAATTCAACAAGCCTCAAGGCTCTAACGTTCATTATAATATTCCTTAATTTAAGAATGAAGTGCTATTAAGCTATACTATACTGCCTTGCGCCTGTTAGAGTAGTCACGATATATAGGATACTCCACATAAATAAATAAAAACTCAAAACCATACGCATGACAAAGCCATAACACAGCCCGGTAACATTTTCTGCATATTGATACTTAAGGTGAAGTAGTGATTTGATAAGTGCAAATGATATTTATTGAGTACATAACTCAAAATCGATAATAGAGCACACCAACTATCCAAACACAAGTCGATCCCACCATTATGAATTTCAATGAAAGTTCACATTAACGCAATCTACGATCTCTTAACAACGGAGATGCATCGAAGACCGATTCAACAAATCAGATTAAAAAAAAAATGATACAATCACAGACATCAAATGTCACCATATCATACAGTCAAATGATGTCAATCAATCCAAGCTAATTTGAAAATGATTTAAAAGTCAAATCCAGGTCCTAACAACATTGGATATATAATCAAATACATCATCAATCAACACAAAACAATGCCAGTAATTAAAACATCAAAAATGCTAAAATCACAGCATAATTCAGATGTAAAATGGATCTGAATTTGATCGGATGATACAAAATATAAGATCGAACAATGCAAAACAAACCAAAAACAAAAACGCATTGGATTGAATCGAATTTAATTTTTCCAAAATTAAGCAAACAAAATCACAAAAAAAAAATGAAATCAAAGATGAAATGAAAAGAAGACCTTCTTCCGAAGACCGGAAGTCCCAGGTTTCTGGCCATCGTAAGGCTTGGTGGAAATGCGAGAAACTTTGAAGATCGCCATTGTTGAGTTTACTGGATAGAGAGAGAAAATGGAAGATAGGAGAGAGAAGTAGCTAGAAAACGTAAGCTTACAGTTTTATGATTTCGAGAGGTGGCAAAAGGAGAAATTATAGTGATGTCACATGTAGTTCATTGATTTGATTTTGTAAAGGTATAAACTATAGCATAAAATAGATCGGACAAATTTGGTTTGTCTATTATTCTATTTTTATATGGTTCTTAAAATTAACGATTAATTATCCATGCCAGATTGCCAGGTGATGGAATATTATGAGTAAATAAGAATTACTCTGTTTTTTCTTTTACAGTATCGTAATTCGGACTCACTTGATCTGAAACTGATCCGAAAATTCCGATTTAGATTTCAACTCGTATAAACTTATTAACATAATAATTTCTCATGACTCATGTTTGAAATAGACCCGACCTGCCTTGACTTCACTGAACCCGATCTGTACACCGGAATTGACACCTCTATTACATCATAAATGCTTTTACACTATTTCTATCATCTTTTTTTACTATAATTTGTGATTTATAGGTGAAGAAAAACATTCATATGGAATCTTCTTTGACTATAAGTATAATTAAAGATATTAATAGCCAAATTAATGTATTGGTAAGCGTGAAATCACTCATGATGCAATAAAAAAAACCAGAAGAAGTATTTTTTTATAATATATTAATAAAAATTACAAAAACTTGATATTTCAATAATATTGAGTAAATTCAGCAACTAATTAGGGTTTGTTCTGTTTAGCTTAATTTCAGTTCAGTTCCTAATTTCCTTCTTTCGTAAACAATTCATTTCAGCTCTATTCAATTCAGTTCTGTTCAGTGCAGCCACAATCAGTTCAGTTGTTTTTAGTAAATCGATACAGGCACTTACTCCTTTTTAGGTTAAACTAGCTTAAGCCTCGTGCGTTTAAAGAATTTTGTGTTGAATTACAACCTCAATTAGTTCTAGCTACAATAATTCACAAAAAAATGTATTATATTGTTAAATATCAATAATATAAATTGAATATTACACTTATACTATAACAAAGACATCAAGGTTGGCACCCGAGTGATACCATCATTATATTTTAGACAATAATAAAATTAAAATTTTATTTCATTTTTATTAAATACTCCATAGTAGTGTGGATTTTTATTTTTTAATTATTACTGTAGTTGGTGAGTATTTTTATCTAAGATTCTAAGATTCCTATAATACTAAACAAAAAATAAAAAATAAAAATTTCATAAAATAACTTTATGCATATTAAATGATTTTTTGAATTTCTTTGAAATTATTTTATGCATATTAAATTATTTATTGAATTTGTGAAACAATTCTTAAATTAGTAATTTAAGATTACATATTGTATTAGAGAATTTGGAGTATATTTTCTAATTAAAAAAGATGCATCATTATAGGTAAAAATTAGTTGCAACTTCTTATATTACTTTTCAATGGAGTTATGAAGAGTTTGCAACAAAAAAAAATTACAACATATGCAGATTGGATGGATAACAAAACTCTAAAACATATGAAATGGCACAAATTGTAACAGCATTCTAAATTTTTGTAATGCTTTTACTATTTTAAAATTAAAGTAAATAAATAGATTAAGGTATGAACTGAGAATAAAGTCAAGGAGTAATTGGTAATAATATTGTTTGGATATATTTTCTTGGTTATCATTTTTTACATCTACTTAATATAAATAATATACAGAGTATAAGATATGAATTATAATGTATGTAGAAATAATGTGATGATTAAACATGCAAAAAATATTTAGATTATAAAATAATTATAAAAGATTTGGAAAAAAATTAAAAGAATATATATTGCCAGAAAATTATTTAACCATGAGATGACATGTGTCACTCTTAGTGCGTGTTCGGCACCAACGTTTAGGTAGCTTTTGAGTAGCTTTTAGCTTTTTGACTTGCTCAAAACACTACTTGATAAAAATTAGACATGTTCGGCAAAGTAGTGGTGAAAGTAGCTTTTAGTGTTTTAAGTAGCTTTTGCCAAAAGTTATAAGTGTTAACGTTGGATTAGCTGTGGAAATTTTTTGTTATTTTTGTAATTTTTTTTATTTATTTATTTTTATTTTTTTTGAAAAATAGGTATAGAATTTTTATCCAAAATTTTAGGAATAAAATCCAATCTGTTTTTTTATCCTTCAAATTTGAAATACTGTTTTTAATACTTATCAAAATTTTAACGTTAAAATTTGTTTTGATGATTATCTCATGTCTAACGTTCAAATATTATATAGCCCTATATATGACTTGATCTGACATTCTATTTTGCATTGTTCATTTCAAATCATTAAAAAAAAATTGTCATTCCTTCACAAAAGACGTAGCTCTGCATTGCTTTGCTCGGGTAAATTTTGTCTTCTTATATGTCTTCTTAAATTATTGGTTTCTTGTATTATGAATTAAGCTTTATTGTATGTTTTTCCTATTGTAAATATTAGCATCGGGTCGAATTGTGGTTCTCATCTCCCATTGCTTTTCTCGAATTAAGGTATGAATTCATATTCTATTTTTTCTACAAAAAAACTCTTGTGGTTCTATTTAGGTTTTTTGAATTAGATTTAGATTGAGCTTCAAGTAACGTAGCTTAGCACAAGTAATATTCCATGATAAAGAAAATTCAATAAATACAATTATAATTAATAACGTTCTGTACAAACTGCTAACCGGTGACTGGGAAAAAAAAACAATAAATATAATTAATAAAGTTCATCATCAATGCTTATTATTTCTACCACCTAATATTATTGAATTGTAAGTTGAATTTGATTAGCTATTTCAGAAATCTATATTATCATTATATGACTCAAAGTACAATCAAGTTATGAATTATGTACTTGTACTACGGTGGTCTCTAAATGCTAAAATTAAATTGTTAAATCCTAGATTGAAGGAGACAAAGTAGAGAGTAGAAAAACAGGGATTTTTTTTTGTAAAAGACCAATACAATTTCATCTAAGCAACGTAATCAATTAATGGAACAAGATAAAATAAGATATCTATATTTATGTAGATAGTTATGTTTAACATATGTTAACTAGAATATTGGATAATCAACTAGAATGTTGTACAGTTGTACTCATATAGATCACCTAGATTTAAGACTAGTGTTATGCTAGCTATGTATATAACCTTAGTATGATCTTAATCAATGGGAATAAGGAAGAATTTCATTCCTTTTTGATACACTTCTTTTTAAAGTAGCATGTATATCTTCATATATTCTACAAATTTAAAATATATTAATAAATTTGGGTTTCATACTAGATGGCTTCATCTAGTAAACAGGAGGCAACTAAAGATATTTTCAAATGGAATGATGAAAACATGATGATATTGTGTGATGTATGCCTTCAATTTATTAAAGACAATGGTCGTTCACAATATTTTAAGTGGAAGGAAATTCAAACGGAAGTTGAAAAAAGAATTGGATGGGTGTTTATAAATACAAATAGCTGCAAGCATAAATATGATACAATGAGAAAAGATTGGCGTCATTGGAAGGCTTTGAAATAAAAAAAAAAAAACTGGTTTAGGATGGAATCCGCAATCTGGTAGAATTGATGCCACAATAAAATGAATGGTGGGATCAAAAAATTAAGGTGTGTACACATTAAATTTTAAATAGGATTCTGTTATTCATTAAAATAGAATTATATGACATATTTAAATTTGATTTTTTTTTTAATGAATTTGTAGGAGAAATCAGATTTCAAAAAATTTCGTCATAAGGGTATTAGTGCAAAGCTTGAAAATAAATGGGATAGTTTATTTGGAGATTCATGTGCTACGGGGGATAATGTGTATGCACCTTCAACAGACCATGTTATTAATATTGATGAGCAAAACATAGAACATGAGAATTATGATGAAGAGTATGAAGAAAATCCGGAAAATGGGGGTAACTTTTTTCAAAGTGACCAATTTACATCTGAGTTAATGAATGATAATTTTTTCCAAAATTTTATGGAACAAGCTAAGAATTCAGTGTTACCAAATCCGGGTGGTGCTTTACAAGTGACTAATGAAGGTGCAAATGCTAGTACTCATGCTTCTAAAAAGGCCCAAAAGCAACCTATAACAAAGAATAATGTTGTCCAAATGAAGCGTAAGAGAAGACAATCAGCAGGATCAACAATGTTGTCTCATAAAATTGGTGAAATGACAGAGTGTGTTAAGCTTATGGCTCAAAGTAGCACACCTAATGCAAGTACTCAACCATCCTCATCCACAATTACTACTGCCATGCAAGTTCTCAATCTTATTGTACAAAACCATATTTTAGAGAAATATTGTGATGTTTGGTTTTATGCTATTTCTGTGATTGAAGATCAAACTAAGAGAGAGGTATTTTTGAATATGGATGATGATGAGAGTAGGCTTAGATGGTTGCAACACTTGTATTTGAATAAAGACAATTAGATAAGATCTTTTTAGGTAGTTTCGATTTTTATCATTCAATATGTTTAAAATAAGTAGCTTAATTAGTTATTTGTTACTAAATTTTATTTCGAATTATTTGCTCCTAAAATAGTAGTGTTGGTACATGCAATTAATTTCATTTTTTAATATTAATAAATTAAGTTTAACATATATATATATACATATATACATATATATATATATACATATATACATATATATATATATACATATATACATATATATATATATATATATATATATATATATATATATATATATATATATATATATATATATATATATATATATATATATATATATTATATCTATGTGTTTTGTTTCATCACTTGTTATTGAAACGTAATTACAAATATAGACATTGATGACGATAGAAAGCGTAAATTTTGGATTGCAATAGCATATGCTATATCTTTAATATATACTTATTATTGTAAGTATATCTATAAGGAACCGTGTATGACTTCAAATTTTACGGGAGAAAAGTGGATAAGGGAAGTGCTAAATGGTCATCCTATTCGATGTTTCAATGCATTTAGAATGGAGCCAAGATTATTATTGAGACTATGTAACGACTTATCTTCAAAATATGGATTGAAAGCTAGTGGTAACATGTCTATAGTAGAGAAAGTTTGCATTTTATTATATGCACTGGCTCAAGGGGTATCAAATAGAGTTTTGTGTGAGCGTTTTCAACGATCCGGCGATACAATAAGTAGAGTTATTCATGAAGTTCTCTACTCAATCTCTAGTAGAAAGGTAAAGGGGCTTGCGCATGATATTATAAGACCCTATGATCCTAGTTTTAAAGGCGTGCCAGCGAAAATTGCCACGGATAATAGATATATGCCTTTTTTTAAGGTAATGATTTATCTATTTATATATATTTATATTTATTTATTTATAGTTATGTATATATATATCATCATTATACTTTTTTAATAGGATGCTATTGGATGTATTGATGGCACACATATAGAGGCATGTATACCCGAGGCCCAACAAATGCCTTATAGAGGGCGAAAAGGAATTCCTACATTTAATGTTTTGGCTGCATGTGATTTTGATATGTGCTTTACATTTGTATCGGCGGGGTGGGAAGGTTCGGCACATGATACTCGTGTTTTTCTTCATGCAATTGAAACCCCAGAGATGAAATTTCCTACTCCTTCTCAAGGTATGCTTATAGTTTATATATATTTTTTAAGAGGTAATTATAATAAAGTTTATTTAAATAAATTCTTATAATATATATAAATATATATTTAACATTGTTTGATTTGGTGCAATTAGGTAAGTATTACTTGGCTGATAAAGGATATCCAGATCGTAGAGGATATTTAGTACCGTATCCTAAGTTGAGGTATCATAAGTCACAATTTGAGAATGTACCTCCTCAAAATAAACAAGAAACTTTTAATCGTTGGCACTCATCCCTTCGAAGTTGTATCGAAAGATCTTTTGGAGTTTTGAAGCAGAGATGGAAGATACTTATCAAAATGTCAAAATACAGTGTTGAGACACAAATACAAATGGTGGTTGCTACATTTGCCCTACACAACTATATTAGAATTAATTCACCAACTGATCCCCTTTTTAGAGTGTTGGAGGTTTACCCAGATTTTATTCCATCATTCGAGCTGCCGGATATTAATCATGCTGGATCAAATTGTGACAATAGAGAAGGTGATGGTACTGAAATGAAGGCTATTCGTGACCATATAGCTGATAGTTTATGGAAAGCTAGACGCCGTAATTATTTATTGTAATAAAACGATTTGTGTATTTTTTTCATTACCTCCTCAAAATAAACAAGAAACTTTTAATCGTTGACACTCATCCCTTCGAAGTTGTATCGAAAGATCTTTTGGAGTTTTGAAGCAAAGATGGAAGATACTTATCAAAATGTCAAAATACAGTGTTGAGACACAAATACAAATGGTGGTTGCTACATTTGCCCTACACAACTATATTAGAATTAATTCACCAACTGATCCCCTTTTTAGAGTGTTGGAGGATTACCCAGATTTTATTCCATCATTCGAGCTGCCGGATATTAATCATGCTGGATCAAATTGTGACAATAGAGAAAGTGATGATACTGAAATGAAGGCTAGTCATGACCATATAGCTGATAGTTTATGGAAAGCTAGACGCCGTAATTATTTATTGTAATAAAACGATTTATGTATTTTTTCATTAGAATAAGTTTTAGCTTGTTAAGCAAATAAATATTCTTACTAAAAGGTTTGTATACACTTACTCATTTTTATTTATTTATTATTTTGATATATTGTACACTGTCCTTTCAAATGTATTTGATAGTAATCAAGAAATTGTGTACTTAATTTTATAAACCACACCATAAATTTTGTTATAAGAATTTGACTAATAATATAATTATAATTAATGAAATAATAATTTTTTTTATTAAATTAAATTATATAGACTCAACAGCTAGTTTACCAAACACTACTATTAAAATATTTAAATATTCACAGCAAACAGCTAGTTGACAGCTAACAGCTAGGTATACAACTGACAGCTACTACTACAGCTAACAACTACCCACACAGCTACTTTTGCCGAACACGCCCTTAATTAGTCTCTGTTTTAGTATATAGTTATTGATGGTGCAAACAGTAAAGGACAAAAGGAGTACTCCCTCCATCCCTAAATATTTGCCTCATTGCTAATATAAGAGTCAAACTTTTAAAACTTTGACCATTAATTGTTATTGATCTATTACAGACAGGAAAAATTGTCAAAAATAATATAACCTTTGGGTCATCCGCTGAAAACAAGTCAATATTTGAGTTATAACTGGATTATACAACCTTTGGAGGGTATCTGATCCGCTTTAAGACTTTGAACGAGGTACCAGGGAAGTACTCCAGCCTCGAGAAAGCGCCTTTGCTCGAGCGATATGCAACAAGTTATTATACCTACAACCTATAGGTGATCGATTATAGACACCTACATTTGGCCTCTTGTCCCAAAAGAAAGTGTACTTGTAATGATGATGATTAAAATTAATAATAAATAAATAAATAAAACCTTTTCTTCAAGCTAGATCAAAGTTGAAGTGTTAATAGACTTTAAAATTTCATATGAAGTGATTTTTTAGACCAAATCCTTTTAGAGTTCAATCCACTTATTAATTAGACATAAAATATGCTCTCTCTCTCTCTCTCACACACACACACACACACACACATATATATATACATATATATATAATATTGATTGATAACGGACCTAATTTAAACACGTCAAAATGTAGTGCTTTTACATTGTTGAAAACCAAGCCAAACAATTAACAAACATTATAAATTTTGTGCAAGACCTACACATGTCGATATCCCTTCTAAAGAGCTTTCCAATGGTATATTTTGAGCTCAATTCCAACTAATAACGAAAAAATATGATCAATACACTAAACTAGGCCTAAAGCCGACACCCTTTCATTAAACTAGCCATATCTTTAATTCGCAAAAGCTTGATATAATTCTAATTTATTGGGAAAGTAGACATCTAGAAGTTTCCAAAGGTTTCTTCTTTTCCTCCTGGCTGCGGTTGTGACCTTGCGAGGCTGCTGCGTTGGTTTGGGGATTATTCCCTAGCTGACGTGGCAGCAGGTTTTAATTAATAAGAAAAAAAATTGTTTTATTTAATATTATTTATTTTATTTTAACTTTAGATAAAATGTGATTTTATCTTAGATTTTTTTAAAAATTAAAGGATAATTTCAAATTTTAAAATATGTTTAATCTTTGAAATATGTAAGGATAATTGAGCAATATTCCAATAATATTGATTGAATAAATAATGTGATTATCTTCTTATTTAGTTAGGTAATTGATTTAAAATTGTGATTGGCTAGTAGTTAGGATAGAATCTCCTAAATTTGTTAAGATAATCTTTAAGGATAAATATGATTTATATTATAAGATTAAAATAAGATTTGATTCTATCTCATGTCTAATTTAAAATATATGATATTTTATTGATGGTCATGAATAATATATGATATTATCTAATTGCATTAATTAAAATATGAGATATTTAGATGCCAAGTTTCCTTAATTATAACATTCGATGTTGTAGTTTAGGAAAGCATGATGAGTGATTTATTACGTAGCAATTTTATAATATATGATGTTATTTTTGCTATATAATGACTAGTATGACCCAGTAGATTACTAAATACGATCTGCGCATCGTGATGTATTTTTGTAATTTTAGTATGGTCTAGTACCGATAAAGTATTTTTTGTAATTTTATTTCATTTTATTTAAGTAGTAGGTAGAACTATCGATTATTCTGCAATAATAATCCCAACTTTCACCTCTGGTTTCTTCTAACAATCCCAAACCAGTCAACAAAAGTCAACAACCTTTTATTGTAGGTTGTTGGACATGTGTCGGCAAATGAGTGGTCTAAAATAATTTTTTTTAAAAAAATCCGTTAAAAAAAATATGCAACTTTTACTCGTTTTGTCCGCTAAACATTATGTACAACCAAAAAATATCTTTCCTCTTTTAGTAAAAAAAAAGTCAAATGTCAATTTTACCCTCATTTAAAAAATTAAAACCAATTTACTACCTAAAATCAGATTTAATTAATCACTAATTCTCACCCAATTTTCACCCTAACCAACCCAATCTAATTCATCAAATCTTCATCTTCAATTCAAGAAACCTAAAACCATCTTCATTCATCTTCATCTTCATCTTCATCTTCATCTTCATCTTTCCCAAATTTTCACTCTCCTCTTTCAATCTCATTAATTCTCTTCATCTTTTTTAGATCTTCTTCCTCTCTCTTCAACTTTCAAAAAATTTGTACTGTTTCAAGTATTTGAGTTCTTCTTTCTCTTTCTTCAACTTTCAAGAAATTCAATTCGTGATGGGTTTGTCGAATTGGTGGTGATGATTTCGCAGTTGATAGGTTGTCGTACACCTGTCAAAAATAAATTCCTAACAAAACCAACTAACAATGTATTAGGATAAGTAGGGTCGAATCTACAGAGAGATGACTATTTAATCTAACCTCTTAGAATTTGGTGAAATTAAACTTTGTCACGAGATTGGGATAAGAAGTAGTCTAAATTAAAAATAAAGATAAACAATTAATAAAAAGACCTAGGGTTGTGGTTCACCATGCTTATAGTTCTAAATCAATCAATCAATTATATATTTAGAGCAATTGATAAGCCTACAGTCAAGTCTTAACGCTCTCAATTCAATATATGTAGTTCGGTCGCTAACAGAATCAGAATTGCTAATTGTAGGTAAGCCTCTAAAAGTAAGATCTTTTGATTCAAACTCTTATTAACAATAAATTATCATACAATTGATCAGGTTGCAAGATTAACAATAAAACACCATCAATTAGAGAAATCAATAATCAAAATATCAAAAACATCAATTAAGATTAATTATATAAACATGGATTCCCAAACCCTAGAAATAAACTACTCTAGTATGAAATAAATAATAAAAACTAAATTTAAGGAAAGAAAAATAATTGAAGTACAGAAATAAAATTACCTCGATAAATTAAAGTAATAAATTCAAGAACAAATCCATGGAGGAATCCATGGATTGTCCATGAAAAACTAGGGCTACAGAGAAAAAAAATAAAAAGAACGTAAAAAAGACCTAAGGGGAAATAATATCCCTTGAACTATTTATAAACTTCCTAAATATTAATCTAAAAATAAATAAAGAAAAGAAATAAGAAAATAAAGATTACATAAGTTGAATTATTATTGGATGATAGAAGATGACGTGGCCCGAAGACTTGTGATGATGTGGGATGAAAAAGCTACTCGAGGCTTCAAGGCTGCTCAAACAGACCTCCGGGCGCAGGCTGGTGGCCGTGGGCTGGCAGTAACACTTTATGGTGTCGAGTGGCCGCGGGACAGACCCGCAGCAACATCCCGCGGGTGGTTGATAGCATTGCTTGGATACAAACAATTATAACTTCTGTTCTAGGAAGCGTCTTGAAACATGTGACCTATCATTGGAAAGATATTCAAGTCTAGTTTCCAAAGAAATTTGAATCACTTAAATCCAATATGTAGAACTCAAGTTATGATCAAAAGAGTGGACAAAAGTCAGTTTTGACACTTTGTAAACCATCATTTTTTCTCATCTCTAACTCAAATTCTTTTCCGAAAGATGCATAGCGACCCTTGTGGATGCTATATTCATTCCTCATACATATAAATCTCAAAATCAACATTCGCGAACATGGTATCTTCGATTAATAGATTCATCGGCTTCCATCTAAATATCATCCGAATCAACTCCAAACACTTCGAAAGCGTCTAAGTGACTATAAAATCACCTGAACCATTAAGAAAAACACAAACGGAGCGTAATAAAGAACAAAAAGGACAACTTATGCGTTTAAGACCTAAAAAGCAACTATAAACTTATCATATACGTGCCTATAAGTCCTATATAATGTGATTCATCAGCAGTGGTTTCCATTAGATCTGTAGGGGGTTTTCGTGAGAATGGTGGCCTGGATTTTGTGGGTTTTGTTTTTCATGGGGGTGGGATTTCGTCGAGGTGGTGCCTGGATTTCATGGGGGTTGGTACTGGTGGTGGTTTTGTGGGGTTGGTAGTGTTGGTGGTGAAGCCGACGTTGAAGGCGGCAGTGGTGTTGGTGAAGGCGGTGTGGGTGGTGTTGGCTGGTCTTGGCGGTAACAGTGGGTGGTTGATTAATTATCCTAACATTCTCTCTCCACCTTAATTACATACTCCTATAATACATTAATCACCATTATCAAGTTTTGCATTGGTTTCCGTGTCAAGCCCCAAAGTTGCACATAACATTTAACAAAATATATAGGAAATTTCATATACATCGTCCAAATCACCCCCTTCCCCGACCACTTAATCGGAAACAATCCTCCTCCATCGCCGCCTAAATTTCGCCAAAAATTGCCTTAATACAGCCTAAAAATCCGCCTAACCCAAAATTGCACCAACAATAAACCCCCAAACCGCCTGAAAGTTGTCTGAAAGTGCCAGAATCTTAGAGTCGCCGTCGCCGTGAATCTTTCGCCGAAAAGTAGCTGAAGTTGCACCCTAAACGCTGCGGCTGGGGAGGGTAGGATTGTGCGACAAAGGATATGGGGTGGCGACTGGGGCTGAAGCGAGTAGTTGTTGGGGCAAGTTATAGAGGCGGCAGAGGGAGGGTGTGATTACCTGTGGGGCTAGGTAGGAGGGGATGGGACTAGGGAAGAGGGTTAGTTTTCCGGTCGTCGGAGTTGGGAAGGGGGTGGCTCTATTTGTTTTTACTTTTTTTATTTTTTTTTTGTCTTTATATTTTTGGATTAATCAAACCGGTACACGTGTCATCTTAATTTTTTTTTTTTAAAAAAAAAAACCTTTTTAACAAGTAATCGGTTTTTGGGATTGCAAGAAGAAAACAAAGGTGAAAGTTGAAATTATTGCAAAATAATCGATAGTTGGGATTGTTTAAAGTAAATTGGACAAAGTTGGGATTAATTAATAAAGTAAATTTTTCCTTTTTTTTATACTGTCACAAATACTTCGCATTATTTACTAAATCTTGAAAAAGTTCGTTTCATTTTAACTTAACAAGCTATATAATGTACACTTTAATCAAAGATTTCTTCAATTTAAAATTAATAGTCAATATTTGGTCAAGATCATGTGATATTGTTGAATGTATGATATCATAATAACTACAATTATTAAGTTTAATTATAATTATTGGATATCTTATCTTGTAGGGTACCCAAAACCAATTTGAAAAATCCGAATACCCGAACTTATTAGTTCGATCGGTTTATGGATATCAGTTTTAGTGATATTGGTTATCGGTTACCTGAACCATTAGTATTAACGGTACGAGTACTCGACCCATGCATGTTCAACCCTAATTATTACAATCACATAAGGACTTTGATCAAGTATATATAAAATCATATACACTAGAATTTCCCATTTAATTATGTATGCACTTTCAACCAAGTTGCTTTCGCGTGCTAACGCACTACGTAGTGGCTTAACTAGTTAAATTAAATCTAAAAAATTGAGTGTTAAGAAGAGAGTTCTGTAAAATCCCGTATTTTTATACGTGTTTTATTTAAAATATGTATATTATCAAGGTATTTAAATAATTTAAATATTTTAATTATGGTATTTTAACTATTTATCCTATGTAAGTTTGGAAATATTTGTATAAAAGGAAAGTTTATTTAATTATTTATTTTATAAAAGTTGGGGTTTTATTTTAGGAAAGTATGTATAGGGAATATTTCAAGCATCATAACCCCAAGCTTGAACCCCACTGTGATCATACACTTAAGCATCGTGGTGTCCAAAGGGAAAGAAAAGAGAGCAAAAGAGTCGCCAACAAGTTTTAGGAACTTGTAAACCGTTCACGAGGTGAAGGTTACACCCCTTAACGATCCATGAGATCGTCAACTCCAAAAGGTATTGAACCAAATAGGGTTCGGGGCTGAGGGTACGAATCCAATCTACAAAAGAGAGAACTCGCCGTATAAAATAGGCCTCTACTTTATTATACTCGTATTCATGTGCGCTTTTTCACTAACATGCAAACATCAAATTAACCCTAAACCTGTTTAATCTATGTTGGTTGAATATTAATGCACAAATAAAACTATTATTGGCGATCACTTGAATTAAAATCATATTAGCCTAAACCAAATATTAACTATCTTATTAAGCGTGATTTCAAGTACAAATTCTCTTTAAACATGCATAAAAGGCGTGATCAAGCAATATAATAATAATCATAATAAGGCATAATAAAGCTTAATAATAATAATAAGATCCTAGGCATGATACTAACAAGATTACTAACAAACTCTAACATGTCATTAAGCATTAAAGATCAAAGCTTTTAACCTAACATGGTACTAACATGATATTAGAAATGATAAGAGGCAAAATATGATACTAGAAAGCAATAATAACATCCTAACATGATACTAGGAACTAATAAATAAATATAAACATGCTTTCTACAAGAATAGAGCAATAAGATTACATACTTTGATGCCTCGTACCTCTTTCTAATAACAAAATACACGCATTAGTAAACTTCAATGAAAATAATAAATCAAAGAATTGAATTAAATAATTGAAATAAAGAGTTAAAAAGTTTAGACTGGATTTGGGACCAAACCCTCAGAAAAGTAAAAACTTTTCACGTCTAGGGCGAAGGCAGCTTCAAACTTGGCTAGGTGTTTCAAGATCTTGTGAATGCAATATGGTGTTTGTAAAAAGAGTTGGTTTAGAAAGAGAGAGAAAATCAAGGAAACCTTGATGAGAGTTGATGATTGTTGATGATTGAAAAAGGGGATATATGACCTTTATTTATAGGAAAAAAGAGGGTCGAAGAATTAAGATTATAATCCGAATTCGAATCGAAATAAAATTCGTAGACAACAGTTTTTGCGTATTGTAGGGAATATTTCAAGCATTATGATCCCAAACTTGAACCCCACTGTGATCATACACTAAAGTACGGTGGCGTTCCAAAGGGAAGAAAAAGAGAGCAAAAGAGTCGCCAACAAGTTTTAGGAACTTGTAAACCCAAAAGACAATCCAAAAGGACCATCAACTACTCCATAAGGTCTTGAACCAAACAGGGTCCGGGGATGAGGGTACGAATCCAATCTACAAAAGAAAGGACCCGCCCTATAAAATAGGCCTCTACTTTGTTCTGCTCGTATTCATGCGCGCTTTTCGAATAACATACAAACATTATATTGAACCTAACCTGTTTAATCTATGTTGGTTGAATATTAATGCACAAATAAATCTATTATTGGCGATCACTTGAGTTAAAATCACATTAGCCTAAACCAAATTAATAATTATCTTATTAAGCGTGATTTCAAGTACAAATTCCCTTTAGCATGCATAAAAGGTGTGATCAAGCAATATCAATAATATATATCAAGCAACATAAATAATAAATCATAATAATAATGATGATAATAGCATGATAAGGCATAATAAATCTTGATAATAATAGCAAGATCCTAGATATGATACTAACAAAATCAATAACAAACCCTAGCATGTCACTAAACAATACAGATCAAAGCTTTAAACCTAACATGGCACTAACATGATATCATAATATTAGAAATAAGTAAAGGCACCCTAAACATGATACTAGAAAGCATAAAATAACATCCTAAAATGATACTAGGAATTGAACGACCTAACATGATACTAGGAATCATAAAACAATAATAAGCATGCAATCTACATTGTTAATAAAATAGGGAATAAGCTAATCTACTTACTTTGAAGCCTCGTACCTCTTTCTAATAACAAAATACACAAGTTAGTAAACTTCAATGAAAATAATTAAGAACAATCAAATAATTAAATTGAAATCAAATTAAATAAAGTTTAGACTAGTTTTGGACCAAACCCTCAGAAATTATCAACCTTGCACGTCTAGGGCGAAGGCAACTTCGAACTTGGCTAAGAGATTCTAAGTCTTGTGAATGCGGAATATTGTGTGTAAAAAGCTAGTTTAGAAAGAGAGGGAGAAAGAAAGCATATATTGCTTAGAGGGAGAATAGAGAGAATTAAGGAAGAATTGATGAGAATTGATGAGAGTTGAAAACAGGGATTCGGACCCTATTTATAATGAAAATAGTCCGGAAAAACATAGAATTTGATAAGGAATAAAACTACACGCTGTCGCCAGGAATCGACTCTGTCGCGACGCGACAGAGTCTGTCGCGACGGGACAGGGTCTGTCGCGCGGCGACAGACTTGTCGTTTGGCGACAACCTGTATTAGCGCGTTTTCTTCACGCGGAATCCGATCTTTAATCAACTTGATCTACGGAATCCGTACAGAAGATAAAATACGTATTTTTAAGATAATAAAATAATATTTTACTCCAAATAAAAGTCTATTTTAAAATAATTAATTATTAAATCTAATAATATTAGAATTAAAAAGAATCTTCTAGAAACTTCTAGGAAATTATAATTAATCCTAATAATTAATATTAGGCCCTCCTCTAGATCATTGGGCCGTATTTAAATAATTAACCGGGCCCAGTTTAGTATATTGGCCATAACTTCCTCAATATTCATCGGAATTGGGCTTATAATATATCGTTGGAAAGGTCTTTTCGTGCCCCATCCAACTACACTATTATTAGACCTTTATTATGGACAAAACTAAACTGGTTTGGCTATTTTCAAATAAATAGAGTTATTTTCAAAAACAGAGAGAAGAGAATTTTAATTAAAACTAAACCACAACACTTGACTTTCAACCACTTTCACCTAATTCGATAATGGTTTGACGTGAAAGGCATTCATCACTGGGTTTGGTTTTGGGGAGACACAAATGGGTGTCTACAGAAGCCCCCACTTTGACTGAGTTTGAAGAAACTTATGATTCGAAAAACGAGAGTCAAAGTATCGATAGGGACGGAGAATGATTCAAAACGTTCTGCAATTCCAAATCATTCTTATAACGCCGATACCTGTAAAACAACCATTAGTTAAACAGATAAAAGAGTTAAGAAATGCGTATCTTGCACCGTCGAGCACACGTCTCTGAGCGTAACCGTTTTGTTGTTGCTTTTGTTGTTATTTGTGACAACCTCCACAGTGCCTCGTGAACGCCATCGTTGAAGATAACCTTATGTCGTCGTCTTCAATATTTCTGGTGACAATCCTCCACAGTATTTCGGGAACATCGTCGAAAATAACTGTATGTCGTCATCTTCTAGGTTGTGGCCGTACGTCGCCACGGCAGTGCATCGCTGCTGTAGACAATCTCTTCTTTACCTTGAGGGACCGTCGAAGTTGACCTTGCTTCGCCATCTCCAAAATTTGTGACATTGCCTCGCCACGGCCGTGCTTCGCCACCAGACAACTCCTCTCTATATTGGGACATTGCCAAAGAATCATCCTGCTTATTGACCCTTAATATATTTATCATTATTACTGTTATTTTTTATGTTTGTGCCAATACTTCAGTGCTTTTGCCTTTGTAAACCATTATTTCGGTGCTTCTATTGAACCATTATTTTGGTGCCTTATTATGAGCCAATACTTAGGCGCTTTAAGCTAAGTGAGACGATCTTTCATCAAGTCGATCACTTAATGCATCTGCAATCAAGCTGACTAAATCATGTCAATTTTCTTAAAGGGGCTAACTGGCGTACCAAGGAACCCAAACTTCTGAAATAGGCCCACAAAGTCATGAGGAGGGCCCCAGCATTCCGTCGCCACTCCAGCGCTGGCCAGAGACGCCTGTCGCGAGGTTTTGCCCCTGTCGCCACGCGATAGGGTCTGTCGCCTTGCGACAATTCTGTCGTTTGGCGACAGAATCGGGGTTTTAAAACCCGTCTTCTTCTTCATTTCCGCTGCTGCTCTGCTTCTCATATTTTCGCAAAAACTTCAAATTTCTCGTTCTTGCTCATTTCTCAACCAAATTAAATTCGCTCAAACTTGTTGCAAATCGAAGTTTTTCTCATCTATTTTCCCGATCTATGTAAGTTTTGCTCAAACTCTACTCGGTTTTTGATGAATTGTGCATTCTTGCTCGCGAATTTTCTAAAATTTCGAAAGTGTTTTTGCTTAATTTGCTTTGTTCGTTGAATTTTATGCCTTGAATTTGTTTAATTATGCTTGTATATTACCTTGGGAGTATTTTGAAACTTGTTTGACTCAATTTGGTGAAGAAACGAACGATTCACCATTGTTGGACCTCTTAAGGTCGTGAAGAACAATGTGGGTCGTTCTTTGCATTTTTACTGCTTTTGCTTGTACAATTTGTCACCATATTCATCATATGTTTGCAAGAAATTGTTTATTTGCTTAAAAAATGCTTCCATGCTTGATTGAATTTTTACTCTGTTTTAGTACTACGTACTCTGTTTTGCGAACATAGTATCATGCGGCTTAGGCGAACCTTAGATACTATAGAGCCTTAAATTTAATTACTTTTATATACTTTAGCATGGCTAGACGACGTGGTTCTGGTTCTCGGTCGAGAGACACGCGTCGAGAGGACGAGCCCACCAGTGAGGGCGAGGACGTGCCTTCTACTTCCAGGCTGGGTCTCATGCCGGATTGGGACGAGCGCACCCTGTTTCACGCGCCGGTTCATCATTTGTCGGAGCGAGTCCGACGAGGGCTTGCGAGTGGGAGGACCCGTAGCCACGGCTCGGGTAATTCCACCATCATTTCTCTGTACGACAACTTCATCAATCGCGATGAGGGGCTACGTCGTCTTTGGTAGTCATGTGGGTTGACTCCTCTCCTGCAGGCCACCCGGGCCATGTTTTCATACGATGGGGGTAACCTCGTCGTTCGAGCTTTGGTGGAGTTCTTTTGGGACACCACCAACACCTTTCACTTTCCCTGGGGTGAGATGACAGTCACTCCAGCTGACTTCAGCCTCATTACGGGGCTAGAGTTCCAGTCTACTCCTCTTCCTTTTGACGCCGGTGTCACCGTCTATTCGCCAGAGGTTCAGGAGTTGTTGGGGCCGATCGTCGTTCGGGCCCAGGCTGAGGCTCAGTCGGGACAGCTGAGTTCCCGATGTATTCGTCGCTGCACGCTGGCTGCAGCTTTTGAGGATGATGCCACCACCCGAGAGCAGCGGGTGCGCATCTTTGTGCTGATTCTGCTATCAGGGACATTTTCCCCTGATCGAGGTAGTAGAGTACTTCTTTACTACCTGTCCGCTGTTCGCGACCTTCACTTGGTCGGGACATATGACTGGGCCAGCATGGCCTATGCGGACTTTCTACTGGGCTTGCGGCGTTCCTGTCGTCACAAGGCCTTGTCTGGAGAGGTAGCCCTTTCCAGCTTTTGGAGGGTCGTAGAGGTACATCTCCTTTCCTTTTTGAGGTTTTAACTCTAGATTTAGAAGCATAATATTTACTGACTTTTGTCTTTTCATATAGATTTGGTTCTACGAGTACTTCCCTTCTCTTGCGCCTGCGAGGCCTTCTCTTCGCGTGCTCCCCATTGCTGCCAGTTGGGGAGGCCACCGAGGTCTACCGGAGGTGTTACGCCTTCGAGAGATGATCCTCTCGGTTGGTTTTCATAACTCATACTTTTCTCTCATCATCTTATGATATTAGTGCCTTATTTAGTGATTTTTGCAGGAGCCTAGCCCGGTCTATCGGCCTTGGGCTACTTTCCCTATCTCCGCGCTGGCGGCGCAGTACACAGCTGAGCGTCGTTACTTTCTGGGGACGTACGACGCGGTGGTCTACCTAGGGGAGAGGGTAGCCATCCAGCACTCCTCAGATACTTTTGTCGTTCCTGCTCCTCCACCCCGGCATATGTTCCACGATGCCTTGCAGCGGGATCGTGCTGGTGGACCTACTCGGGGTACTCCTTGGAGGTCCTACGTTCTCCTCGAGCAGAGCTATGAGGAGGACCTGCTACCGTTGCTAGCGCCGGCTCCTGTCCTTTTAGAGGAGGCAGCGGTATGTTTTTATTTTTTAGTTTATCTTTCTTTAGGTAGCCCCCAAGTATTTTTCTAACTTTTAATCTTAACAGGCTGGCCCTAGGGAGTTCATTCCTCCGAGGATGTCCATACGCTACCAGGGCATGTATGGGCCGATCGAGGAGCTTATTCCGCCGGCTCCAGAGGGAGAGCAGTTTGTGGAGCGGTCTATTCCTCGTCACCAGACTCAAGTAAGTAACTTCTCACATATTATCTTCATATTTGCTTCATAATTGTTACTGACTTGGTTACTTTGGCAGTTTTCTCGCGAGGTGGTGACGGCTATGGCTAGGTGCATAGACGCCTTTCGCAGCCAGCTTGTGAGGTTGCGGAACCGTGCTACCTGTCGTAGCAATGATGCTGAGGAGGTATTACTTTTTGCATTCATCATTTTTTACTTGTTTTTTTCATTTGTACTTGCTAACTTTGATTTACTTTTGCAGGGGCAGCCTATTCCTTCTCCACGCACTCGGTCGAGACCCGAGCCTAGGAGAGAGACTACTAGGTCCGACTCGAGGCGTCGCCGGACTACTTCCGGTGGTCGGGGTGGTCGTTCTGAGGCCGCCGCTGTAGAGGACTCGGCGTCATCACCTGAGAATGTTCCGACCGGGCCGACCATTTGAGGTGGGATGGGTGGTGGGATGTACGTGTTGGGCTCGTCGTCGCAGCAGCCTTTGCAGCCCCAGCCTCTTTCTGTCGGGTTCTAGGGTGAGGTTAGGTGGCCTGGCCCTGAGTTGCAGTTCGCGCCGCCTGGTGGCTCAGGGGACGATGATGGACATACTCCACAGAGTAGGACATTCTTTGATACATTTGGTGTCCCTCGTGACTTACGGCCTCCGGCGCCATAGTTGTACCTATGTTTTATTTATTTTGACTTTTGTAGGACTTTGTCTATTTTATTCACATGATTTATGTACTAGACACTTGTATATATATGCACTTATTATTTATTAACATTTTATTTACATGACTTATTATTTATTAGTTTTTATTGTGCATGTGAGTGTGTGAGAAAGTGTAATTTTTGCGCAAAATTTCCGTCATTTTTAATATTAGTGGAGGGTACCGACTCTCTCCCCCAAAAAAGAAATGAAAAAATGAAGGAAAAAAAGTATAATTACCAAAAATAAGCCTAAAATTAATTAAGCTTAATAAAATAGAATATAAAAATAATAATAATAAGGGTGTATGGATTGAGAAAGGAAAATAATAAAAAGTCAAGTCAAAGTCGAATTCAAGCAAGTAAAAACACGGTTTCCCACGAGTAGTTGGTGTCGGTGCGAAGAAAAATTCTGGCGCCACATGCGACAATTTTGTCGCTTGGCGACAGACTCACTTTTCTATTTCCTACAGAAATTGAATTCTGTCGTGAAAAAAGCTTATAAATAGCCCCCGAATTCTCCGTTTACTGCATAATTTAACCAGTTTATTAATTAATTAATTAACTAGTAATCATGCCTTTAGCTAAAAGACTTTTTGTGGATACATGAATGAGTGGTGTCGTCTTTTAACTTCTAAAGAGAAAAAAGCATTAGATACTTTCCGCATGGGGGGTATGTTTGGAATAAAGGGGGTGAGTCTTGACATGGATTTTATTTACTCTGCCATAGACTATTGGGACATTAATACTCACTGTTTTAGATTTTTCCATGATGAAATATGCCCTTTACCAGAAGAATTTGGAGCCATTATAGGCTATTGTTCCACAGATCTTGCGGTAATGCCTAGAGTTAGTGAATATTATTATAAAGATTTTGAATGCTTTTTTGATCTAAGGGGTATGGCCTTAAAAAATATAGTGCATGGCAGTGTAGTTGATTTGACAGAATTTGCACATTATTTTTATGACAATCCTAATCCTGAATTTCGTGTCCATAAGAGAAGAGCTTTCCTCTTTTGTATGTTTAACCAATTCCTTTTAGTTAGTTGTAAGGATAATGAAGGCCAAGCAATAATTATATCTGTTATAGAACAAGTTGAATCCGGGAGAAATCCAATGCCGCTAATTGTTGGAGAGACCATGCTATGGTTGGATGCATTAAGAAGGAAACCAAGAGCACCTTTTCGAGGTTCTCCAATTTTATTACAGGTATAAAATAATACTATTCTTAATTACAAAGAACTAAAAATATTTTTACACTGCAATACTAATCAAATGCATATTTTACAGATATGGCTCATGGAGAGGTTAAAATTTATTAATCCTCCTGACGATATACACACATACATTCCAAATTGCATAGTCCGGCGAAAGAAACAATTTTTGAAGATAGGTCGTCGTGAATGGAGCAAGGTGTTTGCTGCCGGTGATTTTACCATAATTGCCAAAATAAATAATAAATTTCAGGAATATAAATAGAAATCCTCCCCAGTGGAGTCGCCAAAAAACTGTAGGGAATATTTCAAGCATTATGATCCCAAACTTGAACCCCACTGTGTTCATACACTAAAGTACGGTGGCATTCCAAATGGAAGAAAAAGAGAGCAAAAGAGTCGCCAACAAGTTTTAGGAACTTATAAACCCAAAAGACAATCCAAAAGGACCATCAACTACTCCATAAGGTCTTGAACCAAACAGGGTCCGGGGATGAGGGTACGAATCCAATCTACAAAAGAAAGGACCCGCCCTATAAAATAGCCTCTACTTTGTTCTGCTCGTATTCATGCGCGCTTTTCGAATAACATACAAACATTATATTGAACCTAACCTGTTTAATCTATGTTGGTTGAATATTAATGCACAAATAAATCTATTATTGGCGATCACTTGAGTTAAAATCACATTAGCCTAAACCAAATTAATAATTATCTTATTAAGCGTGATTTCAAGTACAAATTCCCTTTAGCATGCATAAAAGGTGTGATCAAGCAATATCAATAATATATATCAAGCAACATAAATAATAAATCATAATAATAATGATGATAATAGCGTGATAAGGCATAATAAAGCTTGATAATAATAGCAAGATCCTAGGCATGATACTAACAAAATTAATAACAAACTCTAGCATGTCACTAAACAATAAAGATCAAAGCTTTAAACCTAACATGGCACTAACATGATATCATAATATTAGAAATAAGTAAAGGCACCCTAAACATGATACTAGAAAGCATAAAATAACATCCTAACATGATACTAGGAATTGAACATCCTAACATGATACTAGGAATCATAAAACAATAATAAGCATGCAATCTACATTGTTAATAAAATAGGGAGTAAGCTAATCTACTTACTTTGAAGCCTCGTACCTCTTTCTAATAACAAAATACACAAGTTAGTAAACTTCAATGAAAATAATTAAGAACAATCAAATAATTAAATTGAAATCAAATTAAATAAAGTTTAGACTAGTTTTGGACCAAACCCTCAGAAATTATCAACCTTGCACGTCTAGGGCGAAGGCAACTTCGAACTTGGCTAAGAGATTCTAAGTCTTGTGAATGCGGAATACTGTGTGTAAAAAGCTAGTTTAGAAAGAGAGGGAGAAAGAAAGCATATATTGCTTAGAGGGAGAATAAAGAGAATTAAGGAAGAATTGATGAGAATTGATGAGAGTTGAAAACAGGGATTCGGACCCTATTTATAATGAAAATAAAGGTTCGACGTGAAAGGCATTCATCATTGGGTTTGGTTTTGGGGAGACACAAATGGGTGTCTACACGTATTTTGTTTTTATCATATCTTTTGATCCAGAAGTCCAAATAAGATATATAATATGTCGTTAAAAAGCTCTTAAAGTCTTTTTTCCAACCCAATTGGAATAAGATCAAAATCTTTTGTAGATCAAAAGATATGGCCAAAATAGTGAAAGGGTGTCAGTTTTAGATAGAGTTTCGTATTTCTTTCATATCTTTTTCGTTATAGCTCGAAATTAATATTATAATATATCATTGGAAAGATAATTTCAATATCTATCCAACCTTATAAAATTTGGATAAAAAATATGAGGCACTAAAATAATATCTGACTGTCTTTGAACATCTTTAAATCCGAATAGAATTAGGATCTAAAAAAGGAAAGTTTTTATTCAAATTCAAACTCTACGATCTTATCTATTTATAAAAGGATAATTTAGATCTTTTAGAATCTTATATAAAATTCTAATCAATCCTAATTAGTTTAGGAATAGGATCAAACCTTTGGACCCTCCACATGATCATTGGGTCGTAGGTAAAATCCGGTTTGGGCCCAATTTAGTATTTTGGCTATAATTTCCTCATTATTCATCGAAATTGGGCTTATAATATATCGTGGGAAAGGTCTTTTCAAGCCCCATCTAACTAAACTATTATTGGACCCATATCATGGACCAAACTAAACTGGAATAGCTATTTTCATAAAATAGAGTAGGTTTTCAAAAACTGAATTAAAAGAAGGTTTTTTAATAAAAATAACAGCAACACTAGACTTTTCACACTTTCACTTCATTCGATTATGGTTTGACGCGAAAGGTATTCATCACTGGGTTTGGTTTTAGGGAGACACAAATGGGTGTCTACAGTATGATTTTAGCAAATTTCATAAGGAAGGGATTAGGAAAATTAAAAGAGGAAAGTTTAGGGAAAAGAGGTTGGTAGAGAAGGGGTATAAATATCCCTCTTATTAAGCAAATCAACTTTGCCCAGAGTGGAGAAAACCCAAGGTAAACTTCTCTCCATTTTCTCCTTATTTTTCTTCTTTCTTTTTCTTCCTTCTTCCCCTTCCCCTTTTTGTTTCGGACCACCACCGCTGGCAGCCACCACCACTGGTGGGCCGCCGACCACCAACAACCCAATCGGCAACTGTGACGACCACCAGCGCTGGCAGCAGCCGGCAGTAGCGCCGGACTGCTGTCGGCAGCCTCCTCTTTCGGAAAAAAAATAATTAAAAATTTAATCTTTAATGTTCTAATTTAATCTATTTATGCCTAAATCTGATTGTAAATTATGAGTTTTGGGATTTAATTTTGATAGATGTTTGATTTTAAGTATTATGTTGATTAATTTTCAGATCATGTTTTTAATTAAAAAGCCCTAATTTTTGAAACCCTAGGTTCTTGATTTATGAATAATTGAAGGATCAGATGTATTATGGTTTAGATATTTGATTAAAGTATTTTAAGGCTAAATTACAGCAAGTTTTAATTAAAATAAAGTGCTGGAATTTTATGTAGAGCACTTAATATTAAGTTTCTTGAAGAAATTTCAATTACCCATTAATTGGGACTTAAGTATGGTGTTTTAAATATTATTTCAGCTTATCTATAATATAATTTAAGAGCCACTTTTCACGAGAATCCTCCAAAACCCAAATCTTAAGCTCTCATTCACTCCCGCCTTTTCCAGTTAATCTCTCTAAACAGCCTACTCTACTAAGTACTAGATTTGAAATTAAAAAAAAAAAAAAAAAAAAAACCAAAAAAAAAAAGAAAAACAGCATATCATGGTAGGTAGTTATCTTAACTCCACCACACTACTCCATAACTGCACACACTACAATAGAGTAATAGAGTATGAATTATATACTACATACTTTGCAATACTCATTTCACTCACAAAAAAAAAAAAAAAAAAAAAAAAAAATCATCACACAAAAAAAAAAAATCACAAATCTGATTGTTTGGGGTTTCAATCAAGTAACCAATATTTTGCTCACACAATTCCGGCGGGATAGTTTCTGCATCAAAAGCAGTGTATTAATCAAGCAAAATTAAAACACAATTTCTAATCAATTTCTTCTTCTTCTTCTTCTTCGTGGATTCACTTGAGATCGGTTCTTTTTGTTGTTACTAATTCGTCTCCTTCTTCCCCAATTTCAAGGTAAAAACACATTTTGCTCAAAATGTTATATTATGATGAATTTTTTGTTTGGACTATTGGTTTTTGATAATAATTTCGTAGCTCTAATAATAACAATACAGGATGGTTTCGGTCTCTGCATAATTGCGCTATATTATGACTGAAATTCCGGGTTTGGTGATTTCTTTTTCTTCAACGTTTTGAGCTTAAAGGTGAGATTTTTCCTCTTAATACATAATTTGAATTGTGTGATTGATTTTTGAATTTGTGGGTTTTTCTGGGATGTGGTTGAATTTAAGTTTCTGCAAATTTGATTGCCAGTTTTTTCCGTATGATTTGATATTTGAAATGGGCACTTTTCAGTTTGAAAAGAGATAAATTTTTAAAAATAGAATTGGGGTTTTTTAGCAGATTAAAGGGGAGTCTTTTAGGAATAAAATTGGAGGTTAATTATGGAGAAATTGGGGAATTTGGGAGGTAAAACAATGGAGAACAATCGAGTACGATCTGATACGGATTAAGCTTTCGACATGTTGGTGAGAAACTTGAGAGTTTCGGCAAAACTATGGAGAAAAATGGGAGTTTCAAGGCAATATAATGGAGACATAGGAGTTTTTGTGGGTTGTTGGAGAAACAGAAGAGTTTTCATGGAGATGGAGAGGCAATCTACCTTTGGTGGCAATGAGAAAAGGAAAAGCAAAGATGAATATTGTATTTTGTTTGTTAGATAAATACTGTAATCTAGCCAAAATCAATTACAATATACAATGCATATTCTAGAGTGTAGTTTCAATATTAAATTCTTAATACTACGTAACAATATTGTCTATCCTCCAAAACCCCAACCA
This sequence comes from Chenopodium album, assembly GCF_948465745.1. Taxonomy (NCBI): domain Eukaryota; kingdom Viridiplantae; phylum Streptophyta; class Magnoliopsida; order Caryophyllales; family Amaranthaceae; genus Chenopodium; species Chenopodium album. Next base: position 17,163,752 of record NC_137854.1, on the reverse strand, counting down.
AGTGTCTCTATACTTATAGACTCATAAGGGGTCTACTTTAATAATCTTTGTAAGCGGTGATTCCTAATCATTATCGATTAGACATTAAATAATGTCTATCTTTTGTTATAATATTGTCTATCCTAATTGAGTGTATTACCCGTCAATCATTTACTGTAAGTTGAAAAGTGAATAAGGAATGTGCCATCATATTATGTAATCGAATTGGTTATAATTGTTATGTATATTAAATTCTTCATATGTAAATGTAAATGGATTGAAAGATGTTGATCAAGGTAAAAACATTGACAAAGTGAACGTTTCAAGGTTTTTCATAGTTTTGATTATCAGTTATGGATGATTATTTGATTGTATTTGTTCACTGTATAAATTTTATGAATGTATTTCAAATTAATCTTAATCAATCATTCAAATACTCTCAATTATATCTTACTAAGTTCTAATTTTATCTCTTTTACTAATCTTATAATAAATTATAAAAAAAAAACAAAAAAAAAAGAATTTTCTCTTTAAAAAAAAAAAACAGGTTCTTCATTTTTTTTCTTTTTGTTTCCACCTAATTTTTTTTTTTTTGTAAAAAAAATACAGAATAAATATTGCATAATATTTCTTCAAAAAAAAATCTAATATTATCGCTACTAATCAATAGTTTTTACGTTGAAATCAACTTTTATGTAAATTGCAATTGTTATCTTTTTCAAAAAAAAAAATCATTTCCTCTTTTTTGCCACTTAAATATTTTTGTAAAAAAAAGAACACACAGAATATATATTGCATTTTTAAAAAAAAAATAAATAAATCATTTACTCTTTTTTGCCACCTTAATTTTTTTGTACAAAAAAAAATACAAAATAAATATTACTCCGAACTTTACTAATTTTGTACAAATATACTCTAAAATATCAAACAATACAGACAATTACATGAACAACCTTTTTATACAAGTCTCTATCAACATTTATTATTAATTGACGATTAGCAATAACAATGTTGATCCCTTGACCACGATTCTACTACTATTTCATGCCTGTAAGGTAAAATTCAATTATAGGTCTGAGCATTTTTTTTATATGAAATGGAAATGAAGTTAATTAGAGTTAGACATGACTCATTATTTTTTTTAATGTACGTAGAAATGGAGTTGGTGTTGGAGATCGTTCATTAATTTAAATTATTGTTCCATTTTTTTACAGTATATAAAACACTCCGTTAACTGCGTTTCACCTTTATCTTAAATTTCTACACCCTACAGGTATGAACAATTTATTTTTCTTTAAGTTTGGTAATGTGAATGAGCATGTATATTTAGGTAATTTTAGGATTTTATCTCCTCATAGAAGGACATGCTACTAATTTGCCACTACACTACATTACATACATATATTAATTTGCCACTACTAGGATTATAACATTGTAAATTGCTACAACTTACTTCTATTAATTGATGTTGTTGAAACTATAATATAGATTCTTATATATTTATCTTTTGATTATTGTATAACTAATAGATTAGAATGGACATACATTCAAGTAATTATCGATTTAGAGATAATTTGCAACACAAACATGCTAGATTAGCTGTTAGGCGAAGGTTGCTATTCAAACGTACTACAAACCATGAAGATCCTATTTTCAAGCAACGTCGTTACTTATTGGAGAAAGAAGCACGATCCTTGCGACTATTTATGATGCAATTACGTCGATCAACACATCAATATCACGATGTGACACGTGAAGTGGAGCAAGTTCCTAATGAGATCAGTATGAATTGTACTTAATTATAAGAACCATTAATATTTACTTTATAATACTAATACCTTGCATAAAAAATTCTATTAAATTTTTAAAAACTTTCATTCCAGAAAAGCTCACCTAATGATTGGATGCAATTACGTCGATCTACACATCAATATCATAATGTGACACGTGAAGTGGAGCAATTCCCTAATGAGATCAATATGAATGGTACTTATAAGAACCATTAATATTTACTTTATAGCAGTAATACTAATACCTTGCATTAAGGATTCTATTTAACTTTTAAAAACTTTCATTCTAGAAAGCTCACCTAATGAGGGGATAGACAATGATGCTAGACCTGATGAGCAAATTGTCGGAAGGAGAGGTAACCACTTTGCCAAGCTACTTAACCACACACATAAGTGATGTCGACATTGTTAATTAATATTAACTAAATAAATCATTTGCATGCAGATCGACTCATCAACGTCGTCGTACCGATGGGTTTGATAGACGTTGGGAGTTTGGACCTAGAACGGTTGTGTGTCCTAATTGCAAGGCCCTTATGATGTGGATAGAAGAAAGGGTAAAGAGTAGCAATAAAACACACCCAAGGTTCAATCACTGCTGTCAAAGTGGGCAAGTTATATTGCCGCTTTTACCTTTGACACCACCATTTTTAATGTCACTTTTGCCACATCAGCAATTCCGAAACAATATTAGAGTTTTCAACTCTATGTTAGCTTTCACCTCTATGGGCGGTCGGATTGGTAACATTGTTAATGATGGTAGAGGCCCCTATGTCTATTGTATAAGTGGTAGTAATTACCATCGAATTGGAACTTTACTCCCTGAGCCGGGAATAAGTACAAAGTTTGCACAGCTGTGCATCTATGATACTGACAATGAAACATCCAACCGACTACATCACATGGGGGGCGCGGAAGCTTCTTCCATAGATCCAGGAATTTTACAAGGACTAAAAATGATGCTTGATGATATAAATCCTTATGTCACAGTATCCAGAAATGCTGGCAATATGTTGCGCAATCAAGGTGAGCATCAAGATCTGAGAATTAAGCTTATTTGCGCAAGAGAAGGCAAACAATATATCCAACCAACCGCAAGTGAAGTGGCTGCATTGATGGTAGGTGATGGAACTAAAGACATAGGTAATCGAGATATCATATTGCAAAAAATAGATGGTGGGTTACAAAGGATTGATGAAACTTATCCAAGTTATATGCCTTAACAATACCCACTACTGTTTCCATATGGTACTGATGGATGGAGAGTTGGGATACCTAAGGCGTCAAGTACAAGTACCAGTCGAAGTACTGTGACAATGCGACAATTCTACACATTTAGGATACATGATAGGGAAGAAGAGGGTGACACCTTGATAGATTCCGGGCGCTTATTGCAACAATTTGATGTTGATGCATACGCTGCAATGGAACAATATCGATTATCATGGATAAGGAGAAATCAAGGCAGGCTTCGCTCTGATTTATACAGTGGACTCCAAGATGCAATCAGGGCTGGAGATGTCAATGCTACTAATGTAGGTTGATTATTCATATTACCATCATCCTTCACACGAAGCCCCCATAATATGGCCCATCTTTATCAAGATGCCGTGGCAATTGTTCGTGTTTTGGGTCCGCCTGATTTATTTATAACTTTCACCTACAATCCAAATTGGCCTGAGATTGTAAATGAGATATCTACACGTGGAAGTCGTCGCACTGAAGATAGACCAGACATTGTAGCACGTGTTTTCAAGATCAAATTGAAACAAATGCTTCGCGATTTGAAGGATAACAAGAAGTTTGAAAAAGTCATTGTTGGTGAGTTGTGTTGATTAATTATATAATCGTACTATATTTTTTGACATATCTAATTAATTAACATGGGACATATTTCATGTTACAGATTTTTATGTCATTGAATTTCAAAAGCGCGAACTTCCACATGTGTATATTCTCATAACATTGGCTCTAGAAGATAAGCCTAAGTGTCCAGAGGGTATCGATGTAATTATCTCTGCGGAAATCCCTGACAAGGATATAGATCCTTTGGCATTTGAAACAATTACCAAGAACATGCTCCATGGACCATGTGGGCCATGTTTAATTGATGGAAAGTGTTCAAAGAATTTCCCAAAGAAATTTTGTACTGAAACCACCTTTGATGATAATGGATTTGTGCAGTATAGATGTAGACAACATAGAGAGCCCATCATTGTTAATGGAAGGGAGGTAAATAATCGTTGGGTGGTACCATATAACAGAGATATATGTTAAGTATAATGCACACATAAATGTTGAGCGTGTTGCTGCGAGAAGTGTGGTAAAGTATCTATACAAGTATGTTACCAAAGGTCAAGATCGAGCAACAGTTGTCATTGAAAACAATTCAACCACACGACGTGGTTAAAAGGTACGACAAGGATACAGAGTGGATGAGATAAAACAGTACTTGGATTGTCGATATGTATTGGCCATTGAAGCATGCTGGAGAATATTTGAGTTTGATTTGCAACATCAATATCCTTCAACAGAACTACTTCAGTTTCATCAACCCGGTGAACAATTTGTAGTTTTCAATGATAATGACGATCTGCACACAGTCCTTGAACGATCGAGATTGCAACAAACCATGTTAACTATGTGGTTTCAAGCTAACAAGGATTTTCCAGAAGCTAATCGATACACTTACCAAAATTTTCCTATAGGATTCACATGGAATCGTTCTACAAAAAGGTGGGCATAACGGCAAGAAAGACCTTGCATTGGTAGATTGCCTTTTGTTCATCCAAATTCTGGGGAACGATATTACTTACGGATGCTTTTAACTAAGGTTTGTGAAGCGGAATCTTTTGAAGATATACGAACTGTTGATGGTGCCATCCACCCTACCTTTAGATCTGCATGTCATGCCTTGGGGTTGCTTGACGACGATAATGAGTGGCATGAAACTCTGTCAGAAGCCTTTAATTGGGCATCGAGTTCACATTTGAGAAACATGTTTTGCTCCATATTGATGTTTTCAAAAGTAAGTGATACGAAACAGTTGTGGGAACAACATTGGGGTGAACTTACCGATGACCTTGAGAGAATGATGCAACATCAAACTAGAAACCCTAACTTACAATTAACTCCTGAAGAGATGCAGAATCAAGGATTGCAAGAGATTGAGCATATATTGAATAAACTTGGAAGGTCATTGACAGATTTCCCTGACATGCCACAACCTTCTTCGGAGTTAGCACGCAATGCCTTAAATCGGTTGATAAGAGATGAACTTGAATATGACACACATGATGAAGCCAACAACTTTGATACCTTAGTTAGAGGGTTAAACACGGATCAATATAGAGTATATGTTGCAATACTCGATGCTCATTCTCGAGATGTAGGTGGGTTATTTTTTGTCTATGGCAGTGGTGGGACAGGAAAGACATACCTGTGGAACACTCTGATTGTGAAATTCAGATTTGAAAGAAAGATCATGCTCTCTGTGGCTTCATCGGGAATTGCTGCTTTATTATTGCTTGGGAGTAAAACCGTACATTCGACTTTCAAGATTCCTTTTGATCCTGATCAACACTCTGTTTGTAACTTCAAAAAAGACTCAACCCGTGCTGATTTGATCCGTGAAGCATCATTAATTATATGGGATGAGGCTCCAATGACCCATCGATTAGCATTTGAGGCGGTAGATCGACATTTCAAGTATATTTGTAGTGACAATAGAGTTTTCGGAGGTAAGTTGGTTGTTCTTGGTGGAGACTTCAGACAGATACTTCCCGTGGTGCAGTGCTAGATGAAGGACAAGAATCTATTATTGCAGCTACCTTGCATCGAGTGCCCTTTTGGAGAGACTGCCAAGTTATGTGTCTAAGGATACCCTTGAACAAATTCGAGAATTTGCTTATTGGATAATTAAAGTTGGAGAAGGAGTTATAGCAGGAGTTCCCATTACAGAGGAAGGTGAACCAAATTGGATTGAAATACCACGTGATTTTTTTATAACCGATGATGAACATGGTTTGCAAAATTTCATTAACTTTGTCTACCCCAACTTGCCTTCAAATTACACGGATTGGGAGTACCTCAAGGATCGCGGAATTCTAGCACCAACAAACAATGATGTAGATGAGTTAAATTCGAAAATTTTATCAATGCTACCAGGAAACGTGCATACTTTGGGTCTTACAGGAGATGGTGGGATCCTTGATAACATGGAGCCTATGGAATTATTAAACTCATTAAATTTGTCGGGTCTTCCTAATTTTTGCTTAGAGTTGAAAGTTGGTGCCCCGGTAATATATATTGATGCGAAATATGAACCAATCCATAAGGTTGTGCAATGGAACACGCCTTATAATCAAGAAATTGGGTTGCAAAGTGATTGAGGCACAAGTGATTACAGGTCCAAGAGCTACAGAATCAGTTCTATTTCGCGAATTGATTTAACACCTTCCAACAAGAAGATAAATCTCCCTCTTAAAAGAAGGCAATTTCCATTAAAATTAGTCTTTGCCATGACAATAAATTAGAGCCAAGGACATAAATTGAGTAAAGTTGGCATTTTTCTCCCTAGGCCCGTGTTTAGTCATGGCCAGTTATATGTTGCAATGTCACGAGTTACATTTCCTTCCGGGCTAAAAATCTTAGTACAAAATAAGAAGGATGTTTCTCACAGTTTGACTAAAAATTTGTGTATAAGGAAGTATTAAACAGTGTAAATTAGCTATATATGTAGTTTTGTTATAACATTTATTTAGTAACTTTTAGCAATGTTTGTTTTAGTGTAATTTCAGAGCTATACTACTTTTTATATATATTAGATTTTCTTTGTCATGTTAATGCTTCTATTTTACTTTATTAAAGATTTATTTCATTATCTATACTATTTATGTAACCTTTATACATGTGCGAGGTTGGATCAATAATGATATATTATGTAAATTATTTTTTATGCCCACTTCAATGATGTTAAAATGCAGGAAATGAACACAAGATACACACCATGTCGTTGTATTACCCTTACGACATTGAATGTGAATATGAGAGTGCGTTTATTATGGATGGTCAATGAACAGAGTAGAGGTAGAGGTACAAATTACGCCCATCGTTCGTGGAGTATGGTATTCATTGACTCAGAGGTTTGAACTATATTTTTACTTAGTGCTTACTTTTTTTTCCAATACATATTCATTTATTTGACACTTATGTATGTATGAAATTTCCAATTTCTAGGGGGACGAAGTTCAAATCACACTATTTAATGCTGACATTGACAAATATAAAGAGATCTTGAAACAAGAAAAGGTTTATTCAATTGCTCAGCTAGATCTTATGCCTCTAGATACATCTTACAAATATTCCAATAACCAAATGAGGTTGAAATTTGGCAACAAGACCATGATAATAGAAATTTTTTATGATTATGATGATATCCTAAGATATAATTTCAGGTTTATTGAATTTTGCCGCATTCCACAGTACCTTCACATGCGCAATAGTCCTCTTATCGGTATGTGTCTTTTAGTAATTAAAATAAATAGTACTAATATTTATTGAATTTTTAAAATTATTTTTTGAGTTCTGAAGGTCATATCCGATCTTGTTTTCTTGGCATTGTGTCGTGCCGTCGAGGGCCGTGCCTGGCCGTGCAAGAGGTGGGCTCGTGCCGTGCCGGCTTCCCGGCGGGTCGTGCCGTGCCGTGCCAACTTTTGGCACACCCAGCCCACAGCACGGCACGACACACGTGTCTGGCAGGCTGTGCCGTGCCGGGCCGCGGGCTAACATCTGCCTTGTATTTTTTTATTATTATTATATATATATATTTTTTTTGTACAACTTATGTTTATATATATATATATATATATATATATATATATATATATATATATATATATATATATATATATATACACACACATATATATATACACATATATATATATGTATACATATATATGTATATACACATATATATATATATATACATATATATGTATATACACATATATATATATACATATATATATATATGTATATATACATATATATATATACATATATATATGTATATATACATATATATACATATATATATACATATATATATATATATATATATATATATATATATATACATACATATATATATATAATGTTATTAATTTATGTTTATGTAAATAATTTATGTTTAATTTTACATAAATAATTTACATTTAAGTTTATATAAAAAAATTATTAAGTTAGCGAAAAACAACAATGCATATAATTATAAAAAAAATTGCAAGTTCCATAGGCCGAAAACACAAAATATTGATGAATAACTTATTTTATTATATGTCAGTAGTCGGTACCATAAATCAATAATACAAAAAATTAATGATAATTAAAAATCGTACAATAATTGGTGAATAACTTCTGTAGACACCTAAAAATGTCTCCCCAAAACCAAACCCAATGATGAACAACCTTTTACCGCCATTATTGGTCGGGTTGAGTATGTAATCTTTAGAGTGCTTAAATCCATGATCCATTCAATACATCTCATAAACCAATCCAATTCATAGCCCATTTTCCCAAATAATAACTTATTTTCCTCTTTTCGTGCCTTTAAGCCCAAATAATTCATTTCATGTCCATTAAAATCATTCATTTCGTGTCCTTTTTATAAAAACGTTTAGAACAGTTTATTTTGGTCCATAATCTGGGTCCAATGATTAAACTTTTGGATGGGGCTTTAAAAGAGCTTTCCAACGATATATTATAAGCCCAAATCCGAGTTATAACGAATAAGTTATGGCTAAAATACTAAACCGAGTCTAAATCGAACCTAAGCCCACCTTACCTACTACCCAATGATCATGTGGAGGGTCCAAAGGCTTTAATCCCATTTCTAAACCAATTAGGATTAATTGGAAGCTTCTATAAGCTTCTAAAAGATCTTAATTATCCTTTTTGATAAGATAAGATTAAAGAGTTTGAAATAGAATAAAACTCCTCTAGTAATTTAATTCGAATTGAAAGACGTTCAAAGATTGACAGATATTTTTTTCGTTAGTCACTGTTTTTATCTTATTCTTAAATGGTTGGATAGCTCTTGAAATTATCTTTCCAATGATATATTATAATATTAATTCCAAGCTATAACGAAAAAGATATAAAAGAAATACGAAACTCTATCCAAAACTGACACCGTCCCACTATTTCGGCCATATCTTTTATTCTATAAAATATTTTAATCCTATTCTAATTGGGTTAGAAAGTAGATTTCAAGAGCTTTCCAACGATATCTTATACATCTTATTCCGATTTCTGGATCAAAAGATATGATAAAAACAAAAACCGCAAAAACTGCTGTCTATCGCAAGAGTTTTATCCGATTCGAATTCTTATCTTTTCTTGATTCGACCCCTCTTTTTTCCCTATAAATAGAGGTCATATCTCCCCTTTTTCAATCATCAACAAGCTTGATCACCAAATCATTCTCTCTTCCTCTCTTCTACACCAAAAATAATCCTCTCTCCCTACACCAAAAATATTCTCTCCTCTCTCTCTTGCTCTAGCCTAAACTCTAGCCACCCTATTCTCTCATTTTATATCCCTTAAGTACTCTAAGGAGTCCATACAATACCTGAAGTTCTATACTTAAACCAAGGCGTGAAAGGTAGAATTAACTGAGGGTTTGGACCAAATTAACTCTACCTTCTATTTAATTTAATTTACATTTGATTTATTTTTATTGAATTTACTAACAATTTATTCATGATGTAGCAATTTCAAGGAAACGCGGAAAGTGAGTAATTAATCACTTCATTACTCTTATTTTTATTTCTTATTGCTAGTATCATGATTAGGTTTATTTTTATTTGATTTGGACTAACGCTATTATTGTTGAATTGCTTCCAATATTAATGTTGATTCTATTATTATTATTTATGATCACCATATTGCATGTTAAAGGGAATATGTAATTGAAAATCACGACTAATAAGATAATTTGGACAACCGGTTTAGGTTCCTTTTTAATCTTGTTGTTAAATCGAAGTGATCACGATATTGTAGAATTATATGTTGCATTAATATTCAACCAATTTAGCATAATAATAGTTTGGAGCAAATTGAATATTTTATTTGCATGCCTTTGAGATCAAAGGAATACTTTCATAATAAGAATCGAGTAGAGGCCAATACGGGCGAATGTGACTCCATGACTCACTTCGTACCATCATCCCCGATCCTCCTTTCGTGGTTCCGAACCATATGGAGTTAGTAATCTCATGGATTATGAATGGGGTGTAACCTTCACGGGTCAATCGTTGTTGCCTATCGTTGTCCCTTTTCGTGGTTGCCTTATAATGATCCGTGAACGGTTTACAAGTTCCTTAAAAACTTGTTGGCGGCTCCCTACTTTCCTTGTCCCTAATCGTGTCCCTAATCGTTATGTCAATTCCCACTTCCTATGAGTGCCAAGCATATTCACAACATGCTTTTACGTAGGCGTACTTCGAACGACGCCTACAATTTGGCGACTCCACTGGGGAGGATTCTTGGTTATTTATCGATTTGAGTGATCGATATTTAATTAAGATGAGTGGATGAGACTTGAAAGATTCTTGAATTGTATTCCTGCGATTTAATTGGCATTGTCACATATGCATATGCATATTAGGTAACCTATTTTCCACAATAGTACGTGTTCTACGTACGTGGCTAGCCCGGGGGATTTAAGCTCTATCAACCCAAAAACGCTCATGGCAATAAGGGTTCATCCGAGTTTTTAAATCCGCCCAAACCATGGAGTCGAGTTCGATTTCATCACGAACTCGCGGAGCCGCCCGTTGGCATACACCCCTCAAGGGAGGCTGCCTTGCTAACGCGTCCAAACTCTTAACCATGGTACCCTTTGACACCCAAATAAGCTTGACCATAGTGGAACATAGATCTTGACTTTTGGTTGCGAACTTCATTGCATCATTCGTGACAATGTGCTTATGTATGCATATTTTTATTTTATCTTTTCTTCTCTTTTTTTATTCTCTTATCAAACCTTTTTTTTTATTATTAGAGTTGAGTCATAGTATTTATTTTTTTAATTTTGAGTCAACCCGGATTTTTATTCCCGTATACTGCACAAGCGTCAACTTGTTTTGGTCATAGCCGGAGTTCTAGAAAGAGTTACGTGTCGTGCCACCTTTGGATCTGTAGCCCCGAGTTTTATCTTTTATTTGGCGTTGGTTTCGCCACAATCAGAGTCACAAAACAAAAGTTATAACCGATATACTACAGCCCGTCCAGTTTAGGTGTCTTTTTATTAGTGTGCAACCTCTTATTTTTATTTTTTCTTTTCGTGTCAAGCTAGTCTTAGCCAAGTCCTTTAATCCATGTCAACTCATATAACATAGTATTATAGATTTTTATTTATTTATTTATGAGTCCTAACTCTTCTAGAATCCACTCGTATTCCTAATTTCTTGTGTTTTTATTGTGCTAACCTTAACATGTGTTCTTTGTCTTTGATTGTGGTTGATCTTATTTGTGACTAACGATTGCCAATGGACCTTTTTCACCTAGTAAATAGCATAAACATTAAAATTGGACAAAATTAATTAAGTTAGTTTGTCTTTTAGTCTTCCTTGCTATTTGGTCCTTGGGTCCTTTGTTTTTCATAACGTCCTCATGTCTAGCCATGCGATCATACCACGAGTCTTATAAAATCACCTAACCACACATGTTGAGTCGTTGCACATACTTTGTCTTCGAGTAATGCACTATATTGCTTATGATCATATACTAGGACCATGCATGCGTCGTTTTCCGTTGTAATAGGAATGAGTAGAGTATTTCACATTGATTTTGAAAATTTTTTCATACACTCTTCCTTTCCAATCCGAGTATTGAGTCAATGCATTAAGTGAGCTCATTTTGTTCCATATATAGTACTCGAGTTCAAGAATCACTAGGCAAGAGTTGGAAGAATAAAGGGAACGTCATTTCTTCCTTCTTTTCTTCTAATCAAAGCATCAGCAATAACAAATTTCTTGTCCCTCTTGGCGGTAACAAGTAATTCATAAGCATCTTTGAAGACGAAGCACAAGACAAGTTTCCATACAAGATTTCATGTTTTTTTTCTTCTTTCGTTCCAACCCTTTTTCCCTAATAAGTCTAGCATAGGTTCTCCTTATCCTTATGTCTCTATGCCATGTTCCATCAATAAGCATTTCTTTCCTTTGCATTCGATCATGTCATTCGAAAAAAAAAAAAAAAAAAATTGCCGAACTAAACACAAGGTACCCCAATGATTTGAGGCACCTTTGCAACCCTGTCATTCCCCTTAAACCATTTCAATCACATATCCATTTCTTCATCAACCACTTTGAGCCTTGTCTAACGTTTGGCCTTTATTTCTTCAACCCACATTCACATAACCCTGGGATGGGAAGGTGTGCAATTTGAGTAACATTCAAAAAGCAAGTTCAAATAAAAAAAAAAAGAATAAGTAAATAGAAAAACAATGTCTAAAGGCAAGTGTTCCAATGTCTTTGATATGAACACATCTCGAATTGCGTCTCTCATCGAGTGCTTGGTACCGTGCCTCAGAAACATGAATACTAAGTGAGTGATGGACCGCATGATCCGGGATTGCCTACATTGATTCAAATGACCAAAAAAAAAATTCAAAGCAAAAAATATGTGAAAAAATAAAACTTGCGAATTCAAAGTTTTCAAATACACAATTACACATCTCGGGGGGTTTCTCTCGGGTCTTGAGCCTCTTATCCCTTTCTTCCTTAAACCATCAACTTAACCACATTACGACCCTTGAAAGACTTCTTTGAGGTGTACATACACTTGTGCAAAGTTCGGTTAGAGCTACGTTCGGCCTGATTCCTAACGGATACGTAGGCAACCTCACATTGAGGTGCGGCCACATTCATATTCATATCCATGCATGATCGAGTCAAAGAATATCCAATGCATACCCCTACCCATTTAGAGCTAGACTTGGGGGCTTGAACCCACATCACTTAGCTTACCCAACCTAACAAGAGTCATCATCTTTGACTCTTCTCGCATCTATTTCCATCACCACAACCTTTGCAGCCAACCTTAGTATCACTTTCGCACACTTCACTCACACATACATAGCCATATCATCCTTCCCTTTAAGAACCCTCTATCATGAAATCTTGTTTCAACACTGTGCATGTCATCATCTTTCAAGACAACATTCATTAGAAAAAACATTGTATACTTTCTTAGCTTCCTGACCTGAGCAATATTCATTGTTTCATGCATCGCATAATGTGCTGAGTTACATTTATATATCTGTGATTTTTAATCATACAAAGCATATCGTGCTTAGCTCCTTGACTTAAGCAACGTTCATTATGCAATAATCACTTCGTCTATATACGTGCTTAGCTTCTAGACCTAAGTGACGTTCAAGATCGTTTCTTACACCATATATGATGCTTAGCTCCATAACCTAAGTTCATTCATCTATTGTGTCACATGATGTAATTGTCCTTAGTCTCCTGGCCAAAGAGCATGCATCATGCATAAACTGTTTTCAAGACAAGCAATTCAATTCATACGATTCATTTCGTCTTGCTTAAAGAGGAAGTTCAAAACTTCTTCCCCTTTTTCATTATTTTCTTTTGGGGAAGTTCAAAAACTTTTTCAAAATTTTCTCATCGTGGGAAGTTCGAAAATAAAATCTTTTTCATGTCTTTCTTTTTCGGGAGAAAGTCGGTACCCTCCACTCATGACAAAAATGACGGAAAATTTTTGCTTTTGCATCTTCGTTTGCTTGTGTCTGCACACACACTCAAATCATACATATACACACACACACACAATCACAAGTCATACACATGTCATGTCAAGTCAAACTTGGTCAAGTCAGTTGGTCGAGTCAATCATGGTCTATACGAGTCCCTTGGCAAATTTTATTTTGCAGGTCTCAATTACAGCCCACGTTCGGGGACAAGCGGACCATCTACAGCCCACGTTCGGGGACAAGCGAACCACCTATAACCCACGTCCGGGGACAAGCGGACCATCCACAGCCCACGTCCGGGGACAAGCGGACCACCTACATCCCACGTCCGGGGACAAGCGGACCATCTACAGCCCACGTTCGGGGACAAGCGGACCACCTACAGCCCACGTCCGGGGCACCTACAGCCCACGTCCGGGGACAAGCGGACCATCTACAGCCCACGTTCGGGGACAAGCGAACCACCTATAGCCCACGTCCGGGGACAAGCGGACCATCCACAGCCCACGTCCGGGGACAAGCGGACCAACTACAGCCCACGTTCGGGGACAATCGAACCATCATCATTTTACGGCGCAAGGTTCTCGATACACAGAGACTTGCAATTTCATCATCAGACAAGTTTTTCCTCAAGCATGGAAAATTGTCATCTGTCGACTTTCCTCAAGCATGGAAAGTATCTAAACCGGTGGGTTTCTTCAAGCATAGAAAACTGCCAACATCATCTGTCGACTTTCCTCAAGCATGGAAAGTATCATTCGGTGGATTCCTTCAAGCATAGGAAGCTACCAAACTCATTTGTCACTGATACACTGGTGTCAGATATGCATTCTATCCCTTTACTCTTTTATCTGTAGAACTAACATTTTTCTGCAGACATTGGCGTATACAGAGTGATTTAGGATCGCAGAACGTCTTAAATCATTCTCCGTCCCTATCGACTACTTTGACTATCGTTTTCGAAACTGTCGTTTCTACAAACTCAGTCAAAGTGGGGGCTTCTGTAGACACCTAAAAATGTCTCCCCAAAACCAAACCCAATGATGAACAACCTTTTACCGCCATTATTGGTCGGGTTGAGTATGTAATCTTTAGAGTGCTTAAATCCATGATCCATTCAATACATCTCATAAACCAATCCAATTCATAGCCCATTTTCCCAAATCATAACTTATTTTCCTCTTTTCGTGCCTTTAAGCCCAAATAATTCATTTCATGTCCATTAAAATCATTCATTTCGTGTCCTTTTCATAAAAACGTTTAGAACAGTTTATTTTGGTCCATAATCTGGGTCCAATGATTAAACTTTTGGATGGGGCTTTAAAAGAGCTTTCCAACGATATATTATAAGCCCAAATCCGAGTTATAACGAATAAGTTATGGCTAAAATACTAAACCGAGTCTAAATCGAACCTAAGCCCACCTTACCTACGACCCAATGATCATGTGGAGGGTCCAAAGGCTTTAATCCAATTTCTAAACCAATTAGGATTAATTGGAAGCTTCTATAAGCTTCTAAAAGATCTTAATTATCCTTTTTGATAAGATAAGATTAAAGAGTTTGAAATAGAATAAAACTCCTCTAGTAATTTAATTCGAATTGAAAGACGTTCAAAGATTGACAGATATTTTTTTCGTCAGTCACTGTTTTTATCTTATTCTTAAATGGTTGGATAGCTCTTGAAATTATCTTTCCAATGATATATTATAATAATAATTCCGAGCTATAACGAAAAAGATATAAAAGAAATACGAAACTCTATCCAAAACTGACACCGTCCCACTATTTCGGCCATATCTTTTATTCTATAAAATATTTTAATCCTATTCCAATTGGGTTAGAAAGTAGATTTCAATAGCTTTCCAACGATATCTTATACATCTTATTCCGATTTCTGGATCAAAAGATATGATAAAAACAAAAACCGCAAAAACTGCTGTCTATCGCAAGAGTTTTATCCGATTCGAATTCTTATCTTTTCTTGATTCGACCCCTCTTTTTTCCCTATAAATAGAGGTCATATCTCCCCTTTTTCAATCATCAACAAGCTTGATCACCAAATCATTCTCTCTTCCTCTCTTCTACACCAAAAATAATCCTCTCTCCCTACACCAAAAATATTCTCTCCTCTCTCTCTTGCTCTAGCCTAAACTCTAGCCACCCTATTCTCTCATTTTATATCCCTTAAGCACTCTAAGGAGTCCATACAATACCCTAAGTTCTATACTTAAACCAAGGCGTGAAAGGTAGAATTAACTGAGGGTTTGGACCAAATTAACTCTACCTTTTATTTAATTTAATTTACATTTGATTTATTTTTATTGAATTTACTAACAATTTATTCATGATGTAGCAATTTCAAGGAAACGCGGAAAGTGAGTAATTAATCACTTCATTACTCTTATTTTTATTTTTTATTTCTAGTATCATGATTAGGTTTATTTTTATTTGATTTGGACTAACGCTATTATTGTTGAATTGCTTCCAATATTAATGTTGATTCTATTATTATTATTTATGATCACCATATTGCATGTTAAAGGGAATATGTAATTGAAAATCACGACTAATAAGATAATTTGGACAACCGGTTTAGGTTCCTTTTTAATCTTGTTGTTAAATCGAAGTGATCACAATATTGTAGAATTATATGTTGCATTAATATTCAACCAATTTAGCATAATAATAGTTTGGAGCAAATTGAATATTTTATTTGCATGCCTTTGAGATCAAAGGAATACTTTCATAATAAGAATCGAGTAGAGGCCAATACGGGCGAATGTGACTCCATGACTCACTTCGTACCATCATCCCCGATCCTCCTTTCATGGTTCCAAACCATATGGAGTTAGTAATCTCATGGATTATGAATGGGGTGTAACCTTCACGGGTCAATCGTTGTTGCCTATCGTTGTCCCTTTTCGTGGTTGCCTTATAATGATCCGTGAACGGTTTACAAGTTCCTTAAAAACTTGTTGGCGGCTCCCTACTTTCCTTGTCCCTAATCGTGTCCCTAATCGTTATGTCAATTCCCACTTCCTATGAGTGCCAAGCATATTCACAACATGCTTTTACGTAGGCGCACTTCGAACGATGCCTACAACTTCATTTTATTATACGGAATACGAGGTTCGATAATACAAAAATTGTACAATATTATCTAATGTAAATACGGAATTATTATTCTTCGTGTTCGTCTTTGTCTTTGTTTTCTTGTGGTTCAAGTTCATCAGCTAATTGAGTTGATTGAGAACTAGTAGAACTCGACGTTCCTTCATCGTCGTCGTATTGTGCATAAGTACGATCTTGGGATCGAGTTTCGGCATCCAACCAATCCTTGAAGCAAACACACATTTCAAGTGTTTCGGCTTTTAGTCTTGTTCTTCTATCGTCTAAAACCCGTCCCGACGCACTAAAAGCTCTTTCGGAGGCAATGAATAAGACTTGGATAGCAAAAATATCACGAGCCATTGCCGACAAAATTGGATGTTTTGTGGTTTGTGATTTCCACCAATCAAGGATGTCGAGGCCGTACTTCTCTTCATCGTCCATGCCTTTCATGAAGTCGTAACTTAAGTACATTTGCAACTCCGAAACATCGCTTTGTGTTCTCCTAGATAATGATGATTCTGTACCTGAAAAGTTGGACATCATGTTAGCAGCTTGGGCAAATAAACCTTAAGCCCTTTTACTTACGTCTTTGGATGTTTGAGAAGCATAAAATTGAGACACGGTTCCATATTTAGTTTTATAAACTCTATATAAAGAGAAAAAATCATTAGACACCTTACTTTTAAAAGTTTCAACATCATCTTCAAATTCCATGTTACTATAATAAATATCAATTAATAAAAAAGTGACATCATACTTTTGCGTTGGATCTAAAATAAAAGCAAATATATAAATCATAGGAATATTAGTGTAATATCTACGCCATTTTTCCTCCATAGATGGAAGATATCCATAATATATTGTTATGATCGGTGTTCGGCAAATAGTTGTGCAAGTAAACATGCATTGCTAAGAAAAGAATGCGAACAGGGATTATATACGGAAGAAAAACAATGTGTCATACTATATAGTAATTGTAAAAATTGCATGTATTTTTCACAATTAGCCCCATTATCTTCTAGTAAAGCATTTTATGGAAATTTTTTATTATAAAAAAGTGTTAAAGGAACCTTGTACTCGATTGCCCGACTCAACATTTCATAGGTGGAGTTCCACCTAGTTGGACAATCCAGTGCTATTTTAATAACCTTTACCCTTTGTTGTCTACAAAAACCTTTCCATTCTTGATATCTCAAGTTAGAGCTATTAATAGACATAATAGCATTCCTAATTTTGTGATAAAATGGACCAATTGCTTGTGTTCCATCCTTCACCCACAAGTTAAGAACATGACAAATGCATCTTATATGAAGTGCATCTCCATCTAATACTAAATCGGTCAATTGGTGTTTAACCAAATTCGCACTAAATGTCATAGAAGTTGCATTATCAAAAGTCATAGACATGATTTTATCCCTAAGACTATATGCATCAATAGCTTGCATTAAATGATGAGAAATGTTAATACCGGTATGAGGATACTCAAGCATTTTAAAATAAATCATTCGTTTTTGTAACAACCAATCATTGTCCAACCAATGACAAGTAACACATAAATAGTGAAGTTCGTAACCACTATCCCATGCATCGGCAGTTAAAGAAACTCTACTAGGAAGATTACCCAATTCATTTTCTAATTTCAATTTGTACTCTTGAAAAGTCTTCATGGCAGCAGATCAAACGGTTTTTCGGGAGATTTTTTTGTGTTTGGGGTGTAGTGCTCAGTTAATGTAATTGTTAAAGGCATCATTTTCGGCGAAAAGAAAAGGTTGTTCGACATGTGCTATCATTCTCCTAAGTTCATCCCTATCTCTCTCATAATTGTAAATAAAGCCTTGTGGATGGAATTGAGAAATTTTGGGTTGGGTTGGATCATTAGATGGTCCACCACATCTTTTTGCATGTCTACTAAGGTGTCCCGTCCCTCCCTTGGTTTCGGCTGAGAAAATTTTACTACAAGTCCGACACTTGGCTTTTGGTCCATTTTTACTCAATTGAAAATGTGCCCAAACTTCACTCTTTCGGTTGGTTTGAGCAAATTCCTCTTCGGTACACCACTCTAATTGGGTTTTAGGCATTTGGGTGTTAGGCATTTGAGTGGATGGTTCACTCGACCCGGAGGCTTGTGTTTGACTACCTTGGGAAGGAGGAGGAAAAGAAAATTCATGTTGTAATCCGTATAAATGAGGTGAGAATTGGGTTTGGTGAAATTGGGTCCAAGGAGCCATATCATCCATTTGTTCGTGCCCTCCCGTGATTTGGGGATGAAAGAAATGAGTGGAAGTGTTTGGAAAGGGCATGTTAGGAGGGGGCATAGGCGTTGAAGTGTTTGGGTTTGGTGATTCCGTACGTCTTGACTTAGCTTTTCTAGAGGAGGAGGAAGGGTTTGGTTTTGATGCTATGATTAATATTAATAATAATAACAATAAGTCAATAACAATAAAAGTAACAATAACAATAATAATACAAATAACAATAACAAAGTAACAATAATAATAATAATAACAATTAACAACAATAATAATAACAATAACAATAAGAATTAGTAAGTAGTTTTTATGTAAATTAAATTTTTAAAAATAATTATAATAATAATAGATTACTTGGGTCAATGAGATCCCAGGTAGCAAGGAGAGGATAGGAGCGACGTTGTCCAGAGCCCAGGTCCCGCCTTAGACAGATTTCAACAATCCAAATAACCCACAATTAAAATAGAAAGTAGTTTTTATATAATTAATTAATTCCAAGAAAACAATAATAACAATAACAATAACAATAACAATAATAATAATAATAATAACAACAACAACAACAACAAAAACAACAACAACAACAACAATAACAATAACAATCACAAATTAAAATAAAGTTGAGTTAGATCTTACAATGACGCTTCAATGCTTCCCAAAATTTATAATTTCCCGGACTGATAATTTCCCGAATGTAAATATAACAATTTTTTTTTTGTAGTAGTAGTAGACTAATAAAGTAATAATAGTAAAAATGTAAAATTTATAAGAGCGTAGGAATTTTTTTTTTCTTTTCACAAAAGAGAGTAAGATTGTAGGATTTAGAGAGTAAGAAAATTAGAGAATAAGAGAGAAGAGATGAGTTGATGAATTGTGAAAATTTTGGAGGAAGAAATGGGGTATTTATAGGGAATTTGGGTGGGAAATTGGAAAAAAAACTAGCCGTTAATAGCTGTTGGAAAACGGCCCAAAACGGCTAGTTTCCAATGGCTACATGGCACGGGTCGGGCCGTGCCTAGCGAGCCTCGTGCCGTGCCGTGTCGTACTCGGCCGTGCCACGTGCCGTACCGGCGGGCTGTGTAGGCGTGTCGACCACCGTGCCGCCCGCCGTGCCACGTGTCGTGCCCGTGCCGATTTCCAAAACTTTGTTCACGGCACAGCCCACATGTGGGCCGCCGTGCCGGAATCGTGTCGAGCCCGTGCCGCCCACGTGCCGGCATGGCCCATGCCCATCTTTACTCGGGTGGGAGACAACAATTCAAAAGAGATGTGTTACTATGCAATACAAAGTAAGAGCATATTACAAAAGTTACAATATGTTTATATAATTATAACAACTTATACAATGTTAAGTTTTTTTTTTCTTTTTAAAAAAAAAAAAACTAATGATATATTTTGATTTACAGCATGGAAACAATGAGGCTAACTTTATGGGAAGTGTTTGCTCATGATCAAGGTCGTTTCTTATTCAATGAGCTTAATTAGGATCATGTGTTGGGTGCATCCATGGTATCAATTGGCTATTATTATGGTAAAATAAGTTTTTTAAAATTAGATAACCATGAAAAGACTATATGGTGTCATTTTCATTATTATCATTGCTTTGAATACTTTTACTAACCTTTCAATAGGTGCATGTCTTTCGACTGTTGGATGTACCAGACTTTTTATTAATCCTGATATTGATGAAGCTGATGATCTACATGGCTGGTAAGCCTAAAAACATCATAATATACAATGTAAGTTTATATTGCATACTTATGTACTTATATAACTCATATAGGTATGCGGATGATGGATATGTCCAAAAACATATCAGCTGGAGTCAGGTATTAGCCAATAGTAACTCTGAAATGGAAATGGTGTTTAATGCAAAAAGGATCAAGTTAAATCAGTTTTCAGCGGCTCATAATGCATGTATATCAACAATTATTGATTTCATTTTCTTATACATGAGGTATTTAATATTTGATGTGTGTTTCCAGGTAAAATACTTTCGAGTTCTAGCAAAGGTGTTATCTATTGATTCTTCTATGCCTATTTGGTATGAATCATGTGCTCGACACTTAAGGAGAGCTGATATGTGCGTGGAGTGTGACCCCTCTTTTAGTAGGCCAAGGTATTTTCACTTTTTTTATTTTATTTAAAAAATATAATTATAACATGCTTTACATATCACTATACCTAATTATATCATATCAATAATAACAGATATAGAATCAATGTAAAAATTGGTGACGCTGCAAATACAATGTCTGTTACACTCTTTGGCCAATATGCTGAGATGATTATCGGTTGTCCAATATCAAGTATTCAAGCGATGACAGATAATGTAAGTATATCCTTTAATCATATATATTAAGGAATTACTCACCGGCATAATGGCTATATTTGTTATTTATGAACAGGAATTTGGAGACTACTTTCTAGAGGAGTATCTAAGGAGTATCTGAGTGAACGATTGATGAATACATTCACTTTCATACTACATGTTCCTGAGATAGGAAATGATGATATCATAGTTGCATCTGTTTTACAAGTAAGATGGGAGGAAGAATTCTATTATATGAAACAAAAGATGCATGGACAATCTAATTGAAGACTTAGATTCATTTAGCATAATATTTCAAGACTTTAATTATATATATATATATATATATATATATATATATATATATATATATATATATATATATATATATATATATATATATATGAATTCAACACTTGGTTTTATTTTATTTTATATATTTATTTTTTTTGTAAAAGTTTTGTAATTTGTAATCATTTTGTTTTTTTTTTTTCATTTTTTTGGTTTTTGTTGTTATTATATTTGGTTTTATTAAATACCATTTGCATCTATATACTTTGTATTTTTTTTAATCCTATCCTTAATTATAACCCGTGCATTAGCACGGGCACATTCTAGTTTTAATTAAATTATGAGGGGTTTTATAATAGTAAATATTGCTGGAAATTTATTTAGAGTGGATTTTAATACTCTACTATGATCTTAATGTGTAGGAGACTTTGAACTAAGTAATTTCTATTAGTCGTGGCGATTTTATGATCGTACTCAAGGTACGTACGCGTACTTAGCATATTTTGGTGATGTAGTATCATACTAGGCTTGATTTAAATCAATTACAAGTAGTATTATGCTAATGTCTATGTTTGGAATTGTGGATTATTGGTGTTGGTGATTGAAATGTGAAGCATGATTTATTCGTAATGGTTTATGGATTGAAAAATTATATTTTGACATGATTATATGGACTACATTTTTATTTATGGCATGTTAGAATGCATGTGTTTAATAAACTACATGTTTAATTTGGCTTGGAATATGGAAAAGGAATTTTATTATGGTTCATATAATTTTTATTGAGGCTATAAGCATGGGAAATGAGCTATATAAGTGTTTATGTACACGAGGAATAAATTGTATTTTGGTGCCTTCGTGCACTTAAGGTGTTTTTAACACCGAGGGATAGGATTTGTGGTGCTTTATGCGTTTAAGGTGTCTTTGACACTGAGGTAGATTTAAAAAGGGTTCAACATTAAATATTATGTGGTCAATAATTATTCAAGAATTAATTTGGTATGTTTGATTGATTGAATAATTATTGTTGATTAAATGATTATGGTTTGTGAGTCATCACCAAGTCTAATAATCTGTAAATAACGTAAAGTGAAATAGATTACGCACCAAAACTCTTGGAACATATATACCTTGAGTATGAACATATGGGGGGAGTTATGGGGTTTTATATTTAACCATAACTTCTAATGGAGTACAAGACGCTGTACATTCCTTTTTATTTATTATTATGCGTATAAATTCCGCCACCTATGTGTGGTTTTGTGCTGGCACAGTTAGCTCGCTCCCGTGTCAGTTAACCTCAATTTATTTGGGGGAGGTAGAGTTGGAAACCCGTTCGATGCGTAATCAATGCTATATAAATTATTTAGTGTCTAGTTGAAGAGTCTTGTTGAATGTTGTGTGTGCTTGCTCACATGTGCATTGAGGTAAGTGTGTGTGTTGATAGGTGAAAGCATGTTAGTGTGTTTAATTACACTTATGTACTCAGATTTGTTGATTGTGTGTGTTTGTGTGATTTGGCCATGTCTTTATCTTGGCCCTATGATGACCCATTTTTAATGGAGAATAGTGGGGGCAAGTAAAGATAAGCTTTTCAGGTATTGAAGCATATTTATGACGGGGCATGAGTGAAGAGCGAATCATGCTAGTTTCCATTAGATTACGATGTGTTTTATGCTTTTATTATTTATAGTGTTATTTATATGTGGACTAACGCAAAGTTTTGGTTTTGGATCGATTTTGAATAAGGGCCTTTAATGGTTCCAAATAGTATTTTGATTTTATTCAACTTCGTTTGTTTTGGTTTTAAACTTTACTTTCGTTTGGTTTACTTTTAAGTTGACTTGTTTTGAACAGATTTAAATTTTAAGTCTTTCGCTGTGTATCTTTGATAGTTGCCTTAGTCGTTTTCACGGTGGCGGTAATGTCTTAGATATTCCTATTTCGTATTTTAAAAAGTAAGTGAGGTATTTAAAGGAAAGGAATTTCTAGGGTGTTACAAGTTTAGGGGAAGTTGTTTAATGGATGGCAACTGTATTTAGGGGTGTACATAAACTAACTCGGACCTGAAACCCGACCTAAACCGAACCTATTTGGATCGGACTTAACTTGGACCGGTAAATTCAGGTCCGGTCCCGGTCTGTGCAAATGAGTGATTCCGGGTTTCAGGTCTGATCTGGGTTAAAACCGGATTATTCAGGTCCGGATATTTAACCTGGATTTATTAATAATTTTTTAAATTTTAGTCTTAAATAACACTAAAAAATCCTATCTGTTTAGGGTAAAAATACCCCAGGTACGTGGCCCAATCTCATAGTGACACGTGGCTTAGTAAAAAGGCGACACGTGGCCCTATGAGAGTGAGACACGTGTCCACCTGTCAGGGTGACACATGTCAGCCATCTCTAAATACCCTAATATAACATCAGAAAGAGAAAAAGGCCCTGATGACCTCAGGCCCAAATCCCGAGAAACCCTTGAAAGCCGTAAAACGGCGCCCCCCGTGACACGTGGCGACCTCTGATTGCGCAGCCAATCATGTCACGAGATTCTAGGGCATAAACCCTAGAGGGGCATATGTTCCTACCCCTATAAATACCCCAATCATTTATGATGGGAGGGGTGGATTTGGACGTAACATCAATATAGAGCACTAAAAGCTCCAACTTCTCTCTACTTTCTCTCTCTAGCCTTTTCCGGTTTCCGATCACTAACTTGATCGTCGGAGGCGAATATTCCGATCACCGGAATATTCGTTATTTTGCAGGTGTCCGAGTCTCATTGTCAGCAGAGCGTGACCAGTATCCGAGGGAATCACAAAAAACCCCGAAACATTTGGCGCCGTCTGTGGGGATACTCGTCCGTTATGGTAATAGATGGTCAGACACCTAATTCTGGTCCTCGTCCAGGCGAGGATGGATATGTAGAAGACATACGTACTACTATACATTCAAGCAATCCTTTGACTGCCTCATTTGAAGAGGCCGAACAACCTCCTGTCACCCCAGCTACCCTAATGGCCGAGCTGACTAAGCTCCGCAAGGAGTTGGCCGCTACTCAGCAAAAGGGGGGAGGAGGCACTTCCAAGAAAGCCAACAACAAGACTAACGCAACTGATGCTGGTAACACCCCATTCCGCCGTCCGCATGGAAGGTCTCCCCGAGGCCCACGGACCAACTTCTCTAGCCTGCTGGCGAAAACACAGTCGGCTAGGGGGAGGGGCAGACAGCCGAAAAGAGTTGAGACTGAGCCGTCACAGCGTTTCAAGGATGCAAGGGATTACATTCGGCACAAGCAAAGGGAGAGGGCCGCATACTCTGACACGGCCTCTACCCCAACCATGCCGGATGAAGTCTCCAACCAATCTTTCTCCCAATACACCAACACGGCCGTTTCCGGCAGAAGTCAAGCTGCTCATACTATCACTCCCGTTCCAATTCAGCCATCACAATATCAGCCCCCTCAAGTACTCAATGGGTTGATACAGCCAACTCCCCAAGTCTTTGGGCAATATGGGCCGTATGGTCAGATGTTCGGCCAAGCCCCCTACCTGGCCGGAACGTCCGCTCAGCCTCAGCCTATTCATTGGCAAATGCGTTTGTTGAATTTGGGAGATAAGCCGCCTCCGTTTTCGCAAGACATACTAGCGTCCCCTCAACCAGCAAAAGTGAAGAGTGTACTAGTGGGTGCTTATGATGGTACGGGCAACCCAGAGGAGCACATTACCTCGTACAGGAACTTGATGTACTTGCAAAGTGTAGATGATGCTACATGGTGTAGATGCTTCCCGGCCACTCTCAAAGGGGTGGCCCAGGATTGGTTTAACAGCCTTCCAGCCGGATGCATCAATTGTTTTACCACCCTCAGTTTGTTGTTTGTGGGAAACTTCTCATACAACATCCCACCAAGAAAGACAAGTCTCAACTTGGCCACAATTGTCCAAGGAAAGAATGAAGGACTACGCTCGTACGTCCAAAGATTTAACCAAGAAAAAGCCCAAATTCATAATCTTCCGGACGAAATGGCTTACTCAGAATTTCTCCGGGGATTAAGGCATAATGGTTTTAAGTTTGATTTGGTAAGAAAAAAGATTCGGTCATACGCAGGTGTATTGTGGGAAGCCGAAGCCAATATTGAGGCCGCGGACTTTTGTTCGCTCACCAAATCAGAACAACCGGCCAAGGGGGCTGAGAAGAAGCAATCTTCTCAGCAAGACTCGGCCGGTCGAAAGAGAGAAGGAAACAAAAGAAAATAAATCTGGCTAGCTGATGACAAGCAACCCAAGTCAAAGAAAAGCAAGACGTACGAGCCTCAGTATGAGTTCAACAAGGATGGCTACTCCATTTTGATGGAGATAAAAGACAAGTTTGAGTTTGAGAAGCCCCAGCCTTTGAGAGGCTCGGCCCAGTACAGAAACAAGAACAAGTATTGTCATTACCACAAGGATGTAGGTCATGACACGAACAAGTGTATCAATCTGAAGAGGTTGTTGGATAAGTTGGCCGACAAGGGTCTGCTGAAACCCTATGTGACCAAGTCCAAATTCACCTTCAAACAGACAGACAACACATCCTAGAAAAAGCAACAAAGTGATAAGAAAAATGACAAGGAAGATGATGGGAATAGCACTGATTCAGGTTTTGTGGCCGTGATATCAGGAGGCTTTGCTTCAGGCGGCCCTACCATGAAAGGAATCAAGCAGGACGTTCGAAATTTGTCAAATGTGATGCAAACGGACGCCGTTAAGGCCGAGCCATTTCCTGAAGTGATCATAAGTGAGGCTGACCATGGAGAGGTCAGGGCTTTGCACAATGATCCCATGGTCTTTGTAATGAAGATAGCGAATTTGAAGGTGGGACAAATACTGATTGATACGGGGAGTTCGGCCGATATCATCAGCCTCTCTGCCTTGAGGAATTTAAGCTTCCCAGAAGATGCTCTCCAGGATATAACTCACCCCTTGGTAGGATTTGGGGGGAATATCATTCATCCAGTCGGACGGATTGACCTTTCCATCCGTTTCGGGCAGAAGGGAGAAGGAAGAGACATGATCGTCCGTTTCCTTGTGGTAAAAGAGTTAACCGGGTACAATGTCATCCTTGGCCGCCCCACTCTCAATGCAGCCAAGGCGGTCATAGTGCCCCACTTTATGTTGCTGAAGTTTGAAAGGTCGGACGGAAAAATTGGAACAATTCAAGGAAGTCAGAAAATGGCTAAGGAATGTAATCAGCTGGCCGTGAAGCCAATAGCACGCGGCCCAAAATTGTCCGAGCCAAAGGAAGAAGGAACCTCACTCCCAGCATACCAGGTCGGCCAGAAGCGTAAGGCGGCCAGGGCAGAAGAAGCATAGCAATTAATGACTATCGGCCGGCCAGATGAGTTGAGGCCCCAGCCGGCCGGCAGCCACCAGGATATAGTGCTTGACTCCAACCACCCAGAACGGACAGTTAGTGTTGGCACTATAGCCTTGGGATTGCTTGGGGATGAGTTGGTTCAGCTGTTAAGAGAATTCAAAGATGTGTTTGCATTTGAAGTTGGTGAAATGCCAGGAATAAGTCCTGACCTGGCCGTGCACAAGTTGGCCGTGAATCCTCTGATAAAGCCTGTCCGCCAGAAGAAGAGGAATCATGGAGAAGAGAGGAATCAGGCGGCCGCAGCAGAGGTAAAAAAGCTGCTGGACGCCGGCTTCATTCGGCAATGCTTTTACCCAGATTGGGTGGCCAATGTAGTTCTTGTGAAAAAGCCGAATGGGACTTGGAGGATGTGCGTGGATTACACGGACTTGAACAAGGCGTGTCCTAAGGATAGCTTCCCCTTGCCTAAGATTGACCGTTTGGTTGATTCTACGGCCGGACACGCCCTAATGAGTTTCATGGACGCATACTCCGGATTCCATCAAATTCCTTTGTGGGAAGAAGATCAAGAGAAAACAGCGTTTGTGACCGAGCAGGGGTTGTACTGTTACAAAGTTATGCCATTCGGCCTCAAGAATGCCCCTGCTACATTTCAGAGGCTTGTTAATACAGTCTTTAGAGACTAGCTCAGCCGGAACATGGAGGCATACATCGATGACATGATTGTCAAGTCAAAAGAGCCGGCCGATCATCTCAAGGATCTACGAGAAACGTTCACCGAACTCAGGCGGCATAAGATGATGTTAAATCCAAAGAAGTGTGTATTTGGTGTTGAGTCCGGCAAGTTTCTCGGATTTTTGATTGATCAACGTGGAATTGAGGCCAACCCCTTAAAAAATTCAAGTCGTCCTTAACATGAAGTCTCCAAGAACAATCAAGGAAGTGCAAAAATTGACCGGCTGTTTAGCAACCCTTGGAAGATTTTTGTCAAGGTCAGGGGATAAGTGCCGTTACTTTTTTCAAACCATTAAGAAGAAAGCCATGTTTGAGTGGACAGAGGAGGCCGAGGAAGCATTCGTACAGTTGAAAAGTCACTTGCATACATTGCCTCGCCTCGTCAGTCCGCTCAGGAATGAGAAGCTATATATCTATCTTGCCATCTCTGAACACTCTCTAAGTGCCGTCCTTCTTGCTGAAAGGGACGGCCATCAGGTCCCAGTGTATTTTATCAGCCATGTACTTTACAATGCTGAGCTTAAGTACCCCCCAATTGAAAAATTTGGCCTGGCCTTGTACATGGCATCAAAGAAGCTGCGGCCATACTTTTTGGCACATTTAATTGTGGTCTATACAGACCAACCCTTGAAGAAGCCGTTCTCAACATTAGAGGTAAGTGGCCGCATGCTCAAGTGGGCCTTGGAGCTCAGAGGTTTTGACCTTGTGTTTGAACCAAGGAAGGCAATCAAGGGGCAAGCCTTCGCGGATTTTTTGGCTGAAATGACACGGCCTGATCTTCAGCCGGCCGGGGACCAAGTCTGGAAAGTGTTTGTGGATGGTAGTGCAACAGCGACCGGATGTGGTGCTGGTATTATATGTGAATCTCCTGAGGGAGACAAGTATGAGTATGCATTGAGATTTCAATTCCAAACAATGAAGCTGAGTACAAAGCATTGTTGGCCGGCCTAAGGATGTGTAAAGCGGCCGGGGCAACCAAAGTTGAAGTATGCTCGGACTCCCGGCTAATAGTTCACCAAGTCAATGGTGGCTTCGAAGCCAAAGAGCCGGCCATGATGAGGTACATGCAGCTAGTTAAGGATGAGGCCGAGGGCCTAGAACATTTCTCTCTCAAACAAGTTCCTCGTTCAGAAAATCATCAAGCGGACGCCCTTTCCAAATTGGCTTCCTCGGCATCATGTGATACTCCAAGATCAGTGTTTTGGGAAGTAAAGGAGAAAAGGAGCATTGATGTCGAGCCCGTTCAGATAATAGATAGAAGTTCAACCTGGATGGACGGAATTATTTCCTACTTAAGGGATGGAATACTTCCGGACGATCCAAAAGAGAGTTGGCTAATGAAGAGGAGAGCGGCCTGGTTCGAGATGAAGGATGGGGAGCTATTCAAAAGAGTCTTTGTGAAGCCTTCCCTTAAGTGTATAACTCCTGAAAGAGGGCATGAAGTGTTGGACGACCTTCATCAGGGACATTGTGGCTCACATATTGGAGGACGAGCCTTAGCTGAAAAAGCGACACATTTGGGATATTACCGGCCGAGCTTGAATGCGGACGCCATGAGAATGGTGAAAAAATGTGACAAATGCCAGAGATTTTCAACCTTTATTCATCGTCCAGCAAATAGTCTATCAGCCATCAGTAGTCCGCTTCCTTTTGCTAAATGGGGCATGGACATTTTGGGGCCGTATACTCCTGCATCCGGCCAGAGACGATATGTACTAGTGGTAGTAGACTACTTCACTAAATGGGTTGAAGCTGAGGCCGTCCGGGGCATTAAATGGACGGATGTGTCAGCCTTCATTTGGAAGAGCATAATCACTCGGTATGGGGTACCTCAGTCAATGGTGTTCGACAATGGACCCCAGTTTGAGACGCGCCAACTCAAGGAATGGTTGGGAGACCAAGGCATTACTCATTGTTTTGCCTCAGTCAGCCGTCCACAAGCCAATGGTCAAGTTGAGGCCTATAACAAGTTGATTTCAAATGGGATCAAGCGCAAGCTTGAAAAGGCAGGCGACCTATGGGCAGACGAGTTGGTCAATGTGCTATGGTCCATACGGACAACAGCAAAGAGTTTTACAGGGGAGACTCCATTCTTTTTGGTCTATGGAGCTGAGGCTGTACTCCCAATTGAAATGTACGAGCCCACTTTGTGGGTAATGCTTTATGATGAATCGGCCAATTGGGAGGCCATGAAGACCGCCCTAGACTTTCTTCCAGAAGCTAGGGGCAATGCGGCGCTTAGGCATGAAATTTATCGCTGAAGGATGACAAGGGCATATAACCGCCGAGTGTCTAAGCGGCCGCTCAAAATGGGGGATCTAGTGTTGAGAAAAATGGAAGCTGTTGGCCGTGCCAATGAGGACGGCAAGTTGACTCCAAACTGGGAGGGGCCGTACCGAATCAGGGAAGAAGTCCGAGATGGCACATATCGCCTTGAGGCAATTAATGGCCGTCAGATCCCACGGACATGGAACACTGACAATCTGAAGAAATATCATGTTTAAGTTTTATTTCTTTAAGTACTTAGCCAAAAAGCTGTGTATACAGCTAGGTCTACTGACCGAGCCTTGTGATTAAAGCCATACGGCCACAACAATGTACTTTTGACAAAATTAATGAAAAGTCAGGCATTGTTGAACTATTTGTTGTCTTACTTGTATTTATTTGCATATTATTATTTATGATTAAAGGCCGAATGAAATGATTTACTAAGTTGCTTCCAATATAGCAACACGGCTTATCATTCTTACTAAATGGCCGAAGTGAAAAGGAAGCAAGGTTGCTCCCAATATAGCAATTCGGCCACACCAAAAAAAAAAAAAAAAAAAAAAAAAAAAAAAAAAAAAAAAAAAAAACTGATTTAATTCAGAGAACAATGCGTCCGCCCAATTCTAGGCGGACGATTGAGGCAAGGTATTCCGAACTTGTGTAGAAAGCAAGTGTCCTTTACAAATAGGGCAAGGGTATACCTAGGCGTTTGGCCCGGCCGAGCAAGGAATCTCTAAGTTGAGATAATACTTAGGATTTCTAGGGTGCGTCCGAGCGATAGATTCAACGGACTACTCGTACAATGATAGCCGAACGGCCAATTAAATTGATTCGGTGCTTCACCTAGTCCAAGGGCAATCATTACTATGATTTGATTAACTTGCTAGCCGTCATACCCTTTAAGGCATAAAAACTACCAAGTTAATCAAACCACTTAGAGAATGGACTAGGCGAACACCGAATAAAGGGGCATACCCCTAGGAACGTACGAAAAGGCATAATATTGAGACGTACGAAAATCATTCAAAAAACACAAAATTGCAAAAAATTGCTAAGTATGAAATAGAGTTGAAAAACCGCTCAAAAAGCGGACAAAATTCTCATTGATTAGACCGCTCAAAAGGCGGCCGGAAATGTTTACAATACCGCTCTAACAGGCGGCTTCAAATTAAAAACAAAAAAAAGAAGTACAGAATAAGCTAAGTACAAAGTAAGCTGAAAAAAGAAGGAAAGCTTGAAAGCTGAGCAGACGGCTGCTGGAGGACCTGAGCTCTACTTCGCCGTATTATCTTTGGCAGGCTCCTCCGCATTTTTGGCGTCCTCGGCCTTGGCAGCCCCGTCGTCCGCCTCCTCCTCCTCATCATCCCCGTCCTCTCCGGACTCGGGGGAAGTAACTACTAGCTCAGGAGGAGGCATGCCGGCCTTCTTTGCCTCTTCTCTGAGGCAGACGTACTGAAGCCGCTTCTTGAAGCGTTCCTCATAATAGGCGACTTCACCTTCGTCCACCATCAAGTCAAAGGCATCGAAGAAGTATGCCTTAAGTCTATCTTCAGCATTTTGCTCTATGCGGACGACTTCTTCCGCGCTGGGTGGCCGAGGAGTTTTAAGTTGCTCCTCATAGTCCGCAATGGACTTCTTTAAGGTCTCAACCTCGACCTTCAGCGCGTCCGCTTCATCTAGAGCAGACTTAAGGTTGGCTTGGGCCAACTTCAGCTCACTCTTCAAGGCCTCAGACGCCTCGAAGCCCAACCTCCACTTCTCCTTCTCCAGGATGGCCTCGTCCCTTTCAACCCTCAAGGCCTCCCTAGCCAAGGACTCTTGTTCGAGTGCCTTGCCCAGTTTGACCAGGTCCTCTGTTTGCCGCGCCGCTTTGTCGGACAGCGCGGTTATCTGGGTCTCAAAATGTACCCTTTGGACGGCGGCCGTCCCAGTTACAGCATCCTCGGCCTTCCTGATTTCGAGCCAAGCTTGCTTCAACCGCTCGTTCTCTTTATCCTTCCAGTCAAGGAAGGCGTTCAAGCGGAGGAAAAGCTGCGGACAGTAGAAGGAAAATTAGACAAATAACAAGAAAATACGCTAAGTGTTGGAAAGGAAAAAGTGCTGAAATAGAAGCGTACCTCGGCACTACAGTTAAGCATGGGGCCGAGGAACCCCTCATTGATCCCCCGCAGCTTGTCACGCTGCGCTTGGGGGACCGCGCGAACCATGGCCTCGCGTATGGCCTTCCTGTCCGCACCAGTCAGTGACTGGCCGGGCATCCTCAGTTGCATCTCCTCTGATATATCTGCGGACGACCGTGCAAGAAGAGTTAGCTAAAATTTACAAGTACAAGTAAATAAAGATGTACAAAAATAAAGAAAGAAGAAAGGCTAACCAGTGGAGAAGCTTGGAGGAGAGAGATTGATGGGAGGAGGCAGCAAAGAGGCCTCCCCATCGTTCTCTGGACGACCAGCATCAGCATCGCTGGCCGACTGACTAGCATGTAGCCAGTCAGATTTTTTGACTATCTCGACCCCCGCAATCGTGAAGGGGCCGGTCATTTTTTCTGGGGTTGACTTATCCCCACCGTCCGAAGGGACGGACTCATCGTGGACCTGATCAGCAACAGGTTCCACGGGCTTGGAGACCCCGCTTTGTGTCAGCCGGGGCTGTTCTCCTTGAGACTGCGTTGTAGCAGTCTGCGACTTCGCCTTAGCCGCGGATTTTGAAGACGTCTTGGAAGCAACCGTCTTCCTCCTTTTAGATGTGTTCGCATCAGGAGTGGGCGTGGCCGGCTGCTTCCTCCTAGCCTTCGGAGTGGAGGAGGACTGCAAGAAACACAACCAAAGTTAGAAAATTTTACAAGACAAAGAATATGCTGGCGTCCGTGTGAATTGGGGAAGGAACATCCTTCCAGCATGCCTGAACGGACGTAAAGCGTCCGCGCAAACTCAGGAAGCAGGCTCCTCCCAATATAGCAGAACGGACACAATGAGGAAGGAGAAATTCAAAAAATAAACTAAGTGTTTACCTCCTTGAGTTACTCGTACATCTTAAAACGAGCCTTGTATCTAGCCAAGTCCACCTCGGACATCTCCACCCTCCCCTTTCTGGGCCGAGTCAAGCATAGCGTACGCCTCTGCTGCAAAGAGAAAAAGCAAAGTGTTAGAATATTTTTCTAAAAATTTTACGTGCGTACAAAAAGTTTATATATCTAAGTGTCCACCTTGGGGCATGTTCTGGTACAGGCCGTACGCAGACATGAAGATAGGGTCCCTAAGCCAATTGGCAAGAGGAACCCAATGTCTAGGGACACGTTCAGTTTTGTTACCCCGCTTGACTCGGTTGACCTTGAAGTACTCAAGCTGGTGCTCATGGCTAGGATGGATGGGCGGCTTGTCAGGTCTATGGTCTCCGCGTCCGAGCTGAATAGGTTCTGGACGGCACTTGTTCATGCGGAGGTTGAACTCCGCATCTTGAGTTTTGATGCGGTAAAAGCGGTGCTTCCAGTCCCTCCATTTGCTGACACGGTCGACCACGACCATGTAATCCCTGGTCGCACTCAAGATGAGCCAACCATCCACATCCTTCTCCAGCCGAGTGAGTGAGTGCATCTCACAGAAAACTGCAAAGTCTGGCGTGAAACCCTTGCAGATGCACGTCACTAGGTACCCAAAAATATTCATCCAACTGTTTGGCGTCAGTTGGAAGAGGCCAATATCGTATTCGTCCAGAACTGTCCGGACGAATGGATGAAGAGGGAAGCGAAGGCCCACATCCAAGGCGGCCCTGTAAACGCAAAACGCCCGTTTGCGCGGCCTTTCCTCATCCCAGGTAGCCACAGCAATGGCTTTCCTGGGTACTTGTATTTCGAATCCCTCCCCCAAATGGAGGGACTCCTTGTACTTCTCAAAATCCTTTTTGAGGAACTTCAGGGTCGTCTCCCCAACCGTACAGGCGTATGGGTCCCTGAAGTTGTCAATGTTGGCGACGTTTTCCTCGGCCGCCGCCTCACCTTAGGCCGTCTCACCCACGGCCTCTTTCTCAACTTCTTCTTCTTCCATTTGGTGAGAAGGAGCACTCCCAAACTCTGAAGACAGCACCCTGTCCAGGTCTGCTTCCTCGGCCGAGCTTCGGCCTCTTGAGCTCTGTACGCCCATGGAAGAAGGAACGCCCTCCTCAACTAATGGACGCTTGCCTTTGTCCTTGGCAGCGTCCGCCTGATTTCCCGAAGGAGGGGCGCTGCGAATAGGCAGGTTGGACGGTTCTCTGATTGAGATTCCCGTCAAGGGTCTGTCCGCCCCGCCCAGTTGAAGCAGAGGTTGAGAAGAAGAGGGGACGGACGAACCAGAAGCGTCCGCCCCAGGATTGGAAGGATTGTCTTTGCGGGCTACCAGTTCGGCCCCATCCATGACTGAACTGGCAAATTGAGGGAACCTAAGTTCCGGAGCAGGAGCGGACGAGGCGCCTTCAGCTTGTAGGCGTTCCTCGAAGGAAGAAGTGACCTCCACGGCCAAGTGATGAGAGCCAGTGGAGGCGGTCGTTGTTTGGGTGGTGGAGTTAGTCTCCACCATTGTACTTGGGTTACTAGGGTCATAGGGGACCCTAGGGTGAACCAGACTGCCGTCTGGGTTCCTGGCCGCATGACGCTCACGCGTACGCATTGTTCTTGTCATTGCCTGTTGGGACAGAGAAGAATAAGTGGGGGTGAGTATGTACACATCAGACATAGACTCATTCCAAGGAGGAGACAACTTTTCTCCGTCCACTCTAGACTCCTCAGTCCCAGGCGAACGGCCGGCCTCATGAGGAGAGTCGGACGAAGCCGAGTATGGATCCAGAATTGAAGTAAAAGAAAAAGAAAACAAGTAAAAATAAAAGAGAAAATGTAGACGGCCTACCTTTGTACGTTCTGAAAACTTTGAAGGTGGTGGTGAAGTTCTTGAAGGTTGACCGGAAAACTCAAAAAATGCCCGGAAAACTCAAACTCACGGCGGCGCTCTTGAAGATTAAGGGAAAAATAACTTTCTCTCACTAGAATGCTCTGACTTCTCTCTAGAATTCACAATTGGGTAAAGTGTGAAAATGAGAATTCACTTCCCATATTTATAGAATGAACTCATGGGGGCAAAATGGTAAAATCATTTTTCCCGCCTAAACATTCAAACAGTAATTTCTTGAGAAATTACTCGAAGAAAGGGACAGAACGACGTTAGGGTTCTGTTAACTTGTGAAAAAATCAGACGGACAATTGACGGCACGTCAAAGTGAGTTGAAATGAGTTAAGTGACAAATTCAAGAGCTTTACACCTTCAACACTTAGTCTCCAAAACTCGAGAATATCTAAGAGGAAAAAGCGTCCGCCCAGTTCTCAGACGTCTAGTCCAAAAGGAAAAATTCAGACGTACGCAGCATGATTAA
Source organism: Chenopodium album (assembly GCF_948465745.1). Classification (NCBI taxonomy): domain Eukaryota; kingdom Viridiplantae; phylum Streptophyta; class Magnoliopsida; order Caryophyllales; family Amaranthaceae; genus Chenopodium; species Chenopodium album. Next base: position 17,128,481 of record NC_137854.1, on the reverse strand, counting down.
AGAGCCAGAGAGTACGTCTGAAATCATGGAAGCCCAGTTTATCTCAACGAAAATATGTGGACGCTCTAGGTAGTTAGGAGATAGGCTCCTCCCAGAGTATCAGAACGTCCAGCCTCATTGTTGTGGCCGCTCTGGGTAGTTAGGAAATAAGCTCCTCCCAGAGTATCAGAACGTCCAGCCTCATTGCTGTGGCCGCTCTGGGTAGTTAGGAGATAAGCTCCTCCTAGAGTATCAGAGCGTCCAGCCTCATTGCTGTGGCCGCTCTGGGTAGTTAGGAGATCAACTCCTCCCAGAGTATGAGGACGTCCAGCCCAAAGTAAGTGGACGTCCAAATGAACTCAGAGATTAAGCCTCACTCAGAGTACGAGAACGTCCAGTACAAAGTATGGACGTCCAAATGAGCAAGAAGACAAGCTCACTCCAGACTACGAGGACGTCCATAGCAAAATATATGGACGTCCAGGTAGTAAAAAGAGCCTTGAATCAAAAGTATATGGACGTCCAGGGCAGATGGGAGGCAAACCCAACCCAAAGTACCAGGACGTCCAGAATGCAAGATCAGAGGAGGCGGCCAGTAAGTGTACGAGCCACCCCCTCTGAGGGGCAAATGTTTAGGGTAAAAATACCCCAGGTACGTGGCCCAATCTCATAGTGACACGTGGCCCAGTAAAAAGGCGACACGTGGCCCTATGAGAGTGAGACACGTGTCCACCTGTCAGGGTGACACATGTCAGCCATCTCTAAATACCCTAATACAACATCAGAAAGAGAAAAAGGCCCTGATGACCTCAGGCCCAAATCCTGAGAAACCCTTGAAAGCCGTAAAACGGCGCCCCCCGTGACACGTGGCGACCTCTGATTGCGCAGCCAATCATGTCACGAGATTCTAGGGCATAAACCCTAGAGGGGCATATGTTCCCACCCCTATAAATGCCCCAATCATTTATGATGGGAGGGGTGGATTTGGACGTAACATCAATATAGAGCACTAAAAGCTCCAACTTCTCTCTACTTTCTCTCTCTAGCCTTTTCCGGTTTCCGATCACTAACTTGATCGTCGGAGACGAATATTCCGATCACCGGAATATTCGTTATTTTGCAGGTGTCCGAGTCTCATTGTCAGCAAAGCGTGACCAGTATCCGAGGGAATCACAAAAAACCCCGAAACACTATCTATCCCACATTTCCACATAGTCGCTACCACTCTAATTCTTCTCACCTTCACTCTTGGTCTCTGTCTATAATCCATGTAATTTGAGTTCTAGGAACAAGGGGAAACTAGCCAACCATATCACCTTTCTTTCATGTTCGAGCTCCAATTTGAAAGGGGCTCCACCACAGTTACTCTAGGTCTCTAGCCACGAACAGATCGATCTAACCGCTCCACCACCATCACTCTTGCCAAGCACTGTCACCTTGACGACCGTGGGATTCTTGATTTGTTCACTGACATACTTTTCTTTTGTGTCATGAGTTAAGTTAGGCATAAGATTATTTTAGATTCTAATTGTTGAAATTTCGTAGTGTATATTTTTAGATTTTTAGATTTTATTTTTGTAACTTATATGGAAAATTTTCTATTGTAATGTTTAATTACTATAATACTCTTATTTGCGTGTTCATCAATTTCCTTCTTTCCTTAAAAGCTAAAGCATATACGAGTACATAGGTTTTTTTAAAACAAAAAACTAGGAAAAGGTAATCTGGTCTAAAACCGGAACCGGACCTGTTGATTTAGGTCCAGTACTCCAAAAATTACGATTCCGGTTCAGGTCCGGTCCGATCCAGTTTTGGACCGGTGTGCAACCCTAACTGTATTTGTTTTTATTAATCTTCCTCATGAGAGACCTGAATGCTACAGTTGTATGACACGAGCACTTATAAAACAACGAATGTTTCGGTCGCCTCTGAAGCTTAAGTTACCACTTGGAAACACAAAATGTTGACTAAGAAAATAGAGTCTAGAGGGCAAATGCCTTGAATATTGTATTATATGAAATTGTGCTATTATTTAATAGTTGGGGTATTTTTAATGGTTCGGATTCGCGTGCACTATGGTTCCTCGCCTCAAAAAGGTGAACCCATGATTGGCTTCCAATATGTATGTTAGACACGTGTCATGGGCAATGCTAATTTCCGTGGTTTTTCTCAAGTTTCAGGCCTTTACAGATTACGACTTTCATAAGTTCCATTATCTTTAGAGGGCTTTCTGTTGCCACGTGTCACACTCTAATTGATCATTCTGGGCTAAGTGGGAGGACACATGTCAACTTTTGTATGGGCGGCCACCTTTTGCCCTTGGTTGGTCCACATAGAAAGGGTTTTTGCCCTATAGAGTAATCGTTAAGTGGTGGTAAATTTAAAACATTTGGCAAGTATAAGGTTGTAAATTCCAAAAAAATACATTACTCCTTCCGTTTGTTATTTTTTTTGCCTAATTTGACTTTTCACGATCTCCAAGACGCGTGTTAAAACGATTTTATCTCCATTTTCATATATGTAAAAAATATAAAACTATGAGTAGATATTAACAAAATATACGTGAAATGGATCCAATAAGATCCCACATGACGGTATTATCCCGTATAGGTTCATAGTATTTTGTAGTCAAAGATTTTAAAGTTTGACTTAAACTTTTGTAATGAGGTAAAAAATAATGGATAGAGGGAGTATAGACAATCTATCTATCTATAATTATACTAAAATAGAGGGGCACTCAAACTACAGCTTGACACGTGTCGCTCTATAGTTAAAAATTTTCTTGCTCGTTTTTCCAACCCTATATATATCAATTAAATCTTATTGTGTTATTAAGATTTGACAAGGTAAAGTCATATCCCCTAATCAAAAGTAATTACCTAAGTCCTCTAACTAAAGTAGATAGGGAAGTAGGGTCGAATCCACAGGGAAACTGGTCTTTCTATTCCTAATTAATTAATATAATCTAAATTATTAAGGTAACCAATTTGGTGTTTGTAATAGGAAACTATACTACAGAGATTAAGTTTAGGTAGAAAATTAATAATAAGGAAGACTAGGGTCACAGGTTCACCAATAATTAATATTCCGGGATAAAACATAACAATCAATAATCAACATTGCACAGATAACATGATTAACAGGCTCTCGCAATTTATTAATCAACATAGATCTAACAGGCTCTCTGCAATTTACTAGATCTAAGTTCCTATTGAAAATAGCCTTTAATATTAAATTAACATCTGCTCGATTCATCAATTCAATAATGCTAAACATTTACAACCAAATTACATCTGCTCGATTCATAACCCAATTGCAAAGAATTAAAACAATTCAATAAGAAATTATCATGCAATATCAATAATCAATAATAACAAATTATCCCTTCATATTAATTATGGATCCCCATAAACCCTAGAATTAAACTACTCAGACATGATTAAAACTAAACTAAACAAACCAAATAAACTAAACATAAATAAAATTGATAAGCAATTAAATAAAACAATTAAAGTAAACATATGAGAAAACAAGAATATGAAATCAATAAAACGATAAAAGAACTTAAAAGTAATTTAGCTAATAGAAGTCAACTAATACGGTTAGGAAATTGACGAAAAGCAAATAGAACTACGTAGTAATAATCCTAAGCAATAAGGAATCTAATAAAGCTGCCTAATAACAATTCTGAAAGCAAAAACAAAATTATCAAAAGCTAAAACTAACAATCTGACCTCCTCCCTTACGTAATACTACTACTCCTTATTTATATGAAAAGGAGTTCCACTAAAACTAGGATTAGGAAAAGTACTCCGTGCTACTGGGCTAATAACCGATCGGGCCACAGTCAGCTCGATCGGGCTCGGCTGTCTCACAGCCCACAAAGTTGACTTTTATCTTTGGGCTTTTACTCATTGGGCTTCCTTCACTTGCATGCTTAGCTTGAGCATCTAAGTAGTCGCGACCTTTATTTAGCCTCTTTACTTGAACCGAGCCCTTAATCACCGACTCAAATTTCTCCAACTCGACCTTGGGCTTAAAATATACAGTCATAAAATACGATCCGACTCTAATATTTTCGTAGTGGCTCAATAAGCTCGGAAATTGTCATAAATCTGCAAATTCCTACAAAATAATACTAACTCTACGAAAACACTAGAAAACGTATATTAGTAATAAAAATAGCTTCGCAGAGCTCAAAAAAGCACAAATATGACCGTGGGACGAGGAATATATATATATATATATATATATATATATATATATATATATATATATATATATATATATATACATATATATATATATATATATAAATATATTCTAGACCTAATTTTTGTTGAACTTGATTTATAGAAATTATAATATTACAAATTGATCTTTTGGGATATTCTTGCCGTGAAACAATTTATATCATTCTTATTTAGTTAACTTATTGAATGGATTTACCTTAGTGTAATCATTATGATAGCAAAATCAATTATTAGCAGATACAATATTTGATTCTAGAATACATAAGATGCATATAGTATTATTTTATAAAAGATGCATATATTTTTATTATATAAACTATGCATATAATTTTATTCCCAAATAATAATAGGACATATCTCAATATTAAACCACGTTTGTCAGCAACATTATTATAATTTTTAGGAAACTTGATTGATTATAAAAAATAATCTCGGAATGTATGTAGTTTATCTTTGGAGTAATAATAATATTAATAAAAATCTAATGTGATTAAAAGTTGCCACAAAACAAATAAAAGTTACCCCAATGTAATGAACATGCTTAATGATAAAGTTAATTTCTAAAAATGTGTAAAAATCAAATGCTAGTGAGTGAAAGTAACTACATTACCTTTATAAAACATATCAATGTTTATTTCAATTAAAATCATATCATCATTAGAATTATCATTTAAAAGTTAAAAGTTATCAATTACCCAAAAATTTGGTTCGATGTACACTAATAATATTAATGTAAATCGGGTGTACACAAAAGTTTTTGTACATGTTGTGAGTTTTTTTTTCTTTAATATGGTCTCCAATAAAGCTACACGGTCCCCATTAGATATTTGGGGAATACAACGTGCTTTGTGTACGGTTGACCACACCATGTGACCGCTTGTACATCGAACAAAGTAACCCTATAACACTGACCAAGTAAATCTTCTTGTAGTACTGACTAAATAACCTCTATAACATAGTCGAAGTAACCCCTACAATCACATATGAAAGTTGGCGTGGTCTCTATATATTAAGTAGACAATTTTATTTACTCTAGGGTAATGTTTATTTGTGTTCAGGTAGCTTATGATTATTTTAGGGGAAACTTACAACTGATAGTAAACATTTATTGTAAACCTAATACAAACCTAATATTTTAAAAAGTTTGTGTCTACATAGAGAGTATGTTTTATCATGTTGATCAAGATAATAGTACACATGAAGGGTAATGTACTTAATATTAGTCTATTGGATATGTGAATGTGCTTGATACATTCTGATCCAAAAGGGAAAATATAATCGAGATATTAGAGGTGATCATTTACGGGTTTGGGCGGGAAACGGGACGGGCTTATAGTTTATACTTTGTCCGACGGGCTTAATCACGCAAACTGAAGCCCTTTTATGCTGGGTTGACAATTTGTCCATACCCACCCTATCAAATGAGACGGGCTTTGTACGTGGGCTAACGGGCTTAAAATCTTAGTTCTTATTTTATTATTTTTATGACTTTGTTTTAATTATTATAAACACTTAGTAATCTTTTTATTATTTATTTATGTTACAATTGTTTTGATTAAGTTGTCTTAAAAATTTCTTGGTCACAAATGATAAGAGAATTTTTAAAAAAATTGAAATTGTGACATATGTTAGTACGTGAAAAATTATGAACGAACAATATAATAAATTAATAAGTCTCTGATGATAAAATATATATAAAAAAATAGTTACTGTAGCTAATAAATACTTAGAGTCTAATACACTTTCTTTGTGTGTATATATATATATATATATATATATATATATATATATATATATATATATATATATATAGTTTAACTAACTAAAAAATTTATTAAATTATTTTTATTAAAAGGGTCCGATGGGCTAGCTCGCGATACAAATAGTCTTACCCATGTCCACCCATTTATATTAGCGGGCCGGGCTGGCCCTAGCCCATCCAAATATTCAAAATTTCCCAAAATTGTTGTCCAAACCCGCCCATTTTACTGGCCGGGAAAGGCGCGCTTAGCGGGTTGTCCCGTCTATGAACAACTCTACAAGATATGTAGTGAAAAACGACTTTTTTATATCATTATTTCAATTTTTTTATATTCAACAATGAATTGGAAATATTATACATAGTATTAAGTAATGTGATAAATGGGCACACATTATTGTGAGTAACATCGTCATGATGAAATTATAAATAATCAATTTTTGTAAAAGATTTCACTATTAGACATTAATCTAATTATAGTTTAAATATTGTGAAATTTAATAGTTGAACTTTATAAACCGTGCAATTGCACGGGTACTATACTAGTAAGTATCTAAGTTAGATAAACAAAATGTGGTAAATACCATATATCTATTTTTTTAAATTTAAAACAATAACTATACTGACACTATAATTATACTTAGATTTGAATATGCAATGGCATGAGATCTAAACTAGTAAAACACAAAGTGTAACCTTAAATTCAAAACAGAGTGAATAATCATTTTACAAAATTGATTATACGTTGCTTCTCCTCTAATCTAAATCAAATCTAAATCAACTTGTGCCAATCAACACTAGCATAGACATCAAACTATCAAAGTAGAAGAGACCCCAAACCATACAATATACAATAGTTTATTAGATTCTTAATTGTACTTTATTAATTTATTATCATCATCATTATTATTTTTAATATTGACTATTGAATGAAAAAAAAATTAAAAATGAAAGCAAAGCAATGATGCCATAATTTTTCTAACAAAAGAAAGCCAGCGAAAATAAAAAATAAAAAAAAATAAAAAAACCCACCCAACTCAACCCAACCCAACTGTTCCAGACTACAGACTTTTTTGCTTTTCCCACCTCTTCACCAAAATTCTCTTTCTCTCTCTTCAACCTTCATTCTTCATCTTCTTCTTATTCTTCTTCCTTTTTTCTTCAGTAGCAGATTCATTTCTAGAGAGAGAATTTTTAGAGAGAGAAAGTTGGCGATCTCTGTGTAGTAGAGAGAAAGCTTGATACTGATTATCAATGGCGACTTTAACATGGCGGAAAGCTTACGGTGCCATTAAAGACCACACCAAAGTCGGTCTTGCTACTATTAACAGTGATTATAAGGTTTTTGATTCTCTTCTTCCTTTTTTTTTTTTTCGTGATTTTGCCCTAATTTTTCCGATTTTTTTGGTCTGATTTTTGCCTATTTTTGTGCGATACTAGGATTTGGATGTTGCGGTTGTTAAGGCAACGAATCATGTCGAGTGTCCGCCAAAAGAGCGACATCTTAGAAGTGAGTAGAATTACATGATTTTTGTAGTTTTTTTGTGGTAGATCCGTTTTTAGTGGATTGAGAATTTGTTGATGTTTGGTAATTGATTTCAGAGATTTTGCTTGCTACATCTGCAATTAGGCCTAGGGCTGATGTTGCGTATTGCCTTCATGCTCTTGCTCGCCGATTAGGCAAGACTCGTAATTGGACGGTACTGTCTTAATTTTTAATTAGTATCATATAATCATGATTTTGTCAAGTATATTTTAATTATTCTTTGTGTGCTTGCATATTTTATGTATTGTTTTACTTTTTCTCGTTTTATGACCATTTCTCTGTGAATTTATAAATGAAATGATACCTCTTGCTCACTCGGCGATGAATTTTGGGCTAAAATTTAATCATTTTTTTTTTTTTGCTGTGAATTAGTATTATTTTTGTCGAGACTGAGTTTGTTGGTTCATCATATTGATCAGTGTCAGTGACAAACTTTTACAGCATATTATGCGAAAGCCAGGCTTTTCAATGTTGAGAGGTTCTTTTGTTTTCAGGGGAAATGTAGTCACTGCCTTGAAAAGAATTGTAGGATCTGATAGTGTATAGATTTATTATTTTGTTCGAACACTTTTCTTTTTCGTGTGTCCTAAATTTATTGGAACACTTTGTTTATGGAAAATAATACATTATTAGGGCCCTAGTCCCTCTCGCATTCTATTATAGAAAACCCCTATCTCACATCACATTTACTTTCCTATTAAATAATAATTGATAACATTTCAATAACTTAACACGTAAAACATTCTGCTCATACAAAATTTCGAACTATTGGCACTCCTTAAGATTTTGCACTGGGTTGTGCAAATTTATTTGTCTGTTCCATTTTGGTGATTTTATCTACTCCTCTATCTTCATGCTTTACTAAGGTTGGGTAGTACCCATGTTGCATCGTGCATGTTCTCTCGTGAGCAGGCTTATCACTAGTCAAAAGAAAATGTGTTGGCCATCTATGGATTATTCAATGTAGTCTTTTACTAAACGTAGCAAATTTATTGTTATCTCAGCTATAATAGTTTTTTTCTATTACCTAATGCATCCATACTTGTCTTTTAGATTGAGCTATTTCATATTGAAATCAAGATGGATTCATTTATATGAATATTGTTTCATCTTGGACCTTTCCTATTCATGCTTTTTTTCTTATTCCCTCTATTTCACTAAAATGGTTTAACTTTTATGTCAAAGTTTGTAATCTTTGATGGAGTATTTCCATTCATACAAGTGTTAAAAATATTAATGTGCAAGATCTTGTTTGATTTATCTTAAAGTACTAAGGGTAATAAATTTTATTATTTTTACCAACACATAATTATTGGTAATACTGGTCAAATGTGTGAAATGAGTATTGCAAAAAAAAGTGTAACTAATTAGTGAAGCGAAGGTAAAATCTTTTGGACAATGGACTCTGTAGGATTTTGTCTTGTATGGAGTAATGGAAATTTAATATTGCTTGTGGCACCACTTCATGCTGACCTTCTGATCACATAGAAGGAAGAAAACCACAGTCGCGATTGGTTGATATGGCATCTCATGCAGTCTTGTTGTGAATTGACGAATGGAATTTATTCGACGTTGTCATTTAGTTGCAGCATATCTCTACATTATTGTTCAAAATATACTTCTTATCTCTTTGAACATTATTTTGTCGTTCAGTATGTAGTTGAAGGTGTTTTACTGTATAGTGACTATATTTTGTGAGTGTAATTTTTTGAATTTAATTGCCTAATTGATGTTTAATGGCTTTAATATAGGATTAAAACGATTGATGCCATTAAAAATCAGTCTTTATTGAAATGTTTAGCACTCTATGCAAACATACACAACGTGAGTATAAAATATTATAAACAAGCATACCATGGGTCAACTAGTTGTGAATTTATCATAGAATAGCATCTTGCCATCTTCATAATTTAGGGTCCTTGATTTAATTCCATGGTGCTGATCGATCAACTAACTGTCATTTCCTTTTGCTTGTGAGTTTTGGGCCCTTGACGTAAAGCATGATCCATTTATCATTTTTTCTATGCTACATAGCTACAGTTATATATGCGACAGATCTGAACTTCACTACATTTGCTGAATTACTTTTTGTTGGAGAGAATCCATTGATTTGGTTACTGATGAAAGTAATGTGTACATGACTGTATGCCTGTCCTGCTTCATGAATAATTATGATTTTGTTGGCAGAATCTTAGCTGTAAGCTATAGTTTATGATGCATAGACTTATGAGGATTCTTATGTTGTTTTTTCTCCACCTTAATGAACAGGTTGCACTGAAAACATTGATAGTTGTCCATAGGCTATTGAGAGAGGGTGATCCAACTTTTAGGGAAGAACTTCTTGGTTTCTCACAACGTGGGCGTGTACTGCAGCTCTCCAATTTCAAGGATGACTCGAGTCCAATCGGTTGTCCTTTAGTCTTTTTCTTGGTTATGCTTGTTCATTTTCATGTGTTCAGATTGCTTCTCTCTTTTCTCCATGTTGCAACATCTTATGTATAGTGTTATAATTGAAAATTGCAGCTTGGGATTGCTCTGGTTGGGTTCGCACTTATGCACTTTTCTTAGAGGAACGGCTTGAGTGTTTCAGAGTTTTAAAATATGATATTGAAGCTGAGCGTCTACCAAAACCTGCTGATGGGCAGGAGAAGGTGTGTATTTTTACACTTTTTCCTCTTGTATGTTTAGTTATTTATTTAAAATTATCACTATGTTCTGATTGGAAAATATTAGTATATGTTAGATGTGTTAAAGATGATGGATCCATTACATATTTGCTAGACACTCAAACGCATGGCTGACTTAAAATTAGTTTGCCTGATTAATTGGTTTATTTACTGGCAGATTCGTGCAAGTTATGTCATTTTAATACATTTATCTCTTTAGAAATTATGAGGCCATAGATAACCTCATGCTGTTTAAGAATAATTGGTGGTTTTGAAGCTAGAGTAAATGCTACAATGAGGAATGAGGGTTCCTTAGTTTGGCTGAAAATCTTAGGTTTGTTAAGTGCTAGGTACTTTGAAGGGCATAGAGTTCCTAAAGATCAGATGTAAGGTATGACTGTATGAGATGTAGGCATTCCATTAATCCTTGGGAATTGCTTCTTTCTTAAATTAGGGATTGATCTTTTTATTTTTTATTTTTTTAATTATATACTCCGTATTTTTATTTTTTAGCTATATTTTGTGTTATAACTTATAAGTAAACTGTTGCTCCATAAGTCCATATAAAATTTGCATACTACTCACAGTAGTAAGAGAAATCATGTCAATGGGTTTTGGCTGAGTGTGACACCACCTATGCTGCTACCTAATCAACACCCCTACACAGGCCAGTTGACCAACCTTTGCTCTCACTGCTATCTGACCAACTATCGTTGCTGCTGCCAGCCTGCCACTGCCATCTGACCAAGCATTGGCCCACAACATCACCTAACTAGCCTCCACTACCCCTGTTACCTGACAGAGTGACAGTCCTACTTAACCAGCCATCAAGAATTGACCACCCACTGAAACATCCACCACCAACAAACCAATCACCATGACCACCAAAAAGTGGTGGCGCCTTTGAATTCTCTCTCTTCCCTTGGTGGTGGAAATCAGAGACAATGCCCCGTATTGGTTGTTGGAAGTGGCTGGGTTAGTGTTGAGTTGAGGTGAGGTGAGGTGAGGTTGGCGATGGTAGTTGTGTGGGCTGGGTGGGTTTCTTGGTTGGTTGGTGAGAGTCTAAAGAGGGGAGGGGCAAAAATGTCCTTAGACATCGTGGTTTGAGTGATATTCTTCTGGAAATTGCAATATCTGTAGAAAATTTGTGTACAGCTGTAAAGTAGATACGCAATGCTGCCCATGGCTCATGTGTTGGCCACCTCTTAATTCTCCTTTGTGGTTAGTAACCCTTTTGATTTCTTAGCTTTTGTATTTTCAAAGGTCAAAAATAGAGAAAAAAACATCTGTGAGGCTGAGAATTGATTAGAAGTTCTGAAAAGCTGGAGAAAAGTTGAACTAAGAGCAACTCCAATGGCAAGCTAATTGTCAAATTAGCTTGCCATGCCACCTAGGATTGCAAACCTATTCAGTCTTCTAGCTAATTTATACCACAATGGTTAAGCTAACTGTCATTTAGTTTTTTCAATTTTATTTTTTAAATAATTAATATTTTATGCGAGAATTAATTTCTAAGCTAATTAGCTTAGCCTAGCTAATTTGCTTGGCCAAGCTATTTATATAACTAACTTGAATATTATTAAAATTGCAAGCTAGTCCCCAAAAGCAACCATTGGAGTTGCTCTGATGAGTAGAAAAATTAGAAGGGTTGGAAACAGAATAGAATCATTCCAAAGAAGTTAAATGCTCACGGAATCCTTCTTGTTACCACAAACTAGGAACTCTAGTGCTCTAGAGCAGAGGATCTGAAGAAGGGTGGGCATAGTAGATGGGTGAAGATGTGAGGAGGGAATGAAGCTAGAGAAAGGGCAGAAGGTCTGTTAATGACATTGAGGGCAAGCCTAGCATGCAAGTTTCTTTGTCCCATTCCTCCTTGTTCACAATAGAAGCATAATGTTTTGGAACTTTGCTCATTGCTTACTCTACCCTCTTTCTGCTAGGTGAGCCATGAGTGCACAGTGTTGTTCACATCATTATCCTTGCTGTTTCTTGGCTTTTTGCTATGTACTCAGTACATCCCTTATGGTGCCCTGTTCCTCCGCATTCCTTAGGCGCACTATTTTGAACTAAAGTTTGAGGAAAAACATCACCAGAAGGGCAAACTCCCGTTATTGGACAGTTAGCATGGGAAATGGCATCATGCTCTTGTAGTCATAATCTCATATGTGAAGCTAGCTAGGTTTAGCCACAAAATTATTATCAGAATTAGTGTGAAATATTAATGTGCTTTGTATTGTATTAAACATCATCTGTTTTTATATATATATATATATATTTTGAGAAATACTTAACTTTGCTATTTGAATCGTTACAGGGTTACAGTAGAACCAGGGATTTGGATTCAGAGGAACTTTTGGAGCAGTTGCCAGCCTTGCAGCAGTTGCTCTATCGTCTTATTGGATGCCGGGTATCTGGTTTCTCCTCTTTTAACTTTCCCCTGATTAATTTAATGTTTAATTTTTCTTGACTATTTATTTCTCATAACAGCCAGAAGGTGCCGCTCTTGGAAATTATGTGATACAGTATGCACTTGCCTTGGTATGTAAAAGCGTATCTATGGATTTTTTTCAAGTGCTTTACTAAGCTTGATGTGCAGGCTTCTGTTGGATACTTCCATAAACATAGTTATATTTGTCTGTTTACCAATATATTGAATTTTTTTCTGTAAATTTTATGATGCTTGAAGAAAATGAGTTTATGGTGGAACATTGGTGTAATTTATGCTTTAGAAGACATTTTGTTGTTTTTTGTGCCCTTATGCTATTAAATTGACAATACTCAAAAATCTGATAGTCTTTTGAGCTTGATTCTCAACCTTGTGGTAAGCGTTAACTAGAAACTTATCACTTAAGTATTCATGAGCTATTCTTAAGCTTTTTTGGCGCTAGATTTACGGGTATACCAGATTATCAGGTTGTGATTGATGATGTGAGAGAATGAATGTATGCAAGTTTACATTCATGACAGTGGTGTATACAAATTTTCTTGAATAGTTATATTGATAGAGGAAATACATATTGGTAAGAAAAGAAAGTAACATAATTTATTGGCTGCATTGTTGTTGCTTGCTGGCCTCTTGTTTGTATTTCCTGCTGATGTGGGCCATATAACTATTGCCAACTTATTTATTACTATCTGGTGATGGTATCTATATTTCTCGCAACCTATATCATTTGTATAATATGGAGCATGTCTGTTGTTTAAGTGTTTTATGGAAATCCATTTTCTGACGTAAGTAATGTTAATGAGTTTGTTAAGTTCTAAAAGAGTGTACAAGAGGTTACCTAACTAATGTTAAGGTCACTCTTCCCCATCAAGGTTACCCATGAATCTCACCTCCTAAAAAGTCAACTTCTTATTTACAAGCCTTGCTCCGGAGATCTGTGATTAGCTGAGTAATTAAATATATGACTAGTAATTTGCAAGTTGCTACACTGTCAGATTTGGGTTCTCAGTTACATATTCCCCTCTCTCTTACTTTTTAAATGCTACGTATTGAGTATCTGTTACCAAGATTACTATATGAATTATGGTTGTTTGACTCTTATTCATCTTTGCATTTGACATTTATATGCTGTCTGAATCATTCCACTTTTCTTTCTTGTTACAGGTTCTTAAGGAGAGTTTCAAAATATATTGTGCCATTAATGATGGAATTATTAATCTGGTTGATAAGGTAAATTGGATTTTTACGAATGTCACATATTAAGGCACTTGTGTAACGAGTCACACTGAATTTCATGTTTTCTTGTGGCAGTTTTTTGAAATGCCAAGACATGAAGCTGTAAAAGCCCTTGAAATTTATAGAAGAGCTGGCCAGCAGGTGATGATAATTGATAATTACAGCTTCCTAAATGTTATTGTTTTTAAGCAGTACTTCCTATAGCAGTCTTTTTATTTTATTTTACTAGATTGCATCCGTGCTAATGCACGGGATATATATAGTATGTATAGTTAGAAAGAAAAAAAAAAAGTATTGTAGAAGTGAGTTATGGAATTTTCTTTTAAAAAAATTTATTTGGATAAAGGAAGTTATTTGGAGTTTATTGCGAGGAAAAAAAAGAAAAATAAAAACAGTGCACAAAATTGCAGGATTGGAGTTTTGGAGGAATTTGTTGAGAACTAAAAAACAACTCTTAAATTATATTAAAGTTTTTTTTTTTTTTTTTTTTTTTTTTTTTTTTTTTTTTTTTTTTTTTTGGGGGGGGGGGGGGGGTGGTTGTGTAAAAAATAATGATATTATTAATTAGCTTTTGCTGTATGAACTAATCTTGGGCACTCATTGACATTTTACCTTCTACCATACTATAACTTGTTCGCCTTTATGGTTATTACTTAGAGAGGTGTATATGAAGGGATTATAGATGGCCAGATGGGTTTGTTTATGAAAATTTCTATTTGATATTTTAGGTAAAAAGTAATGACTAAGTTAATAGATTTAAGAATTATCTATATAAATGCACTGAATGGGGACTGAGTTTGATTATTTACTGATTCAGTTGGGTATTGTATATCTTGAAATTTCAATGCAGGCTGCGAGTCTCTCCGAGTTTTATGAGGTTTGTAAAGGATTGGAACTTGCTCGGAACTTCCAGTTTCCTGTTTTGAGAGAGGTAATTATTAGGGGTTTTGTTTAATGTAGTTATATGTGATGTTTTTTTTTTTTTTTGATAATGTTAGATATGGTGGCAATATGTTTTATCTTACTATTGCAGCCACCACAATCGTTTCTTGCAACCATGGATGAGTATATCAGAGAGGCACCTAAGATGGTAGATTTGCCAGCACAGCAGCTGGTAAGTTTGATATCTAAATGGCAGATTTTTTTTTTTTTTAGTCTATTTTTTTTTATTTATACATAGTTATTATCTAGGGGGAAAAATCATATTAGCTTGATGTTGGTTTACCTTTTTGGTCCATAATTTTGAATCAGGAATTTCCGGAAAGGCTTCTACTGACATACAAACCTGAGGAAAACAATCTTTCTGAAGATGATAAATCAACTATTGAAGATCCTCAACCAGTGGCTTCAGATGATTTGACATCTAGTGCTGAAGCTGCTCCTGCTACAACTGAAGCTCCTCCACCTGCTATGAATATGGACTCTGGTGATCTGCTGGTATGTCACTCCTTGATTAGGATGTTATATGTTACTGATGAGATGGCTTCATATGATTGGGTGAAAGTAGTTCCTAAAAGATTGCCATATCTAAGCAAGAAGGGTCAATATGCAGCAGCTTGGGTTTCTCTCTTTTCATCCTTCCAAAGAAAAAGAAAACCTTATCCTTTAATCATATGCACCATTGATGCTTCTGAAATCGTTTTATCTGATGAAACCATAGTGCACACACATATATGGGAAAAAAAAGGGAATATGAGGGATGAGTGGGGATAAATTTGGAATATCAAACAAACACGTACCTTTTTGTTCTGCATTTGTCACCGTGCTATTCTTTGGCTCCCTGATTTTTGCTGTCATAATTATTAGTTTTCTGACCACAGGGGCTGAATGATGTTACACCTGATGCAACAGCCATTGAGGAAAGTAATGCGTTGGCCTTGGCCATAGTGTCATCGGGTAAATTTGCGTATTATTTTTCTTCTTACTTTAGTGTATTTCTGTTTGTTCTTTGTTTTTTTTGGAACTAATATTCATATATTTTTTTTTATTTTTGGAATGAGAAGATGCTGCTTCAACCTCAAATTCTGGCACTGCTTCAGCCAATTTTGATCCATCTGGCTGGGAACTTGCTTTGGTTTCAACTCCAAGCACCGACATTTCTACTCATACTGATAGGCAACTGGTATGCGGTATCCTTCTCTAGCTTCCCTGGTTTCTACAGCTTAAAATTTGCATATACTTGTCAAGGAACTGTTGAGGAAGCTAGCAAGTAGTGTGCCGTTAAATCTTATCTAGCAGGAAGAGATAAATTGTGTTTCTCTCTTCATCTTGAGAAGCTATCCATCTGAGTTCATTGATGATGCATGTTTTGCAGCAGTACTTTCTCGTTACTTCTTTCATTTTCTTTTGGCTGAACTCAAAATGCTGTATTTGTGAATCATCTTTCTATAAGCTGACATTAGTATTTGTGAATCATCTTGATTTTGGGATGAATGCCAAACATAAATGTCAATTTTGATGAATGCCAAACATAAATGTCAATTTTGAACATTTGGGCTTTAGTTTAGGACACTGCTTTTAACTAGGGATATGGTTAAATGGAAGGTAAAATATCAGTCCCTGAGTAATTTGGCGTATTATATAATTTGCCATGAGTTAAAGGATGTGAGTTAAAATTTAAATGTAAATATTTTTACAGGTTTTGTGTTGCTGGTTTTTTAAAGTTTTGGTTGAATTTTGTCTATGTGGTGTATTTCAAGTGTTATTTTCTGTGGTGTTTGTTTTTTGAAATTATAGTCTACTCGCAGAAATCCATTAAAAAAGGAGAAAAGGTAGGGATGGCTAGATATTCTAATAACCTTTTTTTGCTGTATGTTAAGATCAGTAGTTTAATCTTCCTATATATTGTCGATAAGATATTGTTTGCTAATAAATTTAGGTATTTTAGATTATCACTTCCTTAATATGGCACTGTTATACATCATTTTTCAAATTTTCTATCTTGATTTATTGCTATGATCAATGTTTTTCGATGAGGATTGTTCTCTATTTAGCTTTTGGAAAGAGTGCTCTTTGCTATGATCAATATTGTTTGTTGGGGATTGCTCTCTATTTTGCTTTTGGAAGGAGTGCTCTTTACTAGTTTGGGTGGGGATTGGAACCTAGGTGAAGTAGAAATTCAGTTGGAAAAACCATTTTTTCAATGACTACATTTTCTACACTTAAATTCTAAAATTTAGACTTTTCAAACATGTAATTAGGATTGGACCAGTTTAGCCAGAATTAGATGATGCAAATATGGAACTTGCAGATAGCTACTAGCTTACTATGGCTGCATGGTTATTTGTCCTTGAAGTACATGTTTGTGCAAGCTTCTTGTTGAAATTCTTTTCAATTTAATGCTATTCTAAATTGAGGGGGCTATTTTCTTGATTTTATTGTGGTACCTTCCTGTGGTTCTGGTTTTTGTCATGATTATACCTTACCATGAATCACCTGACTTGGTTTATCATTAGTGATCTCTTTTGCTGTGAAAGAGGCAATTGATCAATGATGCATATTAACTTTATGTTTTATGTTAATAGATAATATAATGAGGATAGGTTATGATCATTGAAGTTGGTAGATTCACTTTTTTGTATGAAAAGAAATGAGTTTGCATCTTCCTTTTACAATGCTGTGTATAAATTTTTATTTCGTGATTTGTTTTGTTTGTGGAGCTTATACAATGCTACAGCTATTTGATACCATTGGCAATATATCTTTCTTTGTAGGCTGGTGGATTGGATTCACTCACACTGAATAGTTTGTACGATGAAGGAGCTTATAGAGCCAGCCAGCAGCCTGTTTATGGTGTACCATCAGCACCCAATCCATTTGAAGTACATGATCCCTTTGCAATGTCCAACAACATTGCTCCTCCTGCTGCAGTTCAGATGAATTCTATGACTCAGCAACCGCCACACAATCCTTTTGGTCCTTATCAGGCTCCTTATCATGCACAGTCACAGGCACCTGTGGGGCTTGGGGCACCAAATCCTTTCGGTGACGTAGGTTTTGGACCATATGCCGTTGCTCCTGTTAATCATCAACAAAATGCAGCTAATCCATTCGGGAATACAGGACTGCTGTAACCCTGATTGGATGCGATTGGCTTTTGGCACATATGGTTTTGGTAAAGTGTGAGGCTATAAAAGTGATGTTAATATGTCTTAGATTTTAGGTATGAGATGTCCATATGATGAAGGCATTTCTACACTGGATCGTCTTATAGTGTAAACCTACTATGATAAAAGAGATTCATTAATCTACTGATCAAGAATAATAATTTTTATTCTTTCCTATTGAGATCCAAATTATGAGGATTGTATATTTTTATTATATGGGGTCGTGTGTAAAAAATATGGTAAATGTAGGGACTCGCCATGGGGTGCTTTGCGAGGTGTAATTTGTATCACTGATACTGCTGTACTTGAAATGTGTTGCCGCATTGATCTTTGTTCTGAAATATGTCTCCTATTTTGTTTGGGATATAGGCCTAATCAGTTATCCTCATTGTAATGTTACCAGTACAGGTTAAGCGTTCTTTTTCTAAAGTCCTATTAAAGTGGTTGAATATATTCAAAACATCATTTTACATCTTCTTGGCGTATTGTCGGATATATTAAAAGGACAATGAATTTGCGCACAAGTTCTTGTATTTTATAGAAATGCAAGCTGGAAAGTTTCTTGTGTTATCTAAAGTCAAATTGGCTGCTATAGAATTACAAACCACGAGTACAAAGATTAGGTTTAGTCACCTTCTGGTTCCATCCAACCTATTGCTTTCTCTCTCTTGACCTCTTTCTTACATCCCACGGCATTGGTATCCACCATGTTTCAAATTGGTATAGCTGTTGAAGTCATCATCACCGCCATCCCAACATTGTCAATCCTCGTTCTCCTACAATCTAGCTCAACAACATCATTTTGTCGGATTAAGCCTCTATGGCGATGTCATACTTCGCTATATAAGCTATGTGAAGAAGAATTGCCCAAGCGGGCCAAGCGCCATTGCTCTTACCTTTGAGACTTGTTAATGTCTAATGTAATTCCGCTTTTGACGTTTGTTAATGTAATTTCGCTTTTGATATGTGTTAATGTATATTGAGGGATTTTCCAAATATCATATTACTTAGTAGGACAACTACATACTACCTCTGTTTCTTATTATTCGCATCTAGAAGAGATTAAAATTGCAACTATTTGCACCAATACCACTCTTTAAGAGAGATTGTTATATACACCCGGGTGTACGGTACAGCCAAGGATATTTGTTTGTTTATTTGATGATAAAATAAGCAATAATCATCAAAATAAGTAAAAAAATACTCTTAGGTGCACCGTGCACTGGGGTGACCCGATGAATACCTTTTAACTTGACCTCCCTTACTCTCTTCACTTGTTTACACCCTTTTATGTTTCAGGTTGACTTAGTATTACGAAAATAGGAATAGTCGAATTCGGCAATTTCAGAACCACAACGCGGAAGATCGGAAGGATGAACAAATTCCTTTCAAAAAAAAAAAAAAAGGATGAACAAATTCCACGTGCATTCTCAATCTACGCGTACATACTCAACTTTCATACTACTCTTTCAACACCTCACTATTGTCGTCGCTAACAACATTAAATATTTAGTCAATTTCAATTTCAAGTCAACTCACCTTTTCTTGCTTTAACATCCCCCCTTCTCAATTTTAGCTAACAATTTCTATCATCAATTTATTTGTTTATTAATTTATTACCTGTGGAAAAGTCAGCCAACTTTTTCCTCACAAACTTCAGATTTTTCAACCTGCTTTTAATATTTTTTTAATCTTTAGTTTTATTCCATTTCTATGGAATTTGATTGAATTTCTGAATCAAAATATGAAAGCCAAAGACTTCATCAAGAGCATGATGAATCCTTTTAAATTCTACTCTGACAAAGGTACCCAACCAAAAAAAAAAAAAAAAAAAAACCCTTTTCTTTATTTTTGTATATTGATTATTATGATTATTACTTTATAATTTGTGATTGTAGCTTAATTTCTAAAGTTTTTGTATGTTTTTTGAATTGGGTATTTGTTAGAAGGCTCAAAAGAGGCAGATTTGCAGAAGATTGCAGCACAAGAGCAAAAACAATTTTCATATGAGACATTAATCAAAGCAACTGATAAATTTCACCCTTCTCACAAGCTTGGTGAAGGGGGTTTTGGTCCTGTTTTTAAGGTATGTTAATTTTGTTTATTCAAATAGAAAATTTGGACCAACAAGTGATTTAGTAGGGGAGTTGTTTCAGCTTAACTAGAGGTTTTGGGTTCGAGCCCAGGGAATGCTCTCCCGGCTCGAACCCGGATCATCTGGATTACTGAGTTGGATATAAGTATGTAAGGAAATTTTAATTGCTAAAATAGAAGTTTGGTTATGCCAAAGTAGTGAAATTGGGAAATTTTTGTGGGTGTAGGGTAAATTGTTGGATGGAAGAGAGGTAGCAGTGAAAATGCTGTCACAGCATTCAAGACAAGGGCAGAAAGAATTCATCAATGAGGCAAAGTTGTTAGCTCGTGTGCAACATAGAAATGTTGTGAATTTGTTGGGTTATTGTACACATGGTGATAATAAACTCCTTGTTTATGAATATGTCTCCCATGAAAGCGTCGACAAGCTTCTATTCAGTAAGATTTCTGTCAATTTGCAATGATTTTGTCTTGTGTTTAGGCTCCGTTTGATTTGATGAGAAATTTGAAAATGATTTTAATGGAAAACAATTTTTATGGAAGAATACAATTGCTAAGTAGTTTTCCATTGTTTGTTTTCTTACACTATAAGCTATGGATACATTAGATTAAAGAAAAAAAGATGGTAAGGATGTGGGAGGAAAATATGGCTTCCACTCCCTTTCATTTCGGGAGGAAAATGCTTTCCATCCTTAGAGAGTTATTTTCCACCATTGGGAAAATTGTTTTTTTTTTTTTTACCCCTTTACAAACCAAACAAAGGAAATTGAGAAAAACTGCATGGAAAAATCATTGATTGTGAGGTAATTTTGTGATGGTAATTGTGGTTGTTAGTTGTCGTGTTACTAGTTCGCATTATGACACTTCTTAATTACATTATGCTCATTGTATTTGAAATATTGTTTGTTTTCTTTACTCATCATAATTGAAGAAGTATTTAAGTATGCTTTGAGCAAGATACTAAATTGAAATGTTGGTTGGTATTGCTAATAAATTCAGGAAAATGGAATGTTTTCTTGGACATTCCAATATAGTGCATGTGACTCTTATATGGAGTAGTTTAGTTTGACGGAGTATTAATATTATGGCCTTTAAAGGGCATACTACTATGTTGCTTGTGGAGGTGGATAGAGCAAAATATTTTTGTAAAAATATTTATATCGATATTAAGGTTACGTATATGAGTTTATCTCTCTTGTACAAGCTCCAACCGAAGCAATCTCTGTAAATAAGAGTGTAAAATTACAGCAAATACTCTAGTTTTTTACGGCGCTAGTAATTGGTTATTCTCTAGGGATGAAACAGCTGATTCTTCCATCATAGGATGACGGTAAAACCCATAATCTAGGTAACTTTTGGGTACTTGATTTGTTAGGGAAGGGAATACCATGGCTTGCCAATCTCCAATGCTGGACAGATGATGGAATAAATGTATCCAGTGTTTCCAAGGCCACTTTGGTTGGTATGTTCGTGTTATTGAGCAAAAGGCCTTTTTACGAGAGTCGCTTGCCTTTTTTGGGGATAATAAGTGTTTTAAGGATGACAATGAGTTTGATCCAGGCTTAGGAGAGCTTATTTGAGATCTTTTGGACCCTGTGTAGAGTTCTCTATGTCATCAGGAGGTATTTGCAGTAAAGGAGTTGTCAGAAGTCAGAACAAGCAAAACATCCTTCAATACACTTCCATAACCATGATATGTAACCATGATATGTAGGGATGCTCATGGACCTGTTTCCTATTTGCAACAGTTATATTTTTCTCAATGACTCCTTGGGTTTTTGATTCGAGCCATTGGATGAAGTTGAATGATTCAGATTTGGTGTGAATGAGGTTTTTCTCTCTTCGTTGAGAAGTTAGGCAATAAATATTCCTCTGCAAAGCATGCTCCTTAGTTGTTGATAATGCTTAGGATGACAGAACCTAAGCTCACGATTCAAAACAACTGGGTGAGCTTATCATTAGATACTTGTATCTCTGGTGTTTATCCTGGTTAAAGCATCAACATTAGCTTGTTCTTCTATATTGATAAATGATCAATGAATCTTAAACCCCTGAAAAGTTTTCTTAGATGATTACATTATATTATCTTGCTTAGATTTTGTATAGATAGTTGTTTGACTGCCACAATTTGCTTCTGGGTATTAAATGCAATTATGGCCTTCAGATTATTGTCTTGGATTTTATTTTGGAAGCCTTTGATAATTTTACTATAAGTTGCGTTCACATTTTGATCTTCATCTTTATGTCAAAACCCATATGGATTATACCAATGCAAACTTGAAAAGTTCTTAAGGATCATTATGTCAATACTGAACAATGAGATAAGTGTTGGTAATTGTAGGGGAAATCAGCAAATGATGACAATCTATACCTTTTTTAGATTTTTCATTCATGATTGATCTGGCTGCTGTTGGCATGATTATTGGGGCAAGGAAATTGTTTCAGTGCTTGACTTTTGCTTTATATTTAAAATTCTAGGAAGTTTATGATTGCTGGTTAGGAAATCAGAGAATTTAGTGATGTTTTGAAGCCTTTTGGATGATAGAAAGCTGTATTTTGGCGCATTATATGTGTCAAAGACAAGGAAAGGGGAGGGATCATCGCATTTATATTGTGGGAGCATACGGTGAGAAAAAAAAAAAAAAATCTGCCTGTTCACATACAACCTTTGGTTGTATTGTGGGGGCATATGATGAGATTTGAAATTTTTTCTACTAGTTCACATACGTCCTTCAGGTGGGATCATATGATTGGTTTGAAAATCTTTCTCCTTGTTCACATACAACCTTTAGGTTGGTCAAAGTTTCAAAACTATCATGATATTGAAGTTTTAAAGTTGTGCACTTATGGCATCCGGTGCAGTACCTATTGTACTTCAAACATGTGGTCGTAATTGAAGTCATGACTTTTGAGTTTTGACTGTATGTTTTTCTAAGTTCTGTACACCAAATAATCGATCCATAATATTTTCTTCTCATTAGTTTTTTAACATTGTGAAGCATTGCTTTCATGAGGCCTGACGTAATTGATGAATCCATGCTTAACTTTTAACCTTAGCAACTCCTAAAATGCCATTGTCGCTTAACTACAGAATTGCACTTATTTGAATAAAACTGCTTCATTTTATAGCCAAATAAATTGATATTGATGGTGTTTGATACAGAGCCAGATAAACGTCAACAACTTGATTGGAAGAAACGGTATGAAGTTATAGCAGGTGTAGCTAAAGGATTGCTTTATCTTCATGAAGATGCACATAGTTGCATCATTCACCGTGACATCAAGGCTAGTAATATCTTACTTGATGATAAGTGGATCCCTAAAATTGCTGATTTTGGCATGGCTCGCCTCTTTCCTGAAGATCAAACACATGTAAATACTAGAGTTGCGGGTACCAAGTATGTCTTACTATTATAGAGTTGTTTTTTCCCAATGTGGCAATGTTCTTGCTCTGTAACCTGCAGTTTGTTTGACTGAAACAGTGGTTATATGGCTCCAGAATATGTCATGCACGGGCATTTATCAGTGAAAGCCGATGTATTCAGTTTTGGAGTTTTGATGCTTGAGCTGATTAGTGGTCAGCGGAACTCTTCATACAATCTATCCCTTGATGCTCAAAATTTACTTGATTGGGTAAGTTATTGGTTTTACAAGTCAATCTATTTAACAAATTGTTCTCCCTATGATCCTTTATATTGGTTGTTTGTAGTTAGGTATTTCCTATCATATTTGTTGTTAGTTGGATTTAGTAAAGCCGTATAAATTAAAAAATGATGTTTTGTAATGTATTCAAACTATCAACTTAATTATGGTTTTGACATCAAGCCATGAACTGACATGTAATTGTAAATTGGTAGTACAAAACGTTTTATATCTTTGATCAAAATCAATCAACTAAAGCTACTAATAATATTTTGGATCAGAGGGAGTTTTGGAACTGCCAATTCGACATCTATTAAGGAGTTTAATGAAATATATGGTATGAATGAATCTGTCCCATTTTTTACTTGTTAATCATTCCATCATTGTATGCTGGGATGCATGAGTAACTACGATCTCGGGTTTAAAGTAGAAACTGTTGTTTTTCTTCAGTGACGACGATTAATGAACCTAGGCTTTAGGATGCACCAGGAATTCAGCTGCATGCTCTTGCCAAAATCTGGTAGAGTTTCTTCACGCCCACAAAACCTATTTTTATTCCAGCTTACCTTTTTGGACTTTCCTAGTCAATATTACTCACCAGATAATCATTTGACCTAAATATTGTAGATTATTTCTTATATACGGAGTATGTTTTATTTTACATCTTTTTTTTTAAAAAAAAAACCATTTTATATCTTATTTGTGACAAAGTTTATTACGTGAGTTATTATGTGGGGATATGTTGGGAGGTGGCTGCCGTCTACTTTTTGCATTCCTTGACGTCTGCATGATGATAGAAGAGTTCATCTCAATTTTTGCTTATTTTCAAACATTGTCTCATTGATCAGGTAAGCTCTTGAAAAAAATGAGCCCTGTTTTCTTAAAATATACAAAGTACTTCATCCTTTTTGTTTTTTTTGTTTTTTGTTTTGTTTTTTTTTTTTTTTTAATATTTATTTATTTTTAATTGTATAATTTGGATTTCTTCACTATTTACACATCCCTCATTAACCTTCTTTTGTTTTTTATGCGGGAAGAAAGTAGTTGTGTTTTATAAACCTAATAATAGATTAAAGATAAAAATGTCGAAAGTTTTACACGGGTAAACATGAAACTGTATTACAAATTTTTTTTGTTTCAAAATAATCTGACAAGTTTAGATAATCTAGCAACTACAGAGAATATTTATTTTATTTTTATTTATTTATTTAATTTTGTGGGAAGGTGACAGGGTGATTCAGATTTGTGACTTTTGTTATGGAGATTTTCCACAAATATCTATGGCCAAAATTGTATCTATTTGGATATTGTCAACGTAAATAATATATTGATGGGTCAAGAGTCAAGTGGGGTCTGAGGTTTTACTTGTCAACGTAAAGATTAATTTTAAAATAATGGCCACAAAATTATTTGTCAAGAATATCATTGGGAAGTCGGTCTTTAATGATATGCAGCATCGTACCATTTCGATGTTTATAGATTGGCTTCATACTGAGCTTGCTAAAGACTAAGGATGAGTAAAAGATGGGCTGATGAGCTCGAGGTCATTGTAATGCCGTCTATTTCATGTTTTTGACGTGTCGAAAGGGCAGGAATAGCAAAGTAAATGGCTAAGCCAAGGTTCCAGAGAAACTTGGAAGTTGGAAGCGATACCAAATTTGTACATTCCAACTACTGTAACCACCATACAGTCAGTCTTTTGAGGAAATTAAAATGTTTGCCGCCGCCATAATTGTATATATCCTGTGTTCATTTGAATCATTTCTTATATAATGGAAAATGTGGACAAATTTTTAAGCATTGCAGTGTAAGAACTACAATGTTATCTAAGGTGTAAAACATAATAGGTAAATTTTGGTTTGGCAGGCTTACAAGCTATTCAAGAAAAGCAGAAGTCTGGAAGTTCTGGACCCATCAATAGCTATTCCCGAAGATGCAGAACAAGTAGCTCTATGCGTTCAAATAGGGCTGTTATGCACCCAATCGGATCCTAATTTAAGGCCATCAATGCGTCGTGTAGTGGTCTTGTTGTCAAGGAAACCAACGAGCCTGGAAGAACCAACCAGGCCTGGCTTCCCTGGCTCAAGATATCGGAGGTCACGGAATCCAGGTGGATCATCCTCTCATACTGCATCTTCGGGTGCATCTTCCACAACTAGAACTGATCACACCTCCAGTACGATGAGTGTTACCAACACCACCACCCATACTGCTAGGAGTCTAGGTTCAGATCCTCGTGGTAAACGGCCTATGCAACCGAGTGAATAATAATTTTCGAGGGTAAATTAGAAGATTGATTAGGAGGGGGTTTGTTATTCTTATAAAAAATTTGTACATAGAAATTTATTTGTATCCTTTGTTTTTTTTGTAATGCCGTCTAGGAATGTAAATGAGGATAGATTGAAAGAAAGGTGAACTATTTGTTCATCGTGATCATCACAAGCTATGAGATTCATTGAATTTCCTTTTTTTTTTTTTTTTTTTTAATTTTTTTTATTCAAGAGAGAGTTACATAATTTTTTTTACTTATTAATATACATTTTTTTAATTAGGGAGGGTATATAACGAAATATGACCTGAAACTTGTTCTCTGTTTGCCATTGGTGGAAACTCCATGAAATACCGAAATTCTGAAGTGGAGACTTTTTTTAATGAAAAATGATGTACAAAACTCACACCAATTTACATGTAATTGGTCAAGTCGAGACCAATTGAGTCGAGCAATATTAAGGCTTGGCTGGGAGAGCAGAGTTGAGAAAGCTAAGGGAGCCAAACTTAGAACATCCCATGATTGCGTTTTCGTCTTGGGCTTCATCTAGTTGAATTTAGTTTACAGAGGAGCCAAACTTAGAACATCCCATGATTGCCCTGAGAAACCTAGGGGAGCGGGGATGAATTGGCTCTAGTTTAGGGGAGTGTAAGAATTCCATGTCCATGAAAGCCAATTGGATATAGGATTCATAATCCTTTGGGACGAGGTAACTCTTTCCAGAATTCTGTTTACTAGGGTGTTAAAACCTGAATGCAATCTTCTCATTTCTTTCTAGCCAAATAGCTCATGATGTTGCAAGTCTTGTAACAAAGAGTAAGGCTCGATTACTAGTATGTCCATCTTCACTATAAAAGAATCGGATAAAGTGTCAACTCCATTCTCTAATTGGGATGTCTTCAATTACTAATGAGCAGATGCTCAATAAACCAATTTGACATGTCCTTAAAAGGAAAACCGATTTCGTTTAGAACTTTAAATATTGAAACAGCAGGTCATCCTGTCTTAAACCACAATTCTGCTTGAAAACTGATAGTGTATTTCAATTCTAGAGGACCTTAATAGAACACTCATAAAACATTGCATTGTGACACTAATAATATACTTTCAAAATATCAACCTTTATAATTTCTTACGAGTAGAAAATAAACATACAGATATTAAAGGTATAAATGTACACTGATAAGAGTGAAGTGAAAAGTGAAAAGTGAAAAATGTATGTATAGTTGAAAAGAGATGGAAAGCCAGCCTCAGCCTCTCAATTTCATGTCACGAATTATGATGCGATATTGTGGCATTAATCACATCACTATAATGGAGATTGAAACAATGAGTAAGCATAAAAATCAAATGCTGAATATTCTTAAAGTGCAGATGTCCATGAAACATTTCTACCAGCTAGACGCAGAAAAAAAAAAACGAACATCCATAAATGTCCATCCCAAGTCATAGTGCAATACAGACTAAATCCACCAAGAAACACGCCAAATCCACGAAGATTCAGTCACATGTGCACACATTTTAATCAGAATACATCTCCAGACGACCACCAAAAGTGATTTTTCTATGCAAACATATAAGCCAAAATTCAAAATCCGCTCCAGATCTCATATTGGCTTGATTTTGAAGTGAAGTGAGATAAGTGAGAATACAAAACACTTTAAGTCCTGCATGAACAATGAGGCAAAAGTTCAGTATTACATGTGTATTGTACAAAGATCACGCACACTAAGGATACGTACAAACACAGAGAGCATTGAAAGACAAAAAATTGTCCACCCAACACAATAGTCAGCATTAAGGTCTTTGATTGCATCAAACACAAATCCTTCTATTTATCAAATGACAAACTTTCTATCCTCAGTCTATACAGATTACAGAACCAAACAAAAAGTCCACCACGATTCATCTCCTGCAGGTACCAGAAAAATTCATTCCACTCAATATGGTGTTCTGTCTACACAAAATTCATCCCTTGGATTTTTCATTAAACGTATTGGTTACGAAAACTCATCATCAAATCTGTCTTGGGTAAGGGTAAAAAAAAGGAGCAGGTTGGACCTAACAGCATAATATTTTTTGCTTGAGTAGCAGAAAGGCCAGAAACTAACCCAAGGCCTTTCGAAGAAAAAAAAAAACAAGGCCAAATCATAGTGAAAACACACAATGTAAATGATCTTCCAAGATGAATTCATGACAATATTCTTGAAAATGCAGTAACTATAAATCTTGAATAATAAGTGAGTTTAAGACTTAAAAGCCTATAAAATTTCTTTTTAATGAGCTAAGCCTCACATGCTGCAAACAACATCAAAAGATAGCATCCCTGAAAAAGAGGAAAAGAAATGGATCACCATCAAACAGGAGTTACATTTGCTTTGAGTCCAAGATATTTATTCAAGTGTTCTAAGCCCATGATATTTTAGTTAAGTACTTAGGTTGGGATATGCTCCCAAAAGAGCCTTGCATGCAACAGAAACACTGAAAACTCAAATCACATCAATTGAGAATCCTATCTTTCTCCTCATATGGCACCTGCTTCCTAGTCCTAGCATTTCAATGGATGGATCTTTACACAGTGGCTTAAAACTAATATGAAATGCAAGGATTTGGTCAGGGACATGGGGTGGAACATTTTGTTTCCATCTTATTTGTTTCAAAGTCTGGAGGAGTATAATTAGATCATAGTGTCACCTCTATCCCTTCCATTATCCTCCACTACGCTGCTACTTTAGTTTACAAATTTATAGAAGCCAGTCAGTTGGTATACCCACCCCTTTATCAATCCATACTCTGGAATCTTTTCTTGGTTCCTGTGATCATGCACACATGCTAAATCCTAATGCGAATGTCGGATTTGCTGGTCACTTGAGTGATTGAATGGGAGAGCAAAGTAGTGGATTTTACAGAAAAAAGTTATGCTTTTAATGCTCTAGCAGCAGAATTATTCAGCATAAGAGCAGGCCTTCTTGCAAAAAGTTTTGCACTGCATCAGATGGATTTTATCAGATTATACAAATGTGTGCATCTCCTCCAACATCAATCTTTGTTTCATAATAAGTACGGAGTACCACAATATCTCGTATGAATGAAGGAAGCTATTCCAAAACTCCCAGACACTAAAGCTTATCCACATTATAGGGGGAAAGAAAATCAAATTGCAAATGCCATGGCCAATGTTACTCGGACTCGTCTCTACGTGTCGTGTCTGACAAGGTATCGGAGTGTCCGACACCTCAATCTTAAATTTTGGTCGACACTTCGACACGGTCAAGGGAGTGTCTTGACTGATATTTAGGATACGACTACTGTATAAAGTGTCCGAAAAATTTAATCCGACACTTGAAAATAAAAAATAGATAAAAGTCATAAAACTGAAAATTTAATATCATTATTTAGGATTTTTAATTAATTTTTATTTAGGTTAGAAATTTAATTATTACGAGTATAATTTATTATGACCTTTTATCCAAGAGGGATACCCAGTATTATCTGGGGGTATAATTGTCTTTTCAAGTAGCAGTGGAGGGGTATATGCGTCTTTTCATGTAATAGTTGAGGGGTACATGTGTAATTTCCTCACCAAACAGTAAAAGCAAAAGGCAAACAGTAATTCGACAGCTCACCAAAAGTACTGAATGAATGACCCTCCTTTTTCAATATATTTACAAAAATGCCATCAAATTAACAAAAATTCGTTTATCTGGCAGATTAAATTGTATTTTCCCTTTATCCAAATACAGTACTAGTTACCTATTTCTTATTACTACAAAGCTTATTTGTGTTTTATTACTGAGTACCACAATTTAAAAGGCCATCTGTTATAGCCAGTGACTAGTAGCCCACTATTGTCCCACCAACTTTATAATATAGAATTAATAAACCTTCTAAACCCATTACATAAATTTACATGTGCTACCCTTTACAGCTGTCAAAAAATGTACTTTCTCTCTCTTCTTTTAGTTCAGATCTAAGAACTCATCGGTTTTAATGGCGTTTCCTCATTTTTTTTTCCTTATTCCCTTTCTTTTTGTGGTAGATTTTTGAATTAAACCCTACAATTTTAAATTACAAATCTTGATTATATGAAGTCAACACCTATTTCAGACATTTTTTGACCATCGAGTCGACACTTTCTCAGAGCCGTGTCAAGGGTCGTGTCGCGCGTCATGTCGTGTCGACACGCGACACCCATGGCCAAGGAAGGTGTCGGAGTAACGCAGGCCATGGCCAAACATCATAGACCTATTTGTATATAACTATATAAGAGAGAAAAGTGTCTTACACCAAATCTCTTGCTTTTGTATGGAACTTTATTCAGCAGATTGAGATAGCTTAAGTAGCAGAACTATGTAGTTTTTTTAATCATTAATGCATTGCATTCCTTTTTACCAAACAAAATAATTAAAATCAAAACCATCGATTCAGCATATAGTATCCGTAATGCTATGTTCATTCAAACTGTTCTAACACGGGTATATGACTCTATTAATTATAAGATCTAAAGCCTCTAATAGCTCACAGCAATGCCACATTGTTGCGTTGTTGCTAGGACACCATAAGGACAAAACTTTGCTGCCTCAATACAAAAGGCCTACCACTCCTATTTTAATGCAGCAACATTTCCACACTTACAATCTCCAGTTGGCCATAATCTTGCTTATATTTAGCATTGTACCACAATAAGCATACTAGCCACACTGCGCGCATCGCGCACCCTAGTGATGATTAAAATACAACCTATCAACCTGTTGCTTTTTACTTTGACGTTCCATAACCTTCATTCAAGAGAATAAAATACATAGAGCAACAAATGCAAAATACAATAGATTCGTAATTCAAAGTACGAGAACTAAAAAAAGAAAGAAAGAAACAATCAACAGGAAACATATTAACAAAAGATTTCCATAAGCATATTTCATTGCAGGACTGTCATAAAAAATAAAAACATGAACTATAATCTAAAGAAATCAGAAATACTGACCTGAACAAGATAGTAAAAGATCCGAAGCCCTTCGGGATCTTTACTACTCTGGACATCAACAAGTGAACCAATTTTTGAAGTTGTAAATGAGATATGCTCATTGCCCATCACAATCTCCAGCTCTTGCCTCCCGATAACATCAGGTTCAGGCCATAGGTTATCATCTTCTTTCATAATCTACTTAAACAAAATTTTGAAAAATAAATTTAAAAAATACTTCATATAACTACAAGCACCATAATCACAAGCATTATGAACTATCTTTTGCCTAAACGGTCATTAATCACCGTTTAAGCAATCTTACACATCTCAAGAATAAAAAAAAAAACCTACAAAAACACATAAGTAACACAATCCATTAAGTTTAAAAAGTGGGTGCTTAATGCATTTACAACTTATATCACTCACAAAACAAATCCAATGACCTATAAAATCTAAAATCGTTAAATGACCTATAATGTTGCCATAATTGATTACTTCTACTGACCAACAAACTCCATTAAAAAGAGTTAAGTTCTTAAGAAATAAAATTATGACCTGAAACAAAAAGGAATTTACCCAAAAAGTGACAAACCTAGCAACCTGTTTGACAATCTAGGTGCAAAACACTTGTATATCTTAACCTTAATTAATGAGGCTTTTTTTGTCTTTCTTGTTTGACGCTTTCCATGGAAGCAAGTATATTCAAACCATATAAAATTTCCCAGGTTTATTCATTAATTCAACAAGAAATTGCAAAATTAAGGCTTTCATGAAAATAAGTATACTCGGACCATAATATAGAACAAATCGCCCATATTTAATCATCATTCAGGAAGAAATTGCAAAAATTAGGGCTTCCATGAAAAAAAGTATACTAAAACCACATTAAAAAAAAAAAAAAAACAAACAATTTGACCATGTTTATTCATCATTCAGGGAGAAATTGCTAC
Organism: Chenopodium album; assembly: GCF_948465745.1. Lineage (NCBI taxonomy): Eukaryota > Viridiplantae > Streptophyta > Magnoliopsida > Caryophyllales > Amaranthaceae > Chenopodium > Chenopodium album. The sequence continues at coordinate 17,096,569 of NC_137854.1, read as the reverse complement.
AATTACTGTTTCCACGAAAATAAGTATACTCAAACCATATCAAAGAACAAATTGACCAAGTACATTCATCATTCAGGAAGAAATTGCTAAAATTAGGGCTTCCATGAAAATATGTATACTCAAACCATATCAAATAACAAATTGAGCATGTTTATTCATCATTCAGGAAGAAATTTCAACAATTAGGGCTTCCATTACAAATTAGGGTTTCAAAATTCAATGAAACAAATTAAAACCCAAATTCTTAATAATTTAGAACAATTTAAAAGGTTAATAAACAGACCTCGCTCTCAGAGATGATGCGACGGCATTCACGAAGGACTGCAGGAGTAAGGAAGACTTCCTTACGAATCATGGTGTCATTCTTGTAGTTGGAGTTGTTAGCATAACGAAGTTTACCATCAGGGCGAAACTCGAACTCAAGGAATTCATGGCCGAATTTGCCTTTGTGACCGACGTAATATCGAAGGTAGAACTCTCCAGCTTCTTCTTCTGCCATGGCTGCTGCTGCTGCTGCTTCTGGTGTTGGTTTGTCTCTGAAATTAGAGTTCAAATAAAAGGTGCGATTATAAGCTAAATTCTTCACTAGGTTGCGTTATTTACAATGGCCAATGGGGAGTTGTAAGGGGTAGAGGTGTCAATTTGCAACGGGTAGTAAGGCCTAGAGGTGTCAATTCGGAATTTGACGGTTTCGTTGATTTATAATGGATTGAAAAGATTAGCGAGTCGATTCAGGTTGATTGTTGGGTTGATTATTTTTGGTTTTTTAAATTGCGGTTTCTAATTGGGTCATATTATAATTCGTTCAGGTCATAATAAGTTTAGGTTGAACTGAATCGGTTTGAAAACAGGTTTTGACAGTTTTAAAGCGGGTTTTGGTTCAAAATAAATCGGCTCCTAATCGAGCCGGATCATCATTGGTTGAATTGGGTTAGGTTTAAATCAAGTTTTGGTTCAAAACAGATCACGTGAAATTGGGTTGAGTCATCATCGGTTCAGGTTATGATTGGTTTGGGTTGAACAAGATCTTCACTTCAAATCAAATCAAATCAAATCAGGTGAATTAGCTTAGATTTTCTCAAAACTCAATCATTGTATTGTAAAAGCTTTCCAAATAAGAAAATGGAACAAGTATTTAAAAACGGCCGAAAAAGGAAAATGGAGCAAGTATTTGAAAACGGAGGGAGTAGTAGATTAGTTGATGTTTGTGTTCTTAAATTCAATAATTCCTTTTAAGTTTAAAGCTTCTTTTAGTAATCTCTATCTCTTACTCTTTATATTTTATGATTTTATTTACTTTGAATTGTTAATCAATTGTCTCTTAATCTTGTTACTTTATTGTTTCATGTTCACTTCCATCTTATCACTCCTCTCAACTTGTTAGATTAATGCTAGAATTAGGTTGTAGTTATGTTGTTCTTAGCCATGATTAGTGAGTAGTTCCTTAACTTGTTAGGGGTTTGGTGAAGACCCAACCAAGCCATGGTTTGATTAATATTTGTGCTTGCACGTCCACTTTGGGTTGATGATTGATTTTTAAAGAATTGGTTATTTGCATGTGTAATTGGATGACCACTTATTGCTAATGTATGCACTTCTATGCTTGCATTGAAAGATGAGGTTTAGTTGTGAGTCTTTTCTTGTATGATAATGCAGAATTTCTAATATGATTATAATTTCTTATTTAGATGATGTTGTAGTCTTAGTTGCAATAATTAGGTGAGAAATCCCAATTACTTGTGTCTTACAGCTTATCTCGAACCGATCAAAAGACAAACCCGAGTTAGTAAACTACTTTCCATCGTTGGAATTTGGTTGGCCAATAAAATTAGTTTATTTTGGTTTAGGAATATAATGCTTAGTGTTGTGGCTTCGAAACAAGATAATTTGTGTTCATGTTTGCATATGAATTGGGTGATTCTGAATGAAAACGGAGTTTTGGGACCCTATTTATAAGGAAAATAATCCGAAAAAGTATGGAATTTGATAAGGAATAAAACTACACGCTGTCGCCAGAAATTCACTCTGTCGCGAGGCGACAGACTTGTCGTTTGGCGACAGTCTGACTTGGACGCACTTTTCCACGCGGAATCCGATCTTTAATCAACTTGATCTACGGAATCCGTATAGAAGATAAAAACGTGTTTTCAAAGATAATAATAATAATAATAATAGCTGCAGCTCATATCTTCACTAGGGTAGGATTTGCTATAGCTAGAGGAGTGGGGGCCCAGATTGTATCTTGGCTTCCCACTAATTTATTGTAGGTTGTATGACTTTTGTTTTTGAGATATAATAATAATAATAATAATAATAATAATATTTTATTCCAAATAAAAATCCATCTTAAAATAAATAATTATTAAATCTAATAATATTAGAATTAAAAGGAACCTTCTAGAAACTTCTAGAAAGTTATAATTAATCCTAATAATTTTAGGAATAATAATTAACATTGGGCCGTCCTCTAGATCATTGGGCCGTATGTAAATAATTAACCGGGCCCAGTTTAGTATTTTGGTCATAACTTCCTCAATATTCATCTGAATTGGGCTTATAATATATCGTTGTAAAGGTCTCTTCGAGCCCCATCCAACTACACTATTATTAGACCTTAATCATGGACCAATTTAAACTGGTTTGACTATTTTTAATAAATAGAGTTATTTTTGAAAACAGAGAGAAGAGAATTTTATTAAACCGCAACACTTGACTTATCCACACTTTCACCTCATTCGATTATGGTTTGACGTGAAAGACATTCATCACTGGGTTTAGTTTTGGGGAGACACAAATGGGTGTCTACAGGGAGGATTGTTGAATTATTTTGAGAATTGTAGACTATTTTCATGTTATTTAATTAATTTACTTAGGTTAAGGTGTTGTATTTTTAATTAAAAAAATAAGTAGCTAAAGCAAATGACCATAATTAACTGTTGTCTTTGGTTTTAATCGTATGATTTGGCTATATAATGCTTTGTGTCATTTGGCTCAAATGGCCAAATAATACTAAGTGACGTTTGAGACCAAGTAATACCAAGTGATGGTTGTGGACTTGTGATACTAAGTTATATTGCATCATTTGGCTTAAATGGAAATTAAGATTCTTGTGAATGGTTGTCATTATCCACTCATACAAGACATCACAAAGTAACTGACATTTACCAAACCGTGCTAGGAGATTATTTGCTTTGCTATATATATGTTCTAGTAACATATGATGAAAAGGACAGTAACTTTCTTTTTCATTCTTTTGTATTGCATTTGTTTTTCTAGTATTATCATCATCATAAATTATTAAAAGTTTTGTTTACATTAGACCACAAATAAACTACACACTATTGTGGTTGTCTTCGTTGTATCTCCAAGTAAATTTCGTGATACTCGGTGTGTTTAATTAGGGTCGAAATATTACTTTGGGAAAGTGATATCGTTCACGCCTCGAAGGTTTTCGATTGTTGTTAATTTCCTTCATTTTTGTGACCCTTGTTTTAGTAAAATCCCCAACAGTGAATAAACTTATGGAAAAATTGTCAAGAATAACATGACCTTTCATTCATCTTCCAAAAATAAAACCACCTTTGATTTATTCCAGAATAACATGACCTTTGATGCACTTATTCCAGAAATAGAACAATTGTAATTGTGACTGGTATTCGCAGGTAACCTGCTGACGTGGCTTATGACCGTTAGGTCATTACCACCCTTTTAAAAGAAATCCCCCCCTTTTATTCTTCTTCCTGACTCTTTCTTCTTCTTTCTTTCACTTCCCCTGTTTCCTTTTCTTTGATTTATTGATTATACCAGAAACTTCTCTCACAATGTCTTCAAGAAGGAGAAATTCAGCCACATCAAGTTCTTCTTCAAATACAAAAACGTCTGGGAAAGGAAGAGTTCTCTGTAATTGTGGCAATGAAGCTGTGATTAGGACGGTGCGAAATGGGCCCAATTTGGGCGTGAAGTTTTATGGGTGTCGTTTGTGGCTAGTAAGTGTCACTCTAATATGTTTTGTTGGTGTTTTTATGGTTTAATTGAATTAAAATTAGTTTAATTTATTTGCAGGACACAAATTGTGACATGTTCAAGTGGGTGAATGAACAAAGTGATTTGGAGGACCATCAATTGAAGATTTTGGAAAAGGATACTTTGATTTTGGAGATGGAGTTTGAACAAAAAATCAGAGATGAAGAACTGAAGAAGTTGCAGTTGAAGAAAGATAATTTGGAGGAAGAAATTCAAGACATGAAGACAGAAGGATTTGAAATGAGGGTGGAGTTGATGAGGAGTTCAAGGAATGAAAAGAATTTGTTTATGGCATTAGTTTTGTCTTGGGTTTTTTGTTGTTGTTGTTATAGTTCTGTCAAACAAGTGACAACACTTGATGATATTCATAGTTTAAGTTGGGTTTGTAGTTCTTATGTAAGGTGATTAATGGAATGTGGTGGCTTCATTTTGCTGGGATTAATAATAATGAAATGTGTTGTCTAAACATCATCTTAGCAAAAACAAATGGATACATAGATTGTGAATAATGCATTAACATGTTGCAAGTAAAAGTTTTGTGTTCAAAAGCTACAAAAGAACATGCCACTTGGTGCACCTAACATGTAGGAAATAGTGACATCTGGTGCACCAAAATACTACATACACTGTTCATACTTAAAATAACAAGTTTTTTGAGCAAAAACATACTTAATCCAAAATACAAGCCAATTAAGTACCAAAATCTGGGCTCTACTGGTCATTGTTCATGCTTCCACTACTGCTGCTGATCTAAGGTTGAGGTTTGGCTAGCTTAAGCTCCTAATGCTTGTTGTCTAGTCCTGATCCTTGCACTAGGACCCTGCACCAAAAAAATGCAGACACAAATGAGTAAAATATTGACAATGTATTAAGGTAAAAATCAAAAACACCAACACCACCATACCTGTTCTAAAGGGGTGCCATCTGCATGAAATAAGACACCAACACCAATAGGTAGTTGCTGCCTCCCTCTACCTCTTCCCCTAGCTCTTCCCCTGCCTCTTCCTTGCCCTTGGTTGCTAGCACCAGCATTTTCAGTTGCTCCACCAGACTTGCCCCTTCCTCTCCCACCAGATCCCCTACCTCTCCCACCTGATCCCCTACCTCTAGCACCTTGGCCCCCAAGTATCATCCTATTACCCCTGCCTAGCTGAGTGGGCTGTGCTGTTGTACTGTGATGGACTGATGAACTTGGCATTGAAGTTGAAGTAGAAGCAATCTGTGATGGCTGGGAAGGAGTAGCAGCAGCATCTGTTGTGGCCTCTTTTCTTGGCCTTCCTTGTGGCCTTTTTGCAGGTGGCTCTATAGGAACATAGCTTCCTTTGTCTGGATAGCTTCTCTTGTTGTGGCCCTTAGTTTGACAAATGCTACATGTCATTTCAATCAGGATGCTTCAACCTAGACAATGATCCTGGCTTCTTTTTTGATTCTTCAGGATGCTTGATCCTGTTTTTTCTGGGCCTACCAGGCCCAATTTTGATGGGAGGTGGGTCTAAATTGCAAGGGACTCTTGGCCAGTACCTTTCTGCTTCAAAAGGTGGTATTGTACCACTGTATACCTTGGAGTAGGTTTCAACTTTATAGCAATCATCAATGTAGTCCTCAGCAACTTTGTTTTGAAAATAAATACAAGCTATGGCATGGCAGCAAGGTATTCCTACCATATTCCATTTCCTACAGCTACATGTTCTAGCAACTAAATCAACATTAACCTGATCTAAAAAATGCCTCACATTGAATAATCTGTCAGAGGAAGGTAAGACATCACAATATGCAGCCTTTATTTTTTCTTTCTCTAATCTAGCTTGTATTCTAGGACAGAAGACTCCAGTCCATTTTTCCATCTCCTTTCTTCTAGACACTAATCTCTGCATTAATGCAGCCCTAACATCTTCTAACATGTAGATTATGTGTTTTGTTCTTGCATTAATAATGTATGCATTGAAAGTTTCTGCCATGTTATTAGTAATGGCATCACTTTTCACAGATTCATCCAGGTATGCTCTACAAAACACCTTAGGGTCATACCTCTTAAAAGCTAAGGCAGCATCTGCATTCAACTTTTCCAACTCTTCCATTGCTTCCTCATAGTCTGCCCTGTTGTATGCCTTGGCAATCTTCCAAAATAACAGCTTCATCTCATCACCCTTGTATGTCCTGTGCCAGTGGGCAAAAATATGCCTGGCACAGTGCCTATGCTCTGCTTTTGGAAGCACAGCATTCACTGCATGTAATATAGCCTGCATTTAAGTCAATAAAAAAAAGTCAGTCAGCTATGTCACACATTACAACATAGAGCATACTCTAAAGATAATAACATCAATGAAATGCCAAAGTCAAACCTGGTGTTCATCAGATAAGATTGCAACTCCACTCCCATCTCCAAGATCTAGGCAGGATTGCAAATGTGTGATAAACCAGACCCAAGACAAGTTGTTCTCCCCTTCAACAACTGCCCAGCAAATTGGATACATCTGGTCATTAGGGTCCCTTCCAACTGCAGTCATTATCTGACCTCCTAGAAATGTTTTGAGAAAGGCTGCATCAATACAGATCACCCTCCTACAACCTGTCTTTCACCCTTCCTTCACTCCATCAAAGCAGGTGAACAGCCTTTTGAACATTGGAGTTGATGTGTTTGGTTGTGGATCAACAACCAATTCCAACACAGTCCCACTACTTACAAGCCTCAAAGCCTCAATGTATCTCTCCAATTTCATGTAATGTTCCTTCATTGATCCATGCATCATCTTATGGGCATGATACTTCACCTTATAGGCAAAGTCCCTCCTGACAATCACTCTGTATGCTCTTCTAACTGTTTCAATTATCTCCTTAGCAGGCCAATGTGGCCTTGCTTTGAACACCTCCAGCATCTGACTTGCTACCCAAGAGGACTTGAGCTGCCTGTTTTTGTTCATGTTCCTGTGGCATGTATGAGATCCAACCACTCTCTTCACTAACCAGGTTGCATCCCTTGAATGCACAGAGCAATACACATAAAAGGGACAACTTCCCACACACTTCACTCCCAGTTGTTGCTTGTCTTTGTTGCTGATGATGTACCTGAGATCCCTCCCCTGCATCACTGCATACTTGCTCACAGCATCCTTAAAGTCTCCCCTTTTAGCAAACCTCTGACCCACTTTCCAGATGAATGTGCTGAAATCAGTGTCCCTTTTCACTAATTCACCCTTCTTAGGCTTGCTACAATCTTGAACCTCATCCTCACTTAGAGGTGGAGTGATGATATCCTCCTCACCATCACTGTTTAAATCCCCAAGTGGTGTTGGTTGGACAATGGTTGGTATTTCCTTAGGTTGTTTCCCCAACTTCCCCTCACAAGCTTCCTTTTGCAACTGCTGGGCTATGTCAAGCAACTGTGAATTACATTTGTTAACTCTCTCTCTAGCTTCTCTACAATCTTCATCTTCATCATCAGATTCAGCTTCAATGAAGTCAGTTTCTTCTAACTGCTCAGTTGGCTGCCCTACATGTACTTCAACCTCCAGATCTATATCTTCCAAACTAAAATCTCCCTCTAATGGACCACCATCTACAACATAATCATCACCTTCCTCCTCTTCATACTCATACCCCTCACAAAACTTTTGATACTCCAAATCAAATTCAGGATCTCCATCTGAACTAGACCCCTCACCATCAGGTAATAGTTCACTCAACTTCAAAGGGTTGTCAGGTCTATCATCCTCCCACTCATAATCATTAAGAAACTGGGAGTTTATGTTTGGCAAATCATCTGTGGTACAGTTAATGTTTGGCGAATCAGCTGTGGAAACAAACTCTAATGAAGGAAATTGAGAAAGAGAGATTTGAGAAGGGCCTTCAGATTGGGGGAACAGTTTGTTTCTCACTCAGATTTGGTTTTGAGGCTTTATCTTGAGTGGTTTGGTGAGTAAAAGATGGGTGTGAAACAGGATATTTAAAGGCAGATTTAGGTGTGGGGGAATCTTTACTTAAAGCAGATGGGGAGAGTACTTTAGAGGCTGAGGTGGAAGCATCTTTCTGTTTCCTAGGGCTTCTCCTAGGTACATCCACAACTTTTGTTTGTGGTCCCTTCTTTGGGGTCATCTTTTTCCTTTTGTTGACTTTTCTGGGGTGGGGGTTTTCTTCTATAATTACTGCCGGTAGAATTGGGTTTGACACTTGTTCCACAACAGGTGGCTCAGTAGGTGACAAGTGAGGGGGACTCTCATGGTGCAGGAAATAACAGTCCACAGACCTAGTTTTTTTGGCAATCTCACTCAGCTCAAGCACTTCCTTATCTCCATCTATTTTCCTTAACCCATTCACTAAACTCAGCCCTGGCACTAAGTAATAAATTCCAGCCACAGATATATACCCACAATGATTAGCATAGTCAAGCAATTCCCAGTAACACAACTCATCAGTGTCTACAATAAAAGTCCTTCCTTCCTCTCCAACATACACCAACTCACCATTATTAACAGTTTTAAAAGTACCACCATACCAGAATCGAATAGTCACAGTCGCATTAGAGGTTGACATTTTCACCTATGCGATTATGTTACAAACAACAAATTACATTCTTCATCATCAATTAAAGCATTTCAACATCAACATCAGTAATTAAACAACAACAATTCAATCTATTACACTAACACATTAATAATTTAACCCTAGATTTCAATATCAATCCACACATCACAATCCAAATTATAAATCATCATCAACATAATTTAACCAAGCACCACAACACATCAGTAATTAAGACATATTTAAACGAAATTGTAGTTAAACACCCAGCAAATTAATCAAATTTCATAATTATACACATCACATTCATATTTACCACATATGGAAAACTTGATTTGGGGGAGAATTCCATACCTTTTTGGCGAAAATTGGGGACCAAGACTTGAACTTTCTCTTCTTCTACTCACTGGAACGTCGTTTTCAGGTAGATGGGGTTGGTTCGCAAAATTGATTGAAGCTCTTCAAGTTTGGTTGCATCGCCTTTAATGGAGAGAGAGTACAGAGCAGAAGAGAGAGACAAAGAGTAAAAGGGAGGGAAGTGAATTAAAGCGCAAAAGAAGTAGTTGTGGGTATTAAATGCCACGTAATCTACTTTACGAGGGAAATTTAAGTCAAACCTTGACTTTGTCCCACACAACAAGTCACAAACCGATAACCTGTTTTTGGTTCTATTTCTGGAATAAGTGCATCAAAGGTCATGTTATTCTGGAATAAATCAAAGGTGGTTTTATTTTTGGAAGATGAATGAAAGGTCATGTTATTCTTGACAATTTTTCCTAAACTTATAATGATGGTATGAATTTATTGAGTTTGTTCGATTTCTAAGTTGGCATCCACACGTCATGATGAACTTACATCTATACTACGTACTACGTATTTATTTTCCTCAGCAGTCAGCATAATACTCCATAGATTGGCATCAAAGGAACCAACATTTTGAAGCATAGCAAGGCTCACCCAACCTCTATGTTGATACCAAAAAATTTCAGTCCCCACAGACGGACATTAAATTATCTTGGTTCCTTTCACCTTGAACCGAAAAAATGAAAATCCATAATATAGACAGTGATAAAATGAGAATTTCTCTTGAAATTAACTCAGCAATTTTAACGAAAAATCAGTCAATCTGAGTACATATCTTGGATTAGCCCTTCGATCTAACTCTCATACATTATAGTGAAAGATATTAACATTCTAAGTCTAAGAAATTACCCCACTGAAGCTTTTAAGCAGGACAAAACAGTCTTGCCAAAACGACGCAGATGGAGGTAACGGAATCACCTTCACAAGTGCATGTATAAGTTGCTTGTTTTCCAAAATTTACTGAGTTAAATATTCAATCATGATAATTATTTTAGTATAAATCACACAGGCAAGTTCCTTAACAGATGAAGAGCTCGAGTCCACTGAGGATTTTGTGAAAGGATAATTCTCCTTAGTATTGGCACTGCTCCAGCAGCTAATATTGCTGAATGATTCTCACTGTCCATACTCAGATTGTATAGAACAGCCAATCCAGCTTCAATAGCCCTCTCGCTTCCTTGCTCTAACAACTTCACTAAAGGAAATATACCCCCATGAGCAGCAACAGCTCGCGTTGCATCTACCACACCTTCAGAAACTATCCTGTTAAGTTCTACCACAGCAGCCTCCTGAGCATCAGCTGAGAAGGCAGTTTTTATTTTCTCGATTAACCGTGGAATGGTCTCATAAAGGGCAACTTCGGTGGTAATGGGATTCTCAAATGGACTTGAAAAGAAGCTGAGCCTAACTAGGCAGGCTGCAACCCATTCTTTGTAATCAAGAGGGATATCAGACTTCAGAATCTGCCGAAGCAATTTTGTGAAATGGTTCAAGTCGACAGTCCGTCGGAATTGCTGATAATCAAGCAACTTCGTAAGCAATCTTGAAGCTTGTGAGACAGCAAGCCCAACATCTTCAACATAAGCCACATCAGGCTCCTCATACTCGGCGAAAGTTTCCATATCTGGCAGAAATTAAAAACAGGAGGCAGAGTCAAAGAAAGACTTCATAGAAAACTTAATCATGTAACATTTAATCGTAGGGGTCAAAGGATTTTTTTTTTTTTTTTTTAATCTTTTCTCAGTCGAGGGTTGAGGAAGAGTAAATGACGGAGCTGACATCCTCTGTAATTATCAGAGATTATTAACACAGATTTGAAGTTTGTGCATTACATAGCAAATTTTACAGCTTTAAAAGTATACGGAGTGAGCCAAAGGAGCTATTAATTGACTGTTTAATCAGCTATCTATTTATACTAGGGGTGATAAAATGTACTCCCTCCATCCCCTAATACAAAGCCTCTTTTGGTTTTTGCGCGGAAAGTTGTAAATTTTTTAAAACTAATGATTAAAAGTACATATGTACATGTGGGGTTAGAGAGAGAGAGAGAAAGTAGTTGGGAATAATGGAAGAGGTAGAGAGAGAAAGTGTTGGAAATTGATGTTAAAAGTACAAAAAAGCAAAGGAAAAAAATGACAACTCATTAAAAACAGGGTAATAATGTCAAAAAATACAACCTTTAAATAGAAAGAGGCATTGTATTTTGGTTTACCAAATAAGAAATGAGGCTTTGTATTAGGAGACGAAGGGAGTATCTCATAATATGAACAAAACCATCCATCCTAGGATACATAAGTAACGTTAAAAAGTTCAATCATATTTCTGTTCTCAGCACATCAACTTACCATCTGTTATCTTCACTTGATTTGTTTTTCACTGACTAAACTGATTTTGTCTGAAACTGAAGTGTTATGAAAAGTGTTAAGGCACAAAAGAGATGGAATTTTGGTATGAGGCTACTCCCATGCCTCCGAAAATCCATTGTACCCCACATTACCCCTTGATATCTTAGCAAGAGAGGCTGAGAGAGATCATAAGAGGTAACTGTTGGAAAATGAATTTCCACACAGAACTGAGAGGCATAGATAATTTTGAAGCCGTTCATTCTCAAGAAGGCCATAGACCAAGGAACCAGATAACAAGCAGATAGTTGAAAGAAGACCTATATAAGAGACAACATAAAGCAAAAATAGTATTTCCCTCTGTTCCACTGAGACTACCATGAACCATGAACCATAAATATGAAGGGGACGTACTCTGTGTGACGGAGGAGGTAGGTTCCTAATACAAAGTTTCACATACCTCTTGGAACTTTTTGTGTGAAGAAATTTATCAAAGCAGACTCAATTTCTGTTGCAAGGATGACATCCACACATTGTTCAATCATACTCCAATATTCAAGGATAGATGCAACTTTTGTTTGTAAACTTGGGGATCCAATCTTCAAAATATCAACAAGACGAGCAGCTAGCGTAGAGTCTAGCATACTTTCCCTGAAACAAAGTTCCAAATTTTAACGTATAAACAACATAAGGACGCAATTTGCACAAGGTTCAAACTAAAGGGAAGGTCAGTGTTGTATAGCCTTAGTATACTAATTTGACACATAAATTACATGGTTGCAATTACAGCAATGGTCATGGAGGTTAAAAAAAATAATAAACACACACACACTACAAGAAAGAAAAACCTTGTAATTTACGAGTATAGTATGAGATATAATCATATATCAAAACTCTCAACATGAAAGAAGTGGAATTTTGTAAAATTGTGAAATTCACTTTATGAAGCGTGAAGTTACACTCAAGATGTGCTTCTCTGACACGGTGACCACAACTGTGACTATACCCACCAGACAACCATGCATATACACATGTATGTTAGGGAGTTCTAAAGATTCCAAGGGAGAGTTCAATTCTGTCCATTTAATCATCCAGAGTTCCTAATTTGTTATTAGATTTAATTCTTAATTTTGGAAATTTATGAAGTCTGGCTTTTGGTGGTGCATGATAAAACTATGAATTAGCTTTCAAACTGTCAAACCCATGCAAATGCACACAGTTAAGTATGAAGAATAGCAGGCATCCCCTCTGAATTCATGAGTTCTACTCACTGTAAATTTATCCCATTTATGGCAAGTATTTAAATCCCATTACCTCCTACCCCAACTTGTGCTGCCCTTTTGAGTTCTCCTTCATTTTTGTTGATACTTTTATAGGAATTTAGATAAACGGCGAAATACATTTTTATTGATCGCAAAGGTATAAGTTAAACAAGTCTTACCTACAAGCATATATATAATTTCCAAGGTATAAATTATAAATATTACGTAGTACAAAATTCAAATAATGCACCAAAATTATATTCTATTACTCCCTTCGTCCCCTCTTTTTCCTTTCCATTAGGAATTTAGTCACTATTCATTTCGAAAGACTATCTTTAAATTTTATCAATACATTTGGGGGGAAAAAAGTCATGTCTCATTTGGGGTCTTGTTTAATTCGTTTCAATGAATACTTTAATAATATAAAACTTTCATAGTTTTGGTGGAGTATGTACTTAATATAGATATTACAATGAACTATGGCAGTTTATTTAAAATCTAATGACAATTATATATACTCCTAAACTCCATACACTTGTTTTATTATTAAAACTTTATAATTATATCAAAATTGTGATGGCATAATAATGTGGTGCATAAGTAATTCCTATTTATTTAGTAGAATAAATCCTTAGTTTCCTTGCGTATCTAGCCTATTCTACAAGGAATGAGTTATGTCTCATTGTCCTTTCAAACCAACTCACTAGAATATATGACAATCCTCAATACATATGGATGTAAGAATCACAATCAAATTTCCCAATCTTGTCTTTGAACATAGACAAATTCCATATCATGCATTATTATTTCAGCAGAAAACGTTTGACAGAATTAAGCAGCTCTATACTCTCATCAACAATGAAGTGATGAGTTTAGATGGAAAGGATTTGACTATGAGTGAACGTTTTAAGTATCTTGGGTTGATCATCCAGAACAATGGTGACATTGATCTGGTCCATAGGATTAAGTCAAGGTGGCTTAAATGGAGAGCGGCTACGAGAGTGTTATGTGACCGAAGCATTCCTTTACAGTTGAAGGGAAAATTCTATAGGACTGCCATAAGACCAGTGTTGCTCTTTGGTACAGAATGTTGGGCTTCTAAGAAGGAGCACATTAAAAGGATGGAGGTTACGGAAATGCGCATGTTAAGATGGATGTGTGGGAACACTCTAAGAGATAGAATTAGAAATGAGGTTATTCGGAAGAAAGTAGGTGTGGCAGGCATTGCAGATAAACTAAGAGAAAACTGTATGCGTTGGTTTGGGAATGTAAGACGGAGACCCGAGGGTGCACCGTTTAGAAGACTGGAAGAGTGGGACCATGGAGAGCTTAAACTAGGGAGAGGGAGAGGGAGATCGAAAATGACTTGGTTGGAAGGAGTTAGGAAGGATATGAGGTTTATGGATTTGCATGAGGATGAAGCATTGGATCGTAAGAGATGGAGGAAGAAGATTTATGTTGATGACTACACGGAATAATCAAATTTGGTTCATGTTAGCCGAACCCACTTATGGGATTAAGGCTTTGATTGATTGATTGATATACTCTCATCTACCCAATGTAATGGCAGACTTTTAAATCAAGTTAACAGTTGTAATAATCGTAACAACTAGCTAAAGATTTAAACTACGATAATGTTGAAATGCATGAAGTCAAGAACGTTAATGAATAAAGTAGGACACACTTATAGACATAAGGACCATGGCTGACAAGAATAAAATTCAGGTATAGAGAAGAATATTTGTATTTAGACTTCCTATAACTATGGGACTGATGAACTAGCTAAGTTTCTCTAGTTATTTCCATATTTGAAGACTTGCTCAATAAAATATTCCGGTCTATGCTTCTGTATCCCAAATACATATCAAAACCTTTCACTTTTATTCAGACATAACTTAACGCCTTTCTTTGATTTACGTATTCGAATATTAAACCAAACTTAACTTCTCCATGGAACTAGAATTGGTTTAACTTCCACTGGTTGAGAACATTTGAATGAAAAAAAAAAATTAGGCAATGATAAGGATAGAAAGCCCATTAAACCAGCTATGAATTTCCCTTGATACAGAGTGATGAAGGTAAGTTACACAATACAATACTTCTTTCATTGCCAATCAGTTCAGAGTTCAGACCAATGCATAAACAGGCTCACGGCATACCAAAATGATGGGGATTCCCTGCACCTTAGGCGTGCATCAGTGCGCCTCATTTAGTTAGTTAAAAAATGAAGGAAAATTTGTCAAAAAAAATCTTATAAAAGCACGATTTTGCGAAAAAAAAAAACCTTTTATAAGCTTTTTGGAATAAAAAAAACCCAAATATTTAACATTTTGGCTAAAGAGAACCCGATTACAATTTTTTTTTTGTTAAAGGAAACCTAGTGTCCCTAATTCACTCAATTAACCTCTAATTTTTTTAATAAACATCAAATTCTTACTTAACAATTTATTAATTAAATTAATTTATAAATTAAAAACAAAAAACACCATGGCACCACCATCCAGCCACCCTCTTGCCTTTCCCACTTACCTAGCAGGCGGTGGCAGCCCGCTCCCCCAACTGAGCTGCCGCCTGGAACCCTCTACCGGCGACCCATCTTCACCGGCGACAGGCGACCCATCCATCTTTACCCTCGTCCGCCACTTTCTCTCTCCGCCCTTCCACCTCCATCTCCCCCTCCACCAAACTCCTCAACCCCACTGGCAACATTTTTTGTGGTGGTGGGTTGTCGCCATTACCATCTCCCCCTCCACCAAACTCCCTAACCTCAAATGGAAGAAGCCCACCTTAATATTTTCTCTCTCCTATGAAGTTTCACAGTGATAGGCACGCCAACCAGACATTATCAACATGGCTGATCCCTTTCACAAATACATTTTCTTTTTCTTTTTATTAAATAAAAATACCTAGAATCAGAGAACATCAAGGTGAAGGGTGGTCGCGGGCGGGGATATGTGGTAAAGGGAGGGTCGGGCGGCGGTGGAGGTAGGTTCCCGGGGGTGAGGGGATCTGGGCGACGGGGGAGGAGGCTGCTTCTAGGGGAGGGAGAGGGGGAAGGGGAGATGGTGGTTGGATGGTGGTTTGGGGGTTGGTGATTTTTTAAAAAAAAATTAATTTATTCATTAAATAATTAAGTGGGTTAAAGGTTAATTAGAAGTAATGAGAGAAAATTAGAGAGTAATTAGATAAACAGGTTTTTATATGCAAAAAAATGAACTTGGTGGTTTTTTTAATTTTTTTAACCAAAAAGCCTTTAAAAGATTTTTTTTCGCAAAATGGTGCTTTTAAAAGATTATTTTTGACAAATTTTCCAAAATTGAAACAAATATTGTGTACCTCAAGCTGCCTTTTGATGCGCCTCCCTAAGACCCCCCCCCCCCCCCCAAAAGACCATAAAAGGTGCGTTGTTCTAATTTGTGCCTAAGCTTGAGAAAAACTTAAGGAAAAAAAAATATCTGCTTATGAATTGTTCTGCGTGTCAATATAACTTTGCAAGGATTTGACAGCAAGAACAATAACAGTTAACTCAGTAGTCCAATAATCCAATAGGGATTCATGATCATTCATAGGCAAAAACACACACATATTATTATATCAGGTTACCATTTGAGGTCAACTTTGATCGATGAGGTCTTATGTTAAGCATCAAAATTAGGGGAAGGACACTTTAAGTAGTCACATTATGATTCAGTTATAAATGGCTTGAATAATAAGGTAATCGGTTAGTTGATGAAATGTAATACCCTAGAAGTATTAAAATAAGTATTTCATGATTTGAATATTCTATTTTATTACTAATTTGGGTTATATTCTTATAAATTATATTTTTATGTTAAAAATAAAGTAAAATATTAACCGAATGATATTTTTATAATTGAATAACAAGATATGGTAATTATCATCACTTAGCAACTAAATCTAGGCTCACCATCTTTGTATCACAAACTAGTTAAATCGTCAGCTCATCATCCTAAACTTCATTCCGGAAGAACTTATGAAATAAAAGCTAAAGTACTTCTCTACTACCATGAATGAGACTAAATACACTCCTAAATTCATTCATGTATCATCTTCTATCTCTAATTCAAGTTCAAAATATTGCCAACAACCGAATAAGAGTCTAAGACAATGCTTATCTTTCCATTATTTAAATTCGAACTTCTCTATCTTATCATACCATTGTGCAATACTGCAATTTTATCTATAAATACCCTCATTGATGCTCATTTCCAAGACTTTACATTTTACAAACCATTCATACTTCCCACAAAGCATCAGAATACCCCACGCAAGAAACCAAATATTAAAAGTCGATCATCGAAACAATTTCATCCCACTTTTAGCACAGCAAAAGCACCCTTAAACTACAGCGAAATACACCACCTCTTAGCCCTTGCCATTCTTTTTACACTTGTTTTCAATATCTTTAAAGTTAACAAAATTGAAGGTATACAACTTACCAAAAGTTTGCTTTCCTTCATCAAACACTGTGTGTGTGCGCAACGTTACAAGGAACGCGGTACGGTGCCACGAATCGCGAACTGATTCGTGCGAACCGGAACGCGGAACAAACGCGAACTGAGTCGCTAGTGGTCGCGAACCAGAACGCTGAAGATGGCGACTCCTAGTTGTGGCTGACCGAAGACGGTTGTTCTCCCTCTGCAACTTCTAATGGGTTGTTTCCCGACATTTGCAGTGCAATATTCTCTCTCTTCCTTCTTTCACGTGCATTGCTTATTTAATTTTTGAAAATTTTCTGACTTTTTTCTCTCTCCTCTCTCATGTTTTACATAGCAGTAACATTTTACTAAAGTGGCAGCTAGGGTTTTGTTTCAATTGGTGAATGGGCTTAAACCTCTATCAACAACTAGGCCTTTTTTCAATGAGCATCTTGGGCCTTCTATTTTATATACTCTAATTTTTTAGCAATCCACTCACCTAAATACATATTTTTGGAGGAATTATTATATATTTGTGTTTATTTTAATTTCTAATATAAAATCTATTAATAAAAATCACCTATATTTTTTTTATTAATTTACTATTTCGTACCCAATCGTACCGGATTCACCACGGGTAGCGTTCTGCGTATTCGTTTCCGTACCACGTTTCGAATCGAATCCCGTTCCTTGTAACATTGTGCGTGCGTGTGCAAGAGAAACTAGTGACTTTGGGTAAGCCGTATACCTATGATTTTGGTCGATGTAAAGATTTTTAAAGCTGAGTGTAAAAACGACGGTAAAGGGTACGAGGTGATGTGTTTCACATTAATTTCCATTGCTATTTCAAGGTGTTTTTGTTGTGCCGAAAGTGAGTTAAAATTGTTTCGACGATCGACTTACATTATTTGGTTTCTTGAGTGGGATATTTCGATGCTTTGTGGAAAGTATGAATGGTTTGTAAAGTCTTGGAAATGAGCAGCAATGAGGGTGAGAGGTAAGTTCGAATTTGAAAATGGAAAGATAAGCATTATCTTGAGCGGTTGGGAATAATTTGAACTTGACTTAGAGATAAAAGATGATACAGGAATGAATTTAGGAGTGTATTTAGAATTATTCATGGTAGTAGGGAGAGTACTTTTGCTTCTATTTCATGAGTCCTTTCGGAATGAAGTTTAGGAAGATGATCTGATGGTTTTAACTAGTTTGTTATACAAGGCAGTGAGCCTAGATTGAGTTGTTAAGTAATAATGATGATGATCACAATTGCTCATCATTCACTTATAAATATATCATTCGGTTAATATTTTATTTTATTTTATTTTTAGTATAAAAAAATATAATATATAAGATAATAACCCAAAATAGTAATAAAATAGAGTATTCAAATCATTAAATAATTAATGTTCCCTCCTTCTTTATATAATGCCTCTTTTCCTTTTTGGGTAAATCAAAATACAATGTCTCTTTCTATTTAAAGGTTGTACTTTTTGACATTATTACCCTTTTTTGATGAATCGTCATCTTTTTTTTTTTTTTTTTTTTTTTTTTTTACTTTTATTATTAATTTCCAATACTTTCTCTCTCTATCTCTTCAATTATTCCCAACTATTTTTTCTTTCTCTCTATCTCTCTCTAATCCCACATGCACATATGTATTTCCAATCATTAGTTTTAAGGAATTTATAACTTTCTTAATTCTCGCATAAAAACCCAAAGAGGCATTGTATTATGAGACGGATGGAGTAAATACTTATTTTAATACTAAAATATAAGGTATTATAACCTAGGAAAATACACTTTAATAATCCAAACTATTGACAATTTACTTATAATAATCCCAACTAAAGTTTATTATTTCCTCCGTTTTTTTTTTAATTTTATTTACATCACTTGGTGATGCGCTGAGTTTTAGGAGAGTAATATAATATTGTGAGTTGGTGAATTTTTAATTATAGTAAAAGTAAGATGGAGACCATGAAAGAGAAAATATGTAAGAGTAGAAATTTTTATTATTTAAGTGGGGACCATGGAGGAGAGAGAAATGATATAAAATAATTTAATTGGGGTATAACGTAAGAGAAAGAAATGATAAAATAAAGTATAAACTAACCAAATAAGGAAGTGATGCATTTTGCAAAAAAACACCTATAAAAGTGATGTATTTAAAAAATAACAGAGGGAATATCTAATAATCCCAACTATGCTATGACTTTGCATCCAGTGGTCCCAATAGGTCAACACCAAATCAACGACTTGTTGTAATAGGTACTTGTGTTAGCATGTGATTGGTGTAAAATTAATAACAATTCAAAAAAATTTAAAAAAAAAACCAAAAACCTAACAGCCACTACCCCCCTCACCACCCCCCTCACCGTGAAACCCAAGGCAAAACACCAAACCAGAAAAAAAAACCGGCGCCTCCCCAAACCCTCGAAAATGGTCGGCGTCTCCCAACCCCTCTGAAACTACCCAATTGGCCCATTCTCCCCCCCAAACCAACCCTTCCCTTCCGGCAATCATTTGAATTGGCTTGAATTGGTGGCGGACGACAATCATGCGTGGTGAAGAATGCGAGTGCGAGTGGAGTTGCGGTTGTGTTAATTATTAGTAGTGGAGTTGGTTGTGGTTTGTTGTGAAAATGTGATGATTTTTTTGTTTTCCACCTTTCCAGTGAGGAGGGAAGGAAGGGAAGGGTGGTTTGATGTTGACTGCTGCAATTGGTGGTTAAAGTTGATGAAATTGTTGGCAAATTGTGGTTATTGGAGGTCGAATTGTTGTTTCGTGGTGGTTGAATTGTTGGAGCAATTGGTGACTGTTATGTGGGCGTCACTACCGGTGCAAAACGAGTATTAGGTGACTGGATTTGTGCACATGTAGTTGTTGTTGTTGCTACGGTGTCACGCAGCAGGGGTTACTTGTAGGCCGTGTTGGTGTGTTGAGGGGGGTTAGGGAGGTGGGGCTTTGACCTTGGGTTTCACGATGAGGAGGTGGTGGCTGTAAGGTTTTTTCTTTTTTTTTTTTCTTTTTTAGTTTTTTATTTATTTATTTTTTAGCCAGTCATGTACTGACACGTTGACTTTTAAAAAAAAAACAAAAAAAGAAAAATTTACCCATTCAGCAGGTTACCGGTCATTGGGGCCATTGGAGACAAAGTCATAGCATAGTTGGGATTATTTTATCAGAAGTAGATCGCCAATAGTTGGGATTATTAAGGTGTGTTTTTCCTATAATCTATCCCCTTACGAAAAAGGAAAAGTTTTGTATACACCCGATTATTACTGAACAACGAGTTCACTTTTGTCAAATTTAGTGTCGTCAAATTTATTGTCACTTTTGTCAAATTTATCAATTAAGCATAAATAACTCTTATATATGTCCGAATAACTTTTGTGCATTTTTGTGTAACATTTGCACATTTTATTGTCACTTTATAACGGATGGTCAATAATTTATACTGAACATCCGTTTTATTTAAAAGTTTTAGCATTGAACTTCATAGTTTGCGAATGGTACTGCGAAGTAGTTTAGGTTTGAGCTATGTGGCACAACCCTAGGCTTAATCTACTCCTTTGAGTTAAAAACATTCATATAGGAGAGTGTGCACACTTAAGGATTAAGACTTATTTTGCTGGTTACACCCATTCTCAGTAGTAGACTTGAATCTACATTTTGGTGATGGTATTATAGTATCTTATTTTCTTACCTCCAAAAAATTAATGTTTGTAACTATTAATTGATGTGTGTGTGTATGTTACCTTTGTACAAGATATTTTACTAAAATAAAAGGTACTCCCTTTGTTTCGTAATAATCACAATAGTAAGCATGATTCATAGTGTTAGGAAAATTATAGGGTGGGGGCCAAGTAGGGTTTAACAATATAAAGTATAGTTGAAAGGAATATATTTAATTGTTAGTAGGAGAGAAATAATTAAAAAGTGGTATAAGTGGGATTGGTAGGAGAGATAATAATAAAAAAAAGTAGTGGGTTCTTGCCATATAAGAAAATGTTACAATTATTATGAAACAGACGTAAAAAGAAAGCGTTACGATTATTACAAAACAGAGGGATTATTTCCTAAGGTAAGAAAAAGTTTTCAAATATGTTTTACAAGGTGAATATTTATTAAGTTTTCACTGAATTTGTAATTTTTTTTCTTGTATATGTTTTCTTGTATTTCAGATTTATGCAATTCAACATGAGACAACGATTTGTTGAGCCGTCTAAGTCTTAATAGTGAAAATGTAGTGGGATTGAGATATTTATTTAAAGTTAAGTTAGAAACAATATTGTAATTTTTTGTTAGGTTGTGACTTAATTGTGATAATTATTTAGTCTTGGAATAAATTTGGTTAAGGGTCATATAAATTAACCTTATCACTTAAGTACGTAGTCTAAGTGAGGCTGTAATACCCCTAATCAACTATTTGGTGCTTCTGCTAATGCCTCTTAAAAAGAGTCGGAAATTGGGGGTGTTACATGAAAAGCTCTATAATTGTGACATATTAGAGAAAGGAAAAGCTTGTAGAAAATTAATGAAAGTTCTGTTTAGCTTTAATATTGTCAATCAAGCTTCTCGAAAGCTTGAATATCCTTTATTTAAGTGATTCCAATTTATCAATATTCACCTCCTCCTTCTCTTATAACCTACTATAAATGGGACTTAAGGGATGTATGTATGTTTCATTCATAGTATCTTACTTAGAGATGATGACTAGGAAGTAGGAACTTAAGATAAATTTGATACCGTACTTGCATCTGTAGATTGCAAGCATATGAAATTCTAAAAGCATTGTATCTTGGATTCAAAAGATCAGTCATCTGTAATAGCCTGGAATATAGGAACAGATTTAAAGAGTATAGAAGGTGAGCATTGTATTAATAAACAAAAATTACAAAAAATTAGGACACTTAAGCTTTTCAGAGGCTTGCTTCATTCCCAATTGAGTAGCTAAAGCAAATGGAAACACTGCACATCTGCACAATGTTCCAATTTACAGCATTTTCTGACTACTATGCATTTCTCACCTCTAACTCTCTAACCTTTTTCCTAAGCAACTTCTATCAGATTAATATTGCAAAACCAAAATGCCTTCCGCCCTAAGGTACTCTTATTACATTCTCACAATAATTTTTTTTTTTTTTTTTTTTTTAAAAAAAAAATAAATAAATAAATAAAATAAAATAAAAAATAAAAAAAAAAGCAAATGAGCTTATTGAATGATTCAAATGTCATTTAAGGAATATCTATCTAGCATTCTAAAATCCCTCTTTTCTTTATATATTAAGAGGATAGAGGTCATGAACATCAAGGAGGCAACAATTATAAACCTCACATAAAATAAAAGATCCTGAGTAAAGGTTAACAATTTGCCCCAACAAATTGAACACGATGTCACCTTATATAAAGAAGCTCCTAATACTTAGGCTATGTCAAAATTATAATCAAAATGATGAAGAATAATGACAGAGGACAGAGAAGCTAGTAGGTTTCTTCTTCTAAATGTTAAGCTTCCATTTGTTTTTGCTTTCGCTATTAGCAAAGGGGTCTTTAGGAAGGACATGTGGAAACTAGGGATTACTATGAGTCACGCAGAGCTTTTCAGGTCAAGAGTTAAGACACTCATAAAGGTATAAAAAACCAAAGATTATTCAATTTTTCCCTTGATAATCTATACCATCTGCTGTCTGTTGACCATTATGCCTTCTGTTATGATGACAATGTGTAAGCATCTAAGAACCCAAATTCATGGCATAAATGAAGAAAATGTGTCCTCGATTGTTAGTGCAATTACTAAATATAAATAAGAATCATTACAGAGATAATAAGTTTGGGTTATTTCAGTGGTCATAAATTCATAAAATCATAATTGTCTTGCTAGAGACCAATTATGATCTGTGAACTAATGGGATTAGGCCCACTGCTAACTAATTGGATCCTATTAGGTCACACAATAAGTGTCGGGTCGAAATAAACACACCAAGCAAATGATTGGGCTAAGTGGCTGGTTGGGAGTTATTAGGGAATAAATATTTCCTGTAAGAGATACAGTATAATTAACAAGCAACAAAAAGAACGTATTCTCCCTCTCACTTTACCCTAAACTGGAGCCCTATCCTCCCCAAAAGCAAGGAAGATTCATTCTTCCTTCCAAACCAACAATCATGGAGATTCGATCCGTGTTTGGGTGGACTAAAACTAGAGGAGCAACACTTGAGGCACTAATTTTTAAGCAAACGTAGCTTTGGAATCATGTATTAAAGGTTGTATTTCTAACTTATTGTATTCATGTTATTTATATGTACCCAATCCTTATAGGTGTTATGAATATCATTCTTAAAATTCTGCTTATTGACCTAAACTCCTAGAATAAAAGCTTTTATTTATTTCCCATGTATGCCATAAACTAGACAAAGATCCACTATATTTAATCATTGTAGATAGGAAATTTTGCAAAAAACCACCTTTTAAATCTCATTTTTTGCAAATAACCACCTTATAAAAAATATGTTGCAAAAAACCACCACTTTTCAAAAAAATGTTGCAAGTTAACACCTATTGCCGGAAACTGACTATTTGACCCTTGCTCCGGCGTTGACCCAGTCACGTGCCAAGCACGTGACATGTAATTAATCCCTAATCCTCCCTTTTTCTTTTTTTCCCCTTTCTCTTTCGATTCCCCTCTTTCTCCTCCCCTGATCCTCTTTCTTTCTCCTCTCTATTTTACTTTCTTCCTTGCTTCTGTGTTCCTCTTCTCCATTGTTCATCATTGTTGCCGCGTCTTCACAAATCAACTGCTAAGGTTTTTTTTTCTTCCCATCTTCTCTTTCTCTGTGTTCTTTATTCCTCTATGGTGATTGAATTCGAATTGGCTTTGCGAATTCCAGAATTTAGGGTTTGCTAATTTCGTTCTAAATTTGGTACTTCTAGGTCTAATGTCTCAATCTCCACTAAACAAAAAGTGTGGGTGTGGCGTCCCAATTGCTAGATTGAAGTCTTGGACTCATGAGAACCCTCCACGAAGGTTTGAGGCCTGTGAATTTTACAACCCAGACACAAATCCAAAGGGGTTGGTTTGGGTGAATAAGATTAGTGTTGTATAATCAAGATCAAAGCAAAAATTGATGTTATATTAAGTGTGTATTATATGATTTTCTAGGCATTTGGTTGAATTATGATGTAATGAAATTGATTTACTACATGTGGGTTACTGCATTTTGCCACAAATTCAATTGGGGTTTTATTTTCATGATTGTAGCTTTTATAGAGTTTAAACTTTTTGATCTTAATTAATGGAGTTGAGTGAAAATAGAGGATGAAAAATCAATTTTTTTTACGAGATTACCCATTAAGCAGCAGCTATTTCAACCATGTACAACCATTGTTGAGTAGAAGTAAGGAAGAAAGAGAAAGAAAGAGGAGCAGGGGAAGAGCGAAAGAGAAAGGAAAAAGAAAAGGGGGGAATTAGGGATTAATTAATGTCACGTGCCACTGGGTCAATGCCGGAACAGCTGGTCAAATACTCACTTTCCGGCATTAGGTGTGAAGTTGCAACAATTTTTTAAAAAATGATGGTTTTTTGCAACATTTTTTTTAAAAGGTGGTTAATTGCAAAAAACAAGATTAAAAAGGTGGTTTTATGTAAAATTTCCTTGTAGATATTATGATTAAAAAAGGTCAAGGAAAGGTTTTTCTAAATGATGAAGATTTTTTTTTTTTTTTTTTTTGTAATTATATACGAAGAAGTAAATTAAAGAATAGGGCAATATCAAACCAGTCAATAGAATACTTATTCTTACATTTCTACCTCACTTCCTCCGAGTTCTGCAACACTTTGACTGCTTGAATCAATTATTTTTGTTGAGCCATTAATAGGTCCACCATAAAACTGGAGACAGTCGAACAATATGTAAGTAATACAATTGCAAGAGGGAAAAACAATATTTTTGACTTATGAGAGTTTTGACCACTGACCTTTAACTTCATTTGTTTATTTGGATCCCAAATTTTTGCAAGAATGTTCACTGTCTACATTTTTTTAAAAAAATGAGTCAAACAACAACTTGAAACTTGAGGTCAATTTAGAACAGTATGGCCTCGGTCAACAGATTGTATAGGGCAAAGAGTGAAGAAATATACAGACAAACTAACCTTTTCGATTAGGCTTTCATTTGTCTTCAAGTCATTAAGTACATTGATCAAAGGGTGCGTAACACCATCTGCTTCCATTGTTCCACAAACAGAATTGCTGCATTTGACAGTTATATGGTCCAGAATCAATAGTTGGTTATATTATGTAGAAAAGTGATCTTGAATTTATAGAAAGAGTAACAAAGAACTGCTTTTTCTTAATCATTAACAACAAATTTCAGAAAAGCAAGAAAATAAAATACAAGTGCATCGAATACAAACAAAAGTTACAATAAGAACTTTTGGTGGAGAAAAGGGAGGGAGATGAATTAGGGGGGAAGGTGGGATTATAATGCTAGAGGAAATGAAGCAAAAGTTCAGATATTTTCTCAACACAACATCTTTATGTGGTAAGAACATACTTTTGTAAGAAATTTACATCTCTATAAGACAACATTCATTTAGATGGAAAAAAAAAACACATTTATTAATTGGTAGTCATCTACTTTTGCTTATTTCCATTGGTAGCCACTTTATATATGAATTATCTTTGTTAGTCACCTACCTTTTAAATGTTACTTCCGTAACCTTAATTGGTTAAAACCGTTAACGGGCTGTTACTGAGGTTTTTTATAATAATAAAAAAAATACTTAACTAAGGTTAGTTATATTATAATTTCATTAATCTTTTAAAAATAAAACCCACCCCTCCCCCAACCACCTCCTCCCCTCTCCCCCTCCACTGCCGGCGCCGGCCCACCCTTTTCCGCCGGCGCCCAATTCCCGACACCCCATCACCAGTCATCCCTCCCCGTCCCCCCTATTAAACCACCAGAAAACCACTTTCTTTCTTTGCTGCTCCACCAACAGCTCACCCATTACGCAGTACCCACACAACAATAACAGCAGCAGCAACATAGCAGTCACCCACCACCAAACATTCACTCAACAACAGACCATACTACTACTCCTGCTGCCTCCCCTGCTCCCTCAAACACCAATTCCGCAACATCAACCAGCAACCGGGCAGCTCCCCACAACCGCCACACAGTAGCTTCCGAACAACCAGCCACCGTCACACCAACCTGCAACCAGCAGCACCACACTGCCACACTACCGAGCAGCGCCGCTAGCCCATAATCTAGAGCTGCAAGCTCCAATTTTGGTGAAGATGGTTAAATGGTGAAGATCAAGAGCAGCCAAAAAAACGAAAGAAGAACAGGGTTGGTTTTTGGGGGTTTTCATTGAAAGAGGGAAAGAGAAAAGAGGTAATTTTGTGTACTGGTGGTTTAGGGGGGACGAGAAGGGATAGCTGAGGGTGGGGGAGGGGCAGCCAAAGTCAGTGGTAGGGGGAAGCCTAGGCAGCGGCACAAGAAAAAGAGGAGGAGAGGGAACTAGGGGAGGGAGGTGTTGAGCTGGTGGGTCCGGGGAGGGGTGTTTTTTTTTTTTAATAACAATTAAATTGAAATAAATTCAGTTAAATTTAACAGCCACTTAACGATTTATAGTAAATAGGGCTAGGGAAGTGAAAATGCTAAGAGTGCAAAGCTACCATAGATATTTTTATACAAAGTGGCTACCAATGGAAATACGCAAACGTACAAGGCTACCAATGAGAATTTCCCAAAAAAATAAATATGATTAATTTTTTTTATTCAAATGACGCATTCAAACAAGTTTAACAATTTGCTTTCAGCAACTTCTCAGGCTTTTTTATGAAGCTTCTGCAGAAGGAGATACGTTATCTAGTAAGGTATTAGTAGAACTGAAGCACTCACTTTATGTCACTAAACAGAAAACACTGAGAAATTCCAAGATTAGAAATGAATTGAAAGAAGAAACAAGAGAGGTTGGAGAACAAGTGATTATAAGAGGAAAGAAAAAAAGAAACGTAAATATTAAAAAACAAATAAATACAAGTGGAGTAATTATTAGACAAGCAGCGTAATAGTAAGCTTTGCTTATGCAAGAGGTGAAACCTGTTTTCAGGTACAAGAATAAATCTAAACTCTAGCAATCAAGTTGATGTTGCTGGTACACCTAAAATTTCAAACATTTGTATTTAAAAGATCACTGCAACTGATGTTTTCCTTTATCTGAAGAAGATGTTTGTAAAGAATGCAACTAAAATGATAGAAACCACATTGTACCTGATAGACAGCTTATCCAATGCACTCAGAACAGATGACCTCACTGCATTACTGCTGTGACTTAATAGGTAAATTAGACGCTGGACAGCTCCAGCTTCCCTAAATGAGGTCCGCATGTGCTCATTTATTGCTGAAGCAGCAATAGCATCTGCGGCTTTTGTGATGGCTGCTTCATCTTCCAGCTCAAGAATCAGTACCATACGTGCAACTCCATCCTTCCATGGAAGCAACGTCTGGTGGAAGCTACTAGAAAACCCCTTTTCCAGCTTACTCTCATCTTCAGTTTCTATAGCCCCAATACGGGCTAAAAATTGCTGATGTGTTCGCCCAACTATTGCATCCATCTTGGACTTATCGACTTTATCAGTATTTTCTTCAACATTCAACCCAAGTAGTAATTCAGAAGCACCATATCTTGAAGGGCCTTTAGAACTTCGTCTAAACTCGGTACCATCAGGTAATGAGGGCCATGAATGCAAGGCTGGCTTATAAGAAGCATAAGCCGCAGCACCAACCAAAGGAACAGGAACCAATCCTTCTTCCATGACAAGAATCTTATAGTAATCATCTTTAACAAGCTCAAGCAAAGCATTTTTTGCTTCTTTTCGAATGACTTTTGATCCTTCAATTTCATTTGTTAGAAATTTGGCCTGGAATAAGTCAATAACAGCATTGTTAAAAAAACCCCGATCTAGGGATGGCAAAGGAAACTTAGTCAACCAAATAACAATAGGGATCTAAGAAACATGAATCTCCAGCTACATCTCGAGCTGTAAGGTGAACAGTTGAGAGTATATATTATAAAATACTCAACAGTCATGGAGTACAACTCTATCTGAGCCCTTGTTCATGGGCATGTCCCGGGCTAGGACATGGTTGCACCCATGGCAGTGATGTCACCGCCATAGTACACCCATAGTTCCATCAAAGCTTAGCTCCACTTCGAGGAGATAGCATTGATGGGCAAGGTAGAGAAATCACAATCGCTTAATAAGGCATAACATTGTTAGGTCCCTTAGCTTCAATCTCTTCCTTAACACATCCATGGGTTTTTTCCTTGATGGCCTTGCACGTCATTGTTAAATCAAAAGGTGTGCCAACTCTCATAATTGTGAACCTACATATCTATTTATAAAGATAGAGAAATGTTTGAGAAAGTAAATGAATTAAAAGCTCATTTTTCTCACTAAGAGAGTGCAAATTCATGATTTTAAACTCTTACAAGAGTATGTTTTATCTTACATAGGGCAATCATAATAGAATTGCTGCTAACGTCCTTTTGAGAATATATTTCCAAATTGACGGATACATTTTAAGAAAGGATAAAATACTTGTCATTATAATATCATATCCTTGGTATATGTTGTCATTGTAATTTAGAGTGAGTTTGGTTAGCCTTTGTGGAGGTGAAGGAAGGGAAGAGAAAGAGAAGGGGAAGAAAAAAAAAAAAAAAAGGAAAGAGGGCTGAGGAGAGAGAAAGAGTGAGCTTTAATTTTCCTTAAAAAAATTTCCAATAGTGGAGGGATTTGATTTTGAAAAGGAAATGGGAAAATGGATCCCTATAATTTCTTTCCTTTCCTTCACCTTCCCTCCAACTCTTCCTATCCAAAGATGCTATTAAGGAAATTCAGGACAATTGTTGACTAAAATTGATATAGCATAAAGAAAAACATTCTACATTGTCCATGTAACTTTTTCACTGTGTCCAAGCAGGTTATGAGAAATTTTTCCAAATGATATTGTGTAAGATCAATATCTAGTTTAAATTAAGGTATTTATGAATATCCCATTATCCTAACTTCAAAGTTAGTACAAAAAAATTAAGAATAAAAACTAAAAATTAAAAAAAAAAAAAAGGGCAAATTTTAGGTTACTTCCTATGTAAAATACATGTGCCCAAGTATCCACAAAGAGACTAGCCTTTCCAAAAACACCCAACCAAAGTGAGAATTTATATACATGGCTCAAACTACTGGAATATGAATGGAATCCATCTACTTCCATTACTATATTATTAATAAATGTCAGAACTCGGTAGTAAATCAGGGAATAGAGTTGGTAGCATAAATAAAGCACATAGCACCTTATGATCAGCAAACAAGTCTCACCAGTCTAGGAATCACATCAACTTCGACCATGATACTGTGATTAGGAGAGCTCAATGCCAAATTTGCTAACACTCCACCAGCTGCCTCAACTACCTTAATGTCCTGGTCATCCAGACACTTTACAAGTACAGGCAAAAGAGCAGAGTTTGCAATCTTCAGCCTATACTTCTCATCTGCTGTCAAGTTCCACAACATACATATACTTTGTTCTTTCACCTGTAGACAAGAATCATGATGACACATTGGCCCTGCAGAGCATTTAACATAAAGATAACAGTGAGAAAGAGCATGTGTTGATGTGTACCTCAGCCGTCAAGGAAGGCCTCCTTAATAAAGCAGTTGTCTCTTCTATGGCCCCACTTTCAGCTACAACATCTCTGTATGCATTGGCTGAAGATATCATTCTTAGAAGACCTGCAGCTGCTTCACAGGCTTGGGTAGATTTGGATCTTAGATGATGAACAGTGAGATTTACACACCCACGAAACTGCATTACTTTATCAACACAATGCTTTCCTCCCAGAGAGTATTTCCAAAGTGCAATTACTGCCTGTTCTCTGTCCAGGGGGTCATTGTCCAGTCCAAGCAGTCTTACTAGCAAGGGCACATAATTTTCATCAGTACTTGATAAGCTACTAAATGTTGCATCCACATCCTATAAAACCATTCAACATAGTGGGGTCAAATTTCAAGAGCAGGTACATTAAGAAGCTTCTTCTATGAATTGAAACATAATGACCTCATAACTATATGCATTAAGGGCAGAGTCCAAAAATCAGGACCATGAGTGGTACTGCCCATGCAATTGAAATCGTCTCACAGTAAAATGCAGATTATAGAATGGCAGAATGCATCGCAAGCCAAACTAATCACAAATTTTATACCAGACATGTATACAAAAGATCATGTGTCCAAAAGTGAACGGTTGTTTAGCACAGCATAAGCAAACCAAAGCAAAGAAAGCAGGCCTTAGTGCACCAGGTTGGTTCAGCAAGCTTCAATTCTTCACAATTACATAATTCAACATAAGCGGTAAAAGACTTGTTTATAGGTCAAAAAATTGACCCAATATGAAAAAACACAGTATGATAAATGCAGTTTCCAGGATGCATCATTAAGGCAAACTAATCACTAATTTACACAAGACATGCATGAATAAGACCATAAGTCCAAAAGTGAATGGTTGTAGACTTGTAGCACAGCATAAGAGAAATAAAGCAAAGAAAACAAGCCTTAGGGCACCAGTTGATACACAAGCTTCAAATTTTCAGTATGAAAAAAAATCAAGAGCTGGTATGATACAAAGCCTTTTTTCAATTTTCATTCATGTTGCAATAAAGAATTAAATCAAATCTTGAAAAAATTGACCCAAAATGGAAGCAATCTAACACCTTTCGTTTTGAGCATAAAATTATCAACCTAAACTCAGCAACAACAGGTCCTTTGAATTCTGGACGATTACTTATGAATCCAAACATGTATTACACTCAACAGGTGGGGAGGTGACATTTATCTCCCTCTTTGATGGGACATACTGATTTGTCAGCCAAATCTTTATTCAGTTCCATAATATTATTATTCCTTTTTTAGATTTATTTACAGAACAGCTAAAATGATAATATGACAAAGACAATGTTGGATTGGTAAAGTATGGGTTGGAAATAATACTATGTTTTACTTGGTAGAAGAGATAAGCTTTCTAGGTTAATGTATTTCCTGTAAATTTTCTTGTTGTTCCTCACTAAAGAAAGCTCGTGAAGTCGTGAAAAGAATGGCAACCTCTTTCTAAGGTTGGTATAAGATCTTGAAAATTAGGATGCCAATCCTAAGATAATTTGCAGATCATCCTAAGAACAAAAAGAAATAAATGAGACATTCCAGCAAAACTTGGTTCCCTTTGACAAAACATATTTTTAATCTAAATACTAATTCCTTCAAATACGTACATTTTACTTTCTAACCAGCTCTGCTTCTAATGCAGAAGCCTCAGCTTGACTGATAACGAGGGATCCCAAGTGATGCTAAGTGGATACATATGAAGGTTTATAAGAAATAAACTAATGATGTTCATATGCCATGTGGGTGGTCAATCCTCTTTGGTTACTATAATGCATAGAATTAAAGCATTGGACGCAATTAGGTTGACCAGCAAGGTGGTACAAGACATAAGGAAGAGCATAACTCGATGAAAGTGTTTGGTTGCGGGCTTGCATGGTGTCATATCCATCCACGGGCATGGCAAGTTTGAGCTTCAAAGCAAGAAGCAGGTAGAAATCCATTCACAACCATAGTGAATTAACATTCCCATAAGCTTTGACACTTAGTTTGGGAACATTATAAGTTTCCGGTTTGATGACAGTGGCACTCAACTGCCCTACAACCTCGTCTATTTAGTCTCTGACCCAAAACAATGCCACCGCTACGAGCATGGGTATACCCAAATAAACAATCAATAAGCATAACCCACCATACCTCTCCTACCGCCACGGCGCCAGCATTTCAAGCCACCACCAACCACCTCCAGCTGAACAAAACACTAGAAACAGGTCCCAGCACATCACCCTCAAATCAAATTATCCACTAACCCTCAAAAAACAGAACTTAAAGAATTTGTAGCTTTATTATCCAACCCCAAGTAACACAAACTTCCAATTTCACAGATGAATAAAACTAATTATCCAGAAATTAATAGCACAAATACCAAAAATATTGTAAGTAAAAATTAAAAATACATGAATTAATATAGAATTAAACAGAAAAAAATAAAAAGGGGCAAAGAATAAAACTCACAGAAACTGTTGAATGTTGAGAGGCAGAATCAGCATCACCAGTGGCCTTAGAAACAACAGAAAGACAAGGGCATTTTCTGGGGTTGAAGAAATGACAATAAAGATTAATTTTCAAGGGTGGTTTTAAATTTCTTCTTCTATTATTCAAGATTACAGATTTTTCTAAGTGGGAATTTCTGGGTTGGGGTTGAATTTTGAAGCTGAAATTGAAATTGTTTGCAGAGATTGTTGCCATCATTTGAGCCCAACTGAAGCTGAATAAACCAAACCGAATTAAGCGCAGAATAAAGGGAAGTGATTAATATTGCATTAGATTATTTTAGTGAATAGCCTTTAAATTTGAATGTATGATAATAGGGAAGAATGAATCAATGAAAGTTTGAGAGCAAACTCCCATAAACTGTGTAGCACGGAGTATGAACGCCACGAATAATGAAGTTGAGTCTTCTAGAGAGTGCTTTGGATAATTAGAGCACTCTCATTCTACAAATTCTTAAATAGACCTAGTTCGCACTAATTTATTGTGGACCTCAAACATTAGAGAAACTATAATTGTTTTATTAATAAAAAAAAAAAGTCACTATAATTAAATAAAGGTCACTATGTTTAAAATAAAAGTCATTTTGGTATGCGTAAAAAAAAACTAAAAAAAAAAAAATTTAAAAAAAAAAATCATTTTGGTAATATATAGGCTATTAGAGGTTAATTTTTATAATGAAAAATTTTATAAGTTCAATATAAATAATAAAAGTCACTATGTTAAAATTAGGGTCATAACGCCGTACTTCAAGTTCACAATAATATTAAACGTTATACAAGTTTTAATAAAGGTTAGTATGTTAAAAGTAAGGTTACTATATAAAAAATAAGGGTCACTATATATTTAAAACTTTCTTGATTGCAAATGCTTGGACTTAGTACTAAAAT
Source organism: Chenopodium album (assembly GCF_948465745.1). Classification (NCBI taxonomy): domain Eukaryota; kingdom Viridiplantae; phylum Streptophyta; class Magnoliopsida; order Caryophyllales; family Amaranthaceae; genus Chenopodium; species Chenopodium album. Next base: position 17,063,515 of record NC_137854.1, on the reverse strand, counting down.
TTAATCAGTAAGAATTATGATATCTTCTTGTTTTCAGTGAAAGGTGTAATGCATAATGTTTTAAAAACACGATCAAATAAACTATAATGATTTTCTCAAAAAAAAAAAAAAAAAAAAAAAAAAAAAAAAAAAAAACTATAATGATGACAATAAAACTGATAGAAAGTTTAGTTTACTTTAATTAACTTATGTATTGGCTATTTTTTACGAGTATCTTTTAACATGCATAACGGCAATTAAAATCAATAGAAGGTTTAGGTTAAGTCTTTATATTGCTATTAATTAATTAATTAAGCTAAGACACTTTTATAGACTTAGGGTCTGTTCACATTTACTTAATTTCAGTTCAGTTCAGTTCAGTTCAGCTCCAATCAGTTCAGTTCAGTTCCAATCAGTTCAGTTCAGTTCAACTCTTAATTTCCCTCTCACATAAAATATTCATTTCAGCTCAATTCAGTTCAGTTCAGTTCAGCTTCAATCAGTTCAGTTCAGTTGAGCTCAGTTCAGTAAATATGAACAGGCCCTTACGCTTTGTTTGGATAGCAAAGAAGGAAAAGAAGGGGAGGGGAAATGGAGGAAGGAAAGGGAAAAAAAAAGGGAGGTGGAGGTGAGCTAGTGTGTGGTTCCTACAGGCGTGGGTACCTTGCATGGTACAGACATTATCCATTCCTATACGATTTATTATTATCAATTTTGTAATATAAATTTTGACTAATAATCTAAGAAACCATTAAAAAAATTTTAACAAGAAATAATAGAAGAAACTAACGAACTCTAACAGAAAGTCGTTATTGGATCATAACGTAAATTCGTTACGTTCTAGAATAATCTAATCCAGCACAGTTTTTTATATAACGAGGGTTTCTTACGGATAAAATATATAACGAGGGGTTCTTACGGATAAAATATATATAACGAGGGGTTCTTACGGATAAAATATATATATATATATATATCCTTTGAAACACTTATTTTACAACAAAAAGTGATTTCTTTAATTATGTGTGCTACAAGCGCCTCCAGTGCATCATTATAATGACAAAAAATTATAATCAAAATAGTTATAATAGTCTAATAGAAAAGAAACAATAGCAGTAACAAACATACACTAATTGGTTCAGCATAAAAAAAAATACGGAGTAATTATAATGACATCGCGGCAACATAAAAATTCTTAAATGAATTAGGTTCACACTAATTTATTGTAGACCACTAACATTAGAGAAACTATGGTTGTTTTATTAATAAAAAAAAAGTCACTATAATAAAATGAAAGGTCAACATGTTGAAAATAAAAGTCATTTTGGTAACATATAGGCTATAAGAGGTTAATTTTTTTAATGAAATATTTTATAAGGTCAATATAAATAATAAAGGTCACTATGTTAAAATTAGGGTCATAACGTTGTACTTTAAGTTCACAATAGTATTAAACGTTATACAACTTTTAATAAAGGTTAGCATGTTAAAATTAAGGAAACTATGTTAAAAATAAGGGTCACTATGTTCAATATAATGTCAGTTGCGTGTATATAAACCTTGGGTCCACAATAATATTATTGTGGACCAGATCCACGCAAATATTTCTGCTCTCATTCATGGGCAAAAAAATGCCCATGAGGAGAATTTAATGGTAAAAATGCTAAAAATGTTATTCCACTCATGAGCAAAAAAAAATGCCCATGAGGATATTATCAAATGCCCATAGGAATGGCAAAAATAAATTGCTACAGTACCTATGGGCCCATAAGAAAAAATGGAAAAGAGGAGTGAGAAAGTTAGTAGAGAGAGAGTGGCATTTTTATTGACTTCGGGTATGGGTTTGAATTGAGTTGGTAAAAGCTAACACGATACGAACCGAACATGAAAAGAGCAAGTTAGTGTTGGTTTTTGACCCATTTAACTAACTGGATTGACACGACACAAAATAAACATAAAAAAAAGTTGGTTGGTGTTAAGGTTTTCAACCGAGATTGTTTAATTGGTAGACATGACAAAACTAGTTCAGTAAGTTGGGTTATTGTTGAAAATTATAACACAAAAGTAGCACGAGCCAACCTCCTTAATTAGCGGGTCATATTCTAGTCAATCTGTTTACTCGTTTACCTTCATACCTACTTAAGTTAAAAAATAAAAAAAAAATAAAAAAATAAAAAACCTTATATTCTACAAGGCCCAAAAAAATTATTATGGCCCAAAAGATAAAAAATAATAATTTCATAGTCTATGCACCACATTCGTCAATCTAAAGTTGAAAAAACCTTATTTAACCTACATCTCATTCATTCACTTAGCCATCATATATATACTCTCATTCACTTTTTCAGTATTTCTCATTCACTCTTTTACTTTTACATAGAGAGTACTAGAGCAATCATTGTTGGTAAGTTTTCTTCCTTAATCTCATTTCTCTCACATTAATCTCATGATTTTCATCTCACTCTAATATCATTAATAACTTGTCTTCCTTTCAATTTGATTATACAGTTTTTTCTAATCTCTTTAATTTGTTCATCTATTAGTTTGTTTGGCTTTTACTAATTTTGCTTCCTTAATCTCGTCTGCCTCAGACCAAAGTTGCGGATCCTAAATCAACTCAAATTGATGGGAAGAATCTGGTGAGCCAAAGTTTGAAATTCTTAAGGAGACGCGGGCTAAAAAAGATAAAGGAAAACAAATCAGGCATGTCTACAAGTCTTCCTGGTAAGATTTTAAATACTCTAGAAAATTTGCCTTTGTTGTGTGGTTAAATTTTACATTTCTGGAACCTAGCCCATAAGGTAATATGTGCTTAATAAATGCGGCCAAATTCAGAGTGCTTATAGCAAGTGTGCTACTGGTAATTTGCTTTGGCATTCATGTAATTGTAAGAGATCATTGGTTAGATAATGGTCATAAAATTAAGAATCCTACCTTTTAATTTTAAAGTCGTGAATTGCTTGTTGTTGCTATTGTTAAGCATGGGTTGTGTAATACCCCATATTTTTAAGCCTATTTAATTAATTTTAATCATATTTATTACATTTAAAATATGTTCTAATTTGGGTTTAATTAATTTTCCTTATGAAAAAGTTATTTTCTTAAAAGATTTTCACCTTTATTTATTCAAATCCCATACTTAATTATATTATACACCTTATTTTAAGATGCTTTTCTTAAGATATTTTATTTATTTATAAATATTTTCTAAACTCTTGTGATTTCAAAGTGATTTATTAAGCAAATTATATTTTTTTGCTAAACTTTATTTATAAAGTTATTATTTCAAGACTTTAAAATGATAAAAACTTCTATGAGTCCAAACTATTTTCTAATTCATGACCATAGTTATTGGGCCATTAACTTACTATCATTTTCCTCTAGCCCATAAGAATGTTTTGAAGTCCATTTTTTTTTCACTTACAAAGTATGACCCAAATCAGATTTTTGTACCCACAAAAATAAAAGGAAAAGAAAATAAAAACCCACCCCATCTTCCCCAATCAACAACATCAACGTATGATACACCATAACCATGGAAGCTTCTTCCAATTTACCTCCCCAAATGCTACCTCCCTTAGACTATTAATTTAATGGTAAAAATATTTTCTTACACTTGGAGTTCATCCACTCCATCACCATTATCAAGTTCTTCTCTACCATTAGATGCACCACCCAAATCAACCAATCTCCATTAAAGCTTAATCTGATTTCTTCACCCCTTTCCACCTATAAATAGAGCAAGAAACCAAGCTAATTTCATTTCAATTTCAATTGCAAGAATACCCACAAAATTTCAGCAATTAAACCCAATTAAGAAACCCCAAAAAAATTTCCCCTTTCTCTCTCCTCCGCGCCTCCTTGGCCGCGCCCCACCACCTCCAGGCCGTGCGCCCTAGCCGCCGCCACCAGCCCTGGCTGACCCCTGCTGCCCAGCCACGGTTGAGCCACCACTAGGCACCCACCTCTTTCCTCCTCTATTTCTTTCGTCCCCCTCCAAACCAAAGACCAAAGTTTGGTTTTGGTATTCTGTAAAAACCAAATAGCAACAATGCAATATATCCTTGAAATCCACTAATGTTAATTTATTCTAATGATATTTGACCCATTAAGAGTAAGTAAGCCCAATCCTCATGCTTACATTATATTACTTTTATTGGTTAAATTTATGTACTTTCACATTTATAATAAGTACTTGTTATTATTATTATTATTATTATTATTATTATCTAACAATGATAAAGTTTAAAGATTAGTTTACAAAAACAAGTATTAATTTTATAAAAGGGTTAAAGCAATTATTCATGCACAATTAGTTTGAGTCAATATTTTATATTGTTTTTTCAAAGAGTATTGATTAGGCTTATTGGTTTATTGAAGGGAAGTGTCAATTTTGATGTTAGAGGTTTCATATGGTTGTATGAAAGATCAAGGTACGTATTCGTGGCTAGATCTTTAACTAATATGATTTTATTCATAAATGTGTTTTATGTTTGAATGTTGAACAATGATTTATGAATGTTTATAAAATAAATCGTGTAAGCTTGTTTTAATAAAAACGATTGTTTGATATTTAAATGTTTTATAAGCTTGGTTGTAAACTTACTTGGTTTACTAAATTGTTTAAAAAGGAAATGTTATTATTTTAATCATCCCATACATGGGAATTGGAAGATTGATTTATCAAAGGTGTTTATTGGATTTTCTTGACTCCCACTATGCGGAGATAAATGATAAGACTATGAGCTTTGTATGATCTAGTCTTTCCTCAAGTATAGACTATGTAAATGAGTTACTAGCTTGAGGGGTGTGCACACTTAGGTTGGGAAATGGTTTACGAAAATGTTGATCTTCCATTTCTATTGGACTCTACTTTTGGAAAGTCGTTGATTTTGGAATGTTTCTAAATGTGGAATTTCTATTTATGGAAGGTTTGAATAATGATCAATCATTTACAAATGCTAAATCTTATGAAAGCATGTTTAATTAAATAAATTGATGATTTTACATATCTAGCATTGGTATGTACTTAGCATTTTGCTAACGCGTATTTCTCTTTTGTTTTTGGCTTGGCCCTACTTATCACTTATGATAAGTAGATAGGTGATGATGATGAGTAGACATGACTAAATGTTGTATTGGGAACAAAGGGCAATAATCACTTAGTCTAGATTTCATGGTTGACGATTTGTATGAAGAGTTCTCGTGTGGTTCAATTTTGAAAACTATTATTACTATTATTATTTATTTAATAAGAGTTCAGTATGTATTTTCCGCTGCAAGTCTTTGTATTTTGAAAAGCCTTACGTAATCACGTGGCGGTAATGCTCCTAAATTACTCTCGTAATCATGATTTATAATCATTATTATTGGAGGGTAATTTGGGGGTGTTACAAAGTGGTATCAGTTTTCAGGTCTTAAAAAGATTAATTAAAATGGGAAATAAAATTGATGGGTAGACATAAGATGGGCATATAAGATAGAGTTTCACATTATATATATATATATATATATATATATATATATATATATATATATATATATATATATATATATATATATATATATATATATATATATATATATATATAAGATAGAGTTTCACATTATATATATATATATATATATATTATTTTTGAAATTTAAAAGGTTAAAATACTAATGATGTTTTTCTAGTGATTTTAAATTTTATGTGAATATGTGCATATAAATTAATAAATAGAAAAGTCCAAACTATTTTATTATTATTAAAGTGTAATATCCAAATTGTAGTAATAAGGTCCGAATTTACCTGTGAATGGAAATTGATATTTTGTATATTTTTGAATTTATTTATTGAAAAATATTTTGATTAAAAACTGGATTATGAATCACTTGGTATAATTATTCCTAATATAGGAATTGGTTGGAGAATTTGTGAGTTAATTCCTTACATGGAATAAATTAGTTCCTTACATGGAAAGTGGAAGTATGTGTATGTTTGTGACTTATATTATTCCTTTCATGGATAATATTAATTATACATAATGTATAAGTTATTTGTGAAATTCTATCAAAATGCATTAGAATGTATGGAGTTCTAATGCAAGTTGTGTTATAAACATCATTAATATATTTATGAGTATATAGTATATAATGATAAATTTGACAAACTGTATAGTCTTGTGTGTCATATTATTTAATATGATATGCACATGTGTGTTATTTTATGGATTTACATAAGTTTGGTATAGTTTAATTGTAAATTAAACTTGTGACTTTTGATTCTTATTAGGCTGTGGACTTGGGGTGATTATTGTAGAATCAATAAGAAGCTATTTTTAGTTGGGTTGCATAAAATGAAGAATATTTTGAGGAAAATTCCCACAAACTTTTGGTAATTTAGTGAAGTTGAAGAAGGAAATAATTTATATTTAAAAAAAAAATTGCAAAGCAAAGGTTTGATATATAGAAATTGATGGAGTTAAGTATACACTATTTAAAGGAATATATAAACTATTATGATGTTATTGATATAAAGTTATGGTTGTTTCAATTGAAACCTTTATTATGAGGAAAAATTGCAATAATTCTTTGTGATGTTTATTTGCAAAATTATTGAAGTTTAAAGGGGTTTTTGACAACTTTGAATATAATTGGGCATATTAAATTGGAGGATGTGAATAAGAAACACAAGAAAGCACTATTATGAAGTAAAGAGTTTGTACATGATTGGAGTCTATTTTGAGGAGATATTACATTATTGGGAGAAAATTTAATGAGGTTATAAATTGATTTGTTGTAAATAAAAGCATATTGATCATTTGCAAGCTAAGGATGTACACATATACCATATACAAAAATTATGGTTCAAAAAAGTGAATTGGTATGAGAAAGGTGATACTAAAGGTTAAATGGCAAGAGAGTTATTTTAAGAAATAATCATGAGGTTTTAATAATTATGTTGGATTTAGATTTCTCAGAAGCTGGAAGATGAATATTGGGTTGCGAAACTTATAAGAATAAAGTATTGTTGATTTTCTTCTAGTGACCAAGAATTTAAGATTTTAAGTAGTTCTAATGTATGGTTTGTTTGACTAGCACAATTATGGAGGATTAAAATTTGGGAAAGGTTCCATTGAGATCAAGTTAGTAATTAAAGTAGACATGATAAATCCCTTGTACTTATTAGAGTTATTGTAAGAAATTAAAGTCAAGTATATATGCAATAGATTGTAATTGTTGTGTGTCTATGAAGAGGTTTTTAAAAAGAATTTATAGAATCACAAGTATATGGAAAAATGTTTCAAATAATTATTTTTATTTTTTTTCCTTTAAAATAAAACTGTGTTACTTGGTTATTTTCAAGTATTTGTTTTGATTTAATATATTTCCATACTCCAACATTATAAGTTGTAATCCTTCACACTAATTATTTGGTATAACTTAGTTTTACCTTATTTTGGTTTCTTTAACCAACATATTAATTCTTGTAAGATCTACTCTTTCATTATCTTGAGTTCTTGACCCATCATGATCATCTTACTAGATCAAACTTTCAATTTCATTGGGAAGTTTTATGCTATCCTTAATTCTTATATATCCTATCCATCTTATATAGCCGTCTATGGAAACTATACTCTTATTATGTCCTGCCGTATCTCCAAAATACTATATATTCTTTCTTACAAGATCATTCTATTTTATTATAATGTTTCAAATATTAAGGCATTCAATCAAGGCAAAGGAAGTAAGAGTTTTATGAGTTTTCAATTCATTTTTAAAACAAGATTTTTTTTTCTGAATTTGAGATGATGGTTATTTTGATAATGCAGTGAGAATGTGATTTCTCTTACTTGATATTAAATGATAAAGAGTAAACATATGGTTGAATCAGTCATTGATTTAGTGATAACGTCACATATTATGTATTCAAGTGTAATATGCTGGTAATTACTTTACCCAACAAATATTGAAGTAAAAATTTCAAGTTGGTCGAGTTACGGGGGCGTAACTCCTTTTAAGAGGGGTAGAATACGATAGAGTTTTGCGCTTTTTCCTTTTATGCCTATTTTGAGTCACTTTAGGCTGTGCATGAGTCAAATTGGACTAATACTAATTAATTTGACAAAAAATTTACCTAGTTTCGAGGTCGAAACTTCTTTTAAGGGGGATAGACTGTAATACCCCATATTTTTAAGCCTATTTAATTAATTTTAATCATATTTATTACATTTAAAATATGTTCTAATTTGGGTTTAATTAATTTTCCTTATGAAAAAGTTATTTTCTTAAAAGATTTTCACCTTTATTTATTCAAATCCCATACTTAATTATATTATACACCTTATTTTAAGGTGCTTTTCTTAAGATATTTTATTTATTTATAAATATTTTCTAAACTCTTGTGATTTCAAAGTGTTTTATTAAGCAAATTATATTTTTTTGCTAAACTTTATTTATAAAGTTATTATTTCAAGACTTTAAAATGATAAAAACTTCTATGAGTCCAAACTATTTTCTAAATCATGACCATAGTTATTGGGCCATTAACTTACTATCATTTTCCTCTAGCCCATAAGAATGTTTTGAAGTCCATTTTTTTTCACTTACAAAGTATGACCCAAATCAGATTATTGTACCCATAAAAATAAAAGGAAAAGAAAATAAAAACCCACCCCATCTTCCCCAATCAACAACATCAACGTATGATACACCATAACCATGGAAGCTTCTTCCAATTTACCTCCCCAAATGCTACCTCCCTTAGACTATTAATTTAATGGTAAAAATATTTTCTTACACTTGGAGTTCATCCACTCCATCACCATTATCAAGTTCTTCTCTACCATTAGATGCACCACCCAAATCAACCAATCTCCATTAAAGCTTAATCTGATTTCTTCACCCCTTTCCACCTATAAATAGAGCAAGAAACCAAGCTAATTTCATTTCAATTTCAATTGCAAGAATACCCACAAAATTTAAGCAATTAAACCCAATTAAGAAACCCCAAAAAAATTTCCCCTTTCTCTCTCCTCCGTGCCTCCTTGGCCGCGCCCCACCACCTCCAGGCCGTGCGCCCTAGCCGCCGCCACCAACCCTGGCTGACCCCTGCTGCCCAGCCACGGTTGAGCCACCACTAGGCACCCACCTCTTTCCTCCGTCCTCTATTTCTTTCGTCCCCCTCCAAACCAAAGACCAAAGTTTGGTTTTGGTATTCTGTAAAAACCAAATAGCAACAATGCAATATATCCTTGAAACCCACTAATATTAATTTATTCTAATGATATTTGACCCATTAAGAGTAAGTAAGCCCAATCCTCATGCTTACATTATATTACTTTTATTGGTTAAATTTATGTACTTTCACATTTATAATAAGTAGTTGTTGTTATTATTATTATTATTATTATTATTATTATTATTATTATTATTATTATTATTATTATTATTATTATTATTATTATTATTATTATTATTATTATTATTATTATTATTATTATTATTATTATTATTATTATTATTATTATTATTATTATTATTATTATTATTATTATTATTATTATTATTATTATTATTATTATTATTATTATTATTATTATTATTATTATTATTATTATTATTATTATTATTATTATTATTATTATTATTATTATTATTATTATTATTATTATTATTATTATTATTATTATTATTATTATTATTATTATTATTATTATTATTATTATTATTATTATTATTATTATTATTATTATTATTATTATTATCTAACAATGATAAAGTTTAAAGATTAGTTTACAAAAACAAGTATTAATTTTATAAAAGGGTTAAAGCAATTATTCATGCACAATTAGTTTGAGTCAATATTTTATATTGTTTGTTCAAAGAGTATTGATTAGGCTTATTGGTTTATTGAAGGGAAGTGTCAATTTTGATGTTAGAGGTTTCATATGGTTGTATGAAAGATCAAGGTACGTATTCGTGGCTAGATCTTTAACTAATATGATTTTATTCATAAATGTGTTTTATATTTGAATGTTGAACAATGATTTATGAATGTTTATAAAATAAATCTTGTAAGCTTGTTTTAATAAAAACGATTGTTTGATATTTAAATGCTTTATAAGCTTGGTTGTAAACTTACTTGGTTTACTAAATTGTTTAAAAAGGAAATGTTATTATTTTAATCATCCCATACATGGGAATTGGAAGATTGATTTATCAAAGGTGTTTATTGGATTTTCTTGACTCCCACTATGCGGAGATAAATGATAAGACTATGAGCTTTGTATGATCTAGTCTTTCCTCAAGTATAGACTATGTAAATGAGTTACTAGCTTGAGGGGTGTGCACACTTAGGTTGGGAAATGGTTTACGAAAATGTTGATCTTCCATTTCTATTGGACTCTACTTTTGGAAAGTCGTTGATTTTGGAATGTTTCTAAATGTGGAATTTCTATTTATGGAAGGTTTGAATAATGATCAATCATTTACAAATGCTAAATCTTACGAAAGCATGTTTAATTAAATAAATTGATGATTTTACATATCTAGCATTGGTATGTACTTAGCATTTTGCTAACGCGTATTTCTCTTTTGTTTTTGGCTTGGCCCTACTTATCACTTATGATAAGTAGATAGGTGATGATGATGAGTCGACGTGACAAAATGTTGCATTGGGAACAAAGGGCAATAATCACTTAGTCTAGATTTCATGGTTGACGATTTGTATGAAGAGTTCTCGTGTGGTTCAATTTTGAAAACTATTATTACTATTATTATTTATTTAATAAGAGTTAAGTATGTATTTTTCGCTGCAAGTCTTTGTATTTTGAAAAGCCTTACGTAATCACGTGGCGGTAATGCTCCTAAATTACTCTCGTAATCATGATTTATAATCATTATTATTGGAGGGTAATTTGGGGGTGTTACAGGTTGTCCTTTCAATTTGTTGAATATGAAGGGATTTAGGAATGTATATGCTTACTTGCAACATGATGTGAAACAAACTTCTAGTAACATCATACCGCGTATTTAACTTAATATGTGTTATTTTTTTTCCTAAAAATAGTTTAAGGACTTTGTTAGAATAAATTAATTAAAGGAGATATTACAGGGTGAATTGACAATTAATAATTGTTTTATTATTTTTACTTTTTATAAAGAAAGATACTACAATATCATTTTTGATTTCTTTCCTTATTTTTTATATTACTTGTAGATTACGGACACTTCAAATACACTTGTGATAAAATCTCAAATAATTACATCAATTCAATAATTAAAGTAAATATAGAAAAAAAAAATGTTTATACTAATTTACGAAGTAATAAAAAATTAGTGGTCACTTAAATAAATAAAATCAATTGTTACTGGTTTAATGCCTAATATTTTTACAATGGAAGGCAAGCAATGCCTAAGAAAAGAAAATAATATTTTTAAAAAACACTATAATAACCATTTTTTTCTTTTATTCTATATTAATTTATATTGATTTGATGTAATTATTTGATATTTAATTATGATGTATTTGAAGTGTCGTATTCTACAAGTACTATAAAAAATGTGGAAATAAATCAGAGATGATAATGTAATATCTTTATTTATAAAAAGTAAAATAATATAACAATTATTGATTGCCCATTCAACCTATAACATCCCCTCTATTTAATTAAATTTAACAAAGTACCTCAACTTTTATAGCAAAAAATTAAAAAAAAAAATTGGCACATATTATATTAAGGTCACTAAATTATTGGTCAGAAAAACCGCTTTGATGGTTCAATGATTAAGGCTCCTTTATTTTGTACTGAAATTTACTAAATTGAAATTTGTTATGATGAACTAAATTGAAAGCTGCTGAAATGAATTGAAAGTTCCCAAACTAAACTAAATTTTTCTAAACTAAACTGAAAAACTAAAATGAAATATTAAAGTTCATGATGATGATGATGATGATGATGATGATGATGATAATAATAATGATAATATAATAATAATAATAATATAATAACAATAATAATAATAATAATAATAATAATAATAACAACAACAACATTAATAATTCTTGTAAATTGATTGACTTTGTAGGTTTTTTTTATAATAATAATAATAATAATAAATATTAATAATAATAATAATAATAATTACAATAAATATAATAATAATTATTTTTATTTATTACTATTAAAATTACATTTCTAATATTAATGATAATTGGTTAGCTAGAGATACATATGAGTGGGATTTAAGCAAATCAATCTATTTAATTCTAAAAGATATTTTAAAAGTTCCTCACTAAAGCTTTTATTTTGAAAATATTCTTACCATAACTCACGCTCTTAATTTATGTCAACCAATTAAACTTTATAGACAAGAAAAATTGTTTTAAGGCAAGTATGACTCAAAGGGAGTAGTATAAATACCCCTTTAATTATAAGATTTCAGAGCTTGCCCAAAATTAGATTAATTAAAAAAAAAAAATTGACTTATAACAGCACAAAAATCACAAAAATTTGATTATAACACAACAAATAATTCTAAAGTTTTATTTTAACACGACTTAAAAAAAACAAAAAAATTAATTTCACCACTAGATAATAGTTCCCGTGACTAAAAAATTGTGTGGGGCCCACAAATTAGTTTACCCTCCAAAATTCAACCTCTTTAATTCGATTCTCCCTCATTCATTCATTACGCAATCTCTCCTCCCTTTGTTGAAGTATCTCTGTTAATATTCAACCACCAAAGTTAACCATGGAGAATCAAAACATAATCTGATTTCTATGGTTGAGAAATTCTATTTCAAGGAGAGGATTTAGAGTGGGAGTGAAACAACGCAACGAAACTTCGTCATTCATCTTCAGCAACAAAATAAACTTGTGGATTTTTCTTGGTTTTTAACAGTAACAGAAGTAAGATTCCAAAGAGGTACCTTTCGAACCTTTTTAAGTAGTTTTCTATCATTGATGGTGTTAATTTTGCAAATTTGGTGTGGATACTAAGGTAAATTTTGGGGAAAAAAATGAAACCCTAAAAAAGTCAAATTGGGTGTGATTAACTATGTTTTATCACTTTAAATTAAAGTAATTGGTATGTAATTTAAGTAGTAGATTGTTTAATTGGTTATTGTTTACTTTAATTTTTGAGTTTATTGGTGCATTGTTGACTGTTGTGTGTCGTCGTTGAATTGGGATTTATTTCATTTGTCAATTACATTGGAATCAATGCGTTTCACTGTGTAATTAGGGTGTGCTATGTTGCCTTTTGTTAACTACTTTTGCATTTGTTCATTGGATAGATTATGGCCAACCCAGATGGATTAATTGATATTGTATTTAGAGTTGGGTGTGCGTTTGTGCCCAAGAGAGTGTCAAAACAAAATATTTACTTTGCTGGTGTGGTGGGTTATGTTATTAGAGGAGGGATGTCAAAGCGGATATGGTTGATGTGAATTACTTGAGGGAAGCTGATGTACATGGGCTTGTCAGTTATATGACGAGGGGAAAACTAGGTCATTGAACTGATCCTCCCTAAGCCAAACAAAATTTATAATCACTTAACAAACCTAAATACAAGTATAGAGGTAAATCAAGGGTCGAACCACTAGGAACGGTTATGTTCAAGTGCTCTCAATCAATGCCTAAGCTAGGTCAAGTCTAGGGTAAAGAAGTAACACTAACAACTACCAAAACGGTCAAACAAATAAAGCATTAGGGAATGGGGATCAACAAATAATCATGACAATTGTAGCAACTCGGGAAAAACATTCCAATCAATGGTTGCAAAGACTAATGGTAGAGCAATCAAAAGAGCTTAACAAGATATCTCCTAGAGGTCTAACTAGCGCCAACTACGAGAGACTCTAATTAGGAACGTCACTAACCAAGCTCAATCGACAATTGCAATTCCTAAATCAATGGCCCGTATCATTAGAAACTACAATGCAATCTAGCATAAATCTCAAGGCCTAATCGAATTACACACATGCACAATTTCCATTAATCACTTTAATCTCAACAATTAATCAACACAATCCCCAAATTAAGCACAATCAATCAATCATACATGTTTCACCCTATCCCTAGCCAAACAACTACTATACCAAGCAACTAACGAAATCAAGAATCAAAAAAATATCAAGAACTACACTAATCAAAGATCAAACATCAAAATCAAATCAAACAAACATGAATATTAAACAAAGCAATAAAATGAGATAGAGTTAGAAATCCTCAATACAATTGTCACCTTGAATCTTCAATCACTCAAATCACCATTGAAATTCCTTACTTTCTCTCTCTAAAATCTACTCCCAAACTAACCCTAAAACTAGAGAGAGAAACTCTCAACAAAGCTAAGAAATATGATCTAAAATGTGAATAAAACTTGTTCTAATTTCGGGTTACAAAGGTTTAAATAGGAGGTGCGAAACGAAACCGAGCAAAGTGAGAACCCGGGGAGGCCCGCCCGCGCGGCTGGGCTGCGTGCCCGCGCTCCCCCGGGTTTCTTCGGCTCTTCTCGCGGCTTCGTGCGTTCGCTAAGGGCTTCGAATGAGCGCGCAATATGGTGATGATGAGCACTAAGAGTGGCAGCTTCAAAAGCACTTGATAGTGGGTTCAACACCACTCCTTCATGAGAGCACAAGAGCTAGAACTTAGAGAATCCACTTCCTTGCATCTTGAGCTTCCCAAATGCTATAGCCTTGCTCCAAAAGCATATCCACCTTAATAAATCACCAATATCAAGACTCGGACCTCGTACAATACCTACAACCACGAAAATAGAGCAAATAAAGGAGAAAAGACTAGAAAAACCATCAAAATGTACAAAAGCCACAAAATAAGAGAGAAAAGGTAAAACAAAGAGGAAATTCATAAAGCTAAGCATTTATTAAAAAGGAAAGCTATGAAAAGAAGGTGAAAACAACCTAAATACTCATCAAATGGATGCCATTTATGACACCATCAAATTCCCCCAAGCTTATCTTTTGCTCGTCCTCTAGCAAAACAAAACCAAGGGAGAGAAAAATGATGAGCTTATTCAAACAAACAAAAGAAATGAGGAGCAAGAATATACACTAACTCACTTTCGTAGGAATCACAGTCAATTTTAGCAACTAAAGACAAGCCATTTAAACCCCTAGATCGCCCTAGAGGATGAGTGATGCTCTCGTAAAGTTCCTAAGAGATTAACCTATAACTCTCATAATAATACAAACAAGGCAATGCATGAAAAAGAAATCAAAAGAAAAGCAAAACAAACAAATTTTCA
Source organism: Chenopodium album (assembly GCF_948465745.1). NCBI lineage: Eukaryota > Viridiplantae > Streptophyta > Magnoliopsida > Caryophyllales > Amaranthaceae > Chenopodium > Chenopodium album. The sequence continues at coordinate 17,048,281 of NC_137854.1, read as the reverse complement.
TGGAAGGACTTTTCCAAATTTACAAGCGCAAATGAATGCAATTCTTTCTAAACAAATAAGAGACTGCACGGTGAAAGGTGTTTCATCTTCAGGTTTGGTTTTGGGGAGACATTTTTAGGTGTCTACAGTATGCTTATGTGATTACGTGACTATTTGCGATGTGTTTTATGATAGCCTTTTAGTTTTGGTTTAGGTACCCAATTGCGAAGTAGTCCCTTCGTAATTTTGAGTTGCATTCGAAGGGTATCATAAAAAAATTGTCAAACAAAAGGAGACAAAAAAAAAAAAAAAACTCGCACGAGCAAGTGGCGCGCGCAACAAAAGAATCCTGTAATTGAAGAAACTGAAACGGTTAATATAGGAACTAACACTAATAAAATTCGGACAAATTGCGACCGCCTCTGACGGTCGTTGAAAATAGTAAAAACGGTCGCTAAACTTAATTGTGACCGTCAACGGTCGTAACGTGATGGTCGTTATTAATTTGGTCGCAAAAAAACAAAATTACGACCGCTTGACGGTCGCAATTTTTTTGCGACCGTTTTTAATATTTTCAACGACCGTTTGGAAAACGGTCGCAAATAAATATAATTGCGATCGGTATAGTCAGCGGTCGCAAAATTGGATTTAGGGACCGCCTACAGCTGTAGCTAAAATTAAAAAAAAAAAAACAAAAAAAAGGAAAATCACCCCACCCCGTATCCAGCCTCACCAACCCACCACCACTGCCAACCCTATTCACCTTTACCCACCACCACCATCCACCCTAAATACTGCCAGCCACCCCGAAAACACCTTCAACCACCACTAAAACACCTTCAACCACCACGAAAACACCTCCAGCCACCTCGACAACACCTTCAACCACCACAAAAACACCTCCAACCACCCTGAATCACCACGAAAACACCTCCAGCCACCCCGAATCACCTTGAAAAGAACTCCATCCACCACGAAAACTCCAGGCCACCCCGGATTCCCACCCCTTTCCCACAAAAACCCAAATCATCCACCACAAAGCCACCCACAAACCAAATTAACCAAAAATAAAAAAAAAATGACATGAAAACCCAAAAATTAGCGAAAATCAAATCAAAAAATAACAAAAATCAAACAATTTCACTTTGAATATCAAACCCTAAAATCAACGAAAATTTACCCACAAAATAATCCAATTAAAATGTACCCGAAAATCAAACCCAAAATTCAACAAAAAAAAAAACAAAATCAAACTAAAAAAGAAACGAAAATCAACCAAAACCAAAACAAAAATAAACCAAAAACACGAAAACATACCTCAAACTTCGAATTTTATCTCGAATTTAGTTTAATAAGGCCAAATTCGACCATGAAAAGTGTGGATCTAGACTTTGCATGGTCGAATTCGACCTTAAAAGCCATGAACTAGTTAACACCACAAAGCTAAGCATCAAATAAACCAACACACCACCAACGCTGCTGGAGAATAAGAGAACGGAAAAGAAGGGGAGCGAAACTTGGAACGAAAATAGAGATGTGAAAATGAAGAATAAAAATGAGGAGGAAGGAGAAAGGAAAGAGAAGAAGATGGAGCCATGGAAAAAGAAAAAAGAAGAGGAGGAGAGAGAAATGAAAGAGGCGGAGGCTAAGAGCTGAGAAACTCTTAGGGTTTGGCTCATTTTATACCGCATAATATTTTTTTAAAAAAAAATCCCTTTTGCGACCGTTAAAGCGGTCGCAATTTATGATATTTAGGACCGTCTTTGACGATTGCAAATTATGACATTTATGACCGCCTTTGACGGTCACATATTATAAAATTTACGACCGTCTCTATGACGGTCGCAGATTATGACATTTATGACAGTCTTTGACGGTCGCAGATTATGAGATTTAGGACCGTCTCTGTGACGGTCGCAGATTATGACATTTACGACCGTCTTTGACAGTTGCAAACGATTTATTTTAATTTAGAATTGTTCAAACATCCCAGCGACCGTCTAAAAGGATAAAAACGACCTTAAAAACCATGAACTAGTTAACACCACAAAGCTAAGCATCAAACCAACACACCACCAACGCTGCCGGAGAATAAGAGAACGGAAAAGGAGGGGCGCGAAACTTGGAACGAAAATAGAGATGTGAAAATGAAGAATAAAAATGAGGAGGAAGGAGAAAGGAAAGAGAAGAAGATGGAACCATGGAAAAAGAAAAAAGAAGAGGAGGAGAGAGAAATGAAAGAGGCGGTGGCTAAGAGCTGAGAAACTCTTAGGGTTTGGCTCATTTTATACCGCATAATTTTTTTTTTAAAAAAAATCCCTTTTGGACCTTTAAAGCGGTCGCAATTTATGATACTTACGATCGTCTTTGACGATCACAAATTATGACATTTACGACCGTCCTTTTAGACGGTCGCAAATTATGACATTTACGACCGCCTTTGACGGTCGCATATTATAAAATTTACGACCGTCTCTATGACGGTCGCAGATTATGACATTTACGACCGTCTTTGACGGTCGCAGATTATGAGATTTACGACCGTCTCTGTGACGGTCGCAGATTATGACATTTACGACCGTCTTTGACGGTCGCAAACGATTTATTTTAATTTAGAATTATTTTTAATTGTTCAAACATCCCAGCGACCGTCTAAAAGGATAAAAACGACCTTAAAAACCATGAACTAGTTAACACCACAAAGCTAAGCATCAAACCAACACACCACCAACGCTGCCGGAGAATAAGAGAACGGAAAAGGAGGGGCACGAAACTTGGAACGAAAATAGAGATGTGAAAATGAAGAATAAAAATGAGGAGGAAGGAGAAAGGAAAGAGAAGAAGATGGAACCATGGAAAAAGAAAAAAGAAGAGGAGGAGAGAGAAATGAAAGAGGCGGTGGCTAAGAGCTGAGAAACTCTTAGGGTTTGGCTCATTTTATACCACATAATTTTTTTTTTAAAAAAAATCCCTTTTGCGACCTTTAAAGCGGTCGCAATTTATGATATTTACGATCGTCTTTGACGATCACAAATTATGACATTTACGACCGTCCTTTTAGACGGTCGCAAATTATGACATTTACGACCGCCTTTGACGGTCGCAGATTATAAAATTTACGACCGTCTCTATGACGGTCGCAGATTATGACATTTACGAGCGTCTTTGACGATCGCAGGTTATGAGATTTACGACCGTTACTGTGATGGTCGCAGATTATGACATTTACGACCGTCTTTGACGGTCGCAAACGATTTATTTTAATTTACAATTATTTTTAATTGTTCAAACATCCCAGCGACCGTCTAAAAGGATAAAAACGGTCGCAAAACTGTCGCAAATTTGCGACCGTTGTCAAAGCAGTCGTAATATTGCGACCGCATAAAAAACAGTCGCAAATTTCATCGTTTGCGACCGTTTTTCAGACGGTCGTAGAAAAACAGTCGCAATTTAACCGAATTTTAGTAGTGTAATGATAACAAGAAGGGTGTCAAAATTGGCTAAACCTTAAATTTGAAAGAGCGATCAATCCTCATATCGATGCTTAAAGAATTCAAAGACATGTTCGCTTGGTCACACAAGGATTTGCCTGGAATAGGTAGGGAAGTTGTGGAACATACCATTCCCTTGAACCCTACCTCTAAACCAGCAAAACAAAAAATTCGATGAATGAAACCTAACGTCGCTTTGAAAAAAAAAAAGAGGTACAAAAGCAAATAGACGCAGGCTTCATTCGAGTATGTAATTACCTAGAATGGGTAGCAAACATCGTCCCACTCCCTAAAAAGGATGAACGAGTTCGCATGTATGTCGACTTTAGGGACCTTAACAAGGCTATCCTTAAAGACGATTTTCCTCTACCTCATATTGACATATCAGTAGATGAAACGGATGAACATGCGATGTTATCCTTTATGGATGGATACGCAGGTTACAACCAAATTCTAATGGCAAAAGAAGATAAAGAAAAGACATGCCTTATTACCCCTTGGGGTAAGTACTACTATACAGTCAAGCCATTTGGTCTAAAAAATGTAGGAGCTACGTACCAAAGAACGGTTACGACTCTCTTGCATGATATGATGCATAAAGAAATAGAGGTATATGTGGATGACATGATCGTGAAAGTCTAAAGATAGAATATGACATATAAAAGCTTTACGCAAATTCTTCAGTCGCATAAAAGAAAATAAAATGAGATTTGTAGGCGTCGTTTGAAGTGCGCCTACGTTAAAAGCATGTTGTGAATATGCTTGGCACTCATAGGAAGTGGGAATTGACATATACGATTAGGGACACGATTAGGGACAAGGAAAGTAGGGAGCCGCCAAAAAGTTTTTAAGGAACTTGTAAACCGTCCACGGATCATTATAAGGCAACCACGAAAAGGGACAACGATAGGCAACAACGATTGACCCGTGAAGGTTACACCCCATTCATAATCCATGAGATTACTAACTCCATATGGTTCGGAACCACGAAAGGAGGATCGGGGATGATGGTACGAAGTGAGTCATGAGGTCACATTCGCCAGTATTGGCCTCTACTCGATTCTTATATTGAAAAGTCAGATAAAAACAGTGAGGAACGAAAATAATTTCTGACTATCTTTGAACGTCTTTCAATTCAAATCAAATTACTAGAGGAGTTTTATTTTATTTCAAACTCTTTAATCATATCTTTTCAAAAAGGATAATTAAGATCTTTTAGAAGCTTATAGAAGCTTCCAATTAATCCTAATTGGATTAGGAGTGGGATTAAATCCTTTGGACCCTCCACATGATCATTGGGTCGTAGGTAAGGTGGGCTTAGGTTCGGTTTGGACTCAGTTTAGTATTTTGGCCATAACTTATTCGTTATAACTCGGATTTGGGCTCATAATATATCGTTGGAAAGCTATTTTCAAGCCCCATCCAACTATTTAACAATTGGACCCAGATTATGGACCGAAATAAACTGGTCTAAACGTTTTTATAAAAAGGACACGAAATGAATGATTTTAATGGACACGAAATGAATTATTTTGGGTTTAAAGGCACGAAATGAGGAAAATAAGTTATGGTTTGGTGAAATGGGTTAGGAATTGGGTTGTTTATGAAATGTATTGGGAATGAACATGGATATAAGCACTCTAAAGATTACATACTCAACCCGACCAATAATGGCAGTGAAAGGTTGTTCATCATCGGGTTTGGATTTGGGGAGACATTTTTAGGTGTCTACAGATTGAATCCTCAAAAATGCGCCTTCGGAGTGACTTTTGGCAAGTTACTTGGATACGTAGTAAGCACACGTGGTATTGAGATCGATCCCTCTAAAATAAAGGCAATCGTTGATATGCCTCCCTATCAAACAGAAAAACAAATTAGGGGGTTCCTTGGCAAGCTACTTTACATTAGTCGATTCATCAATAAGTTGACAATGACTTGTAAGCCAATATTCAAAAAACTGAAAAAAAAGAAAAAAAATACATGAATAAGACGATCAATGCCAAGAGGCCTTTGAGAAAGTCAAAGACTATCTCAAATGTCCACCAATTTTAGCACCACCAGTACCCAAAATACCTCTTAGACTATATACATCACCATTACAGATACAGCCACAAGAGCCATGTTAGCACAAGAGGTAGAAAAAGTAGAACGCGCAATATATTATATAAGCAAAAAAAGTCATTCACTACTAAAATTCGGTCAAATTGCGACCTTTTTTTACGACCGTCATTAAAACGGTCGCGAAATATAATATTTGCGACCGTTTATAAGGCGTTCGCAAATTTGCGACCGTTTTTAAGGCGGTCGCAGATTTGCGACCGTTTTTAGGCTATTTAACGGTCGCAAACGTATTTAAAAATAAAATACATGTTAAAAATAATTCTAATAAAAACAAATCAATTGCGACCGCAAAAAACGGTCGCAAATTGCGACCATTACGACTGTTTTAGAAACGGTCGCAATTTGCGACCATTTGCGACCGTTTAAGGCGGTCACAACAGGGTTAATATTTTTTCTTTAAAAATCTTATAAAAGGAGTACTAAACTAACCCTATCCCAAACCGCCGCTCCATATCTCCTCACTCCTTTCTCTCTCTTCTTTTTCCTTTCTCCCTCCCATTCTCTTTCCTCTCGTCCTTGATCTGCTCCTCCTCTCTCCTTTATCTCTCTTCTTTTTCCTTTCTCCCCTTCCATCATTTTCTTCTCTATCCTTTTTCTACTATTTCCTTAGAATTTTCGCTCTCTGTTTCTTCTTCATTCTATCTTTTTCAACTAACAAATTGTGGTGTTGTATTTTCGTCAAAGTTTGGTATTAATGGTCAAATTCGACCATAAAAATTCCAGATCTAGAGTTTTTATGGTCGAATTTGACCATATAAACCTAAAGAGGAAGAAGTTTTGTGAAAGGTATGCGTTTCTTCTCAAAATTTTTATTATATTTTTGTTTATTTTCAATTTTTGTTGTTTGATTTTGTTCTCTAGTTTCCATGATTGTTCGATTTTTTTTCCGATTTTTGTTCGTGTTTTTGTTTGAGTTTTGGTTCGATTTTTGTTTGTGCTTTTGTTTGAGTTTTGGTTCGAAATTCTGTTGATTTTGTTCGAATAGTAGTTTGATTTTTGTCGAAATTGTGTGATTGTTTGAATTTTTGTAGGTTTTTTGTAGGTTTTATTTTTGTAAGTTGATTTTTTGTTCAAATTTTGCTTAGTGTTTGTGGGTTTGATTTGTGTTCGAATTTTTTGTTAATTTTTAATTTAATTTTTGTTCGTTTTTTGTTTAATTTTTTTGCATTTTATTTGTGGGTTAAATTGTTTTGCTTAATTTATGTTGCTTTTTTTTCGATTTTTGGTTTGATTTTTGTTTAAATTTCCGGGTTAATTTTGTTTTGATAAATTTATGTTTTTTTGGGTTAAGGGTGGGTGGGTGTTGGTGGGTATTGGTGGTTGCAAGTGGGCGAAGGTGATGGTGGGTAGCGGGCGACGGCTAGTGGTTGTTTAGGGTGGGCAGTGGCGGTGGTTTGGGTGGGATCTAGTTTCGGTGGGTCTGGGTTAAGGGTGGGTGGGTGATGGGTCTTTTTTTTTTTTTTTTTGTTTTTTAAAAACTTTTAGTGAGTGACCGCTTATGATGGTCGCTAATTTCAAGATTTGCGACCGTTTCATAAAGCGGTCGCAATTATTAATATTTGCGATCGTTTTCATAACGGTTGTTGAAAATAGTAAAAACGGTCGCAAAAAATCTGCGTCCGTCAAACGGTCGTAATTTTGTTTTTTTGCGTAACGACAACCATGTTACGACCGTTGACGGTCGCAATTATTTTTTGCGACCGTTTGAGGCGGTCGCAATTTGGCCGCATTTTAGTAGTGATTCAATATGAAACAAAATATAGCACCTTGGAAAAAACAAGCTTAGCATTAGTGTGGGCAACCAAAAAATTACGACATTATATGTTACCCCACATCACTCATGTAATTATATGTGATGAGTGTTATTGTATGATATTATGGAATTATATTTAATACTAGTTTTCTATATTTTGTGTACTGGTTTAAGTGTTTTCGTAAATTTGATTAATTAGTATTGTAATTGTTTTTGATAAAATTAAAATCTTGGGAATTGGATGATTGATTATTATATGTAATTGATGGTCTCCAAGGCCTATTGGGAACGAGTTGTAATTGGTATGTCATAGAATGACTATGGTCTAATAATACTAAAATTGAAGTATTGTTACTTGGGATTAAATTGATTTGTGCAATACTTGTGTACAGTGTAATCGGATGATTTAATCTAATAAAATGTACAGTGAAATTAAATCTAAGAAGGGAAATGAAACCCAAAAGGGTGAAGAATAGGTTAACTATCCACTAGTAGTTATGGTTGCTACTAGTTGGTTTAAATTAACGTATATTGATGTTTAGTCTTCCTCCTAATCAATGGGTATTAGTGAGGGGTGTGCACACTAGGGACATTCTGTTTTATTTTATGGCCATTTGGGATTATGAACGACCCTCCATAAAAGAGGTGGTGACAGGGACTAGTCCCGGCTTACTGGCGTTCTTTTTCCCTTTCTTAACTAAAGTAATAAAGTGTTATATGACAATTTGATTTTGGTTTAGTATTATAAAGTCTATGAAACTATATGTATATTAAATGTTTTCGAACTAAAATTACTTATTTTACGGGATGGAGTTGCAATTACTCAGTTTATCTAATTTTGGAAGTTTTCTCTCTTTTCTTGTTTCTGATTTATTTTGCAGGTTGGTAAGAGGGTACTCGATTACGTGTGAGGAGACGTTAGAATAATCACGTAGCTATGACAATTTAGTTTATTTCCGAACTTATTTATTTTCCTTTTAATTAATGTTTTTAAAATAATTAGCAGTTTTGATGTAATGACTATTTTATTTTGCCACCACTTAGACCACTTAGTTTATTAAACTGTATTTCGTTTTGCTTTGCATTATTTTTTACGGAAGATAAGCGTAGCAATAAAAGCACTCCCAGGGTTCGTTGGTTGGGTTTGAAAGTTAAAAAGGTTACTCTTATTGTTTTAAAAAGACTCGAATTTTAGGGGTGTTACATGGACTGAGTTTTACTAAATGCCTGGACTGATTTATTTGACTGAATATGAGTTTTAAACACTCGCAAGATTATATATTTCACCCGACCAATAATGGCGGTGAAAGGTTGTCCATTATCGGATTTGGTTTTGGGGAGACATTTTTAGGTGTCTACACAGTGGTTTTTTTATATTTTTTTTATTTTTTATTTATTTATTTTTTTTTTTTTTTTGTAATTATGCATGTATATTATTATACCATTAGAGTATAGGTTATCTTATTAGTATTATTATATCTCATAGTGGTATAATATTTGACGTACAATTTACATACTTATTTGTACCGTTAGAAAGATATACTTCTTCCGTTTTTTAATTATTGCACCACTTTCCTTTTAAGGAAGTTTCACAAATATTGCACCATATCCATTTAAGGAAACAAAATGTCTATGTTCACAATGAAAATACCCAATCTACCCTTACTTTAGTTTATGCTTACATCACATGGTTACTTTTGTACTTCTACCCCTCTCGCTCTTCCTTTTTTCCACTACCAAAAAAATTATGCCCAAGCTATATGTTGCAATAATAAAAGAACGGAGGAAGTATATGATACAACAACACTAATGGTATTATTATCCTAATATTTACAACTTAACCACCATATTTGTTTCAAAACAAATAAGTTCTATGCACCGATACTTATCCATGATGATGATTTTTACGTAGATTACTATAGAGTACTAGTTAAAAAATTAGGGCAGTGCAGGCATCAAAGTGTGTCTCTCTAAAAAGAACTCAATGATTGAAAAGTTTTACTATTTGTTTTATCTAGCTAGTTTAAACTTAAATATGGACCAAAAGAATTATTTACCAGTAAGCCTTCTAAATCAAACCCAAATCGAGCCAAAAAAAGATTGCATTGAATTTAAACTCAATCCAAACCTAATTTGAGCCTTAGATGATAAACCTAATAGGGAAGTTGGCTGCACCACTCATCAAATACCCCCTTTTATACACTAAACACACATATATACTATGTACTACTGGAGTATTGACTTATATCACTTCATCTCCTTCCTTCAATCTTTTTCCTATTTTATTTCTTTCCTTATTTTTTAATATAATTTATACATAATTTTTTTTCTCTCTTTTCCAAATTCTTTACTTAATTCTTAATTTTGGCTGAAATTTTCTCTCTCCACTGTTTTGGCGTTATCTTCTTCTTTTAAGATTTTCTCTCTCCACTGTTTTTGGCGTTATCTTCTTCTTTTAAGATTTTCTCTCTCCATTTTTGTATTTTCGTTGATTCGTGATGGATTTAATTGGAATCTTGAAGAGATTGTTGATATAAGTTAGTTTATGTTATTGATTTGTAATTTGGTTTAATTGATTATATTTTCTAAATTTGTGATTGATATTGCATATACAATTTTTGGGTATTTTGTCAATTTGTAATTGGTGATGAATACAAATTGATTGTACTACTTTTCTCTTCACTTTTCGTTCCTATAATAATTTTAATCAAAATTTTCATCAAAATTTCGATCATAATTTTCATCAAAATTTCGATCATAATTTTCATCAAAATTTTATTCTCTTCTGTTTCTCCTCTTTCGTTCTTCATTTTTTCTCTCCTTTGGTTTCTTTAATTTTCTCTTTTGTTTCACTTTTTCGATTAATTTTGTTGCTTACTATGGAATTAGTTGTTATTCAAAGTTAGCGTTTTGTTTTGTTGATTGTAATTAGGTTTTTTTTTTTTTTTTTTTTTTTTTTTTTTTTTTTTTTTTAAAAAAAAAGTTATATTCAATTGTAATTGTATTTTTTTATTTTTTTTAATTTCTATCAATTTGATCTATGTATGAATTTCAATTTTTTTGTGGTGATTTTGTAATGAATTTTGATCAATTTGATTAGGTTTGTGAACATGTGATTCATATGAATTGAATTTACTTAATTATGAACTTAAGAAAATCGAAAAAATAAAAAAATAAAATGATTATGAAACATACGCATTATAAGTATTAAAAATATAAACATATGTATTTTAGAAAATGAACATGCGCATTCAAAATATGAACATATGCATTGGTTCATTTTTTGAATGTGTATGAACATAATTAGCATATTAGAAGGTGAACATATACATAAAAAATATGAACATATGGATTTCAGAAAGTGAATATATGCATTTTAGAAAGTTTACAAAAGGATTCGAAATACGAACATAAGTACATGCATGAAAAATATGAACACATGCATTAAAGAAAGTGAACATAAGCATTCAAAATGTGAACATAAGCATAAACAGAAAAAAAAAAAAAAACAAAATGAGAACATTTTATGAACATTAAGAATGTTTAACGTATGAACAACATATAATTATATTATGAACATTTCTAAACATTTTATGAACATAAGGTATTCGTTTGATTTCACTAAATTTTTTAACAATTCCAATAAAAATTTCGAACAACAGAAGCGAACAATATTCAAACAAAATAAGTGATATTCATAAAAATTCAAACAAAATTATGTAAAATTTACATAAAATTACCTTTTTTTTGGGAGAATCCGTTTGATTTTCATCTCATCTCAAATATCCATGGTTGTTTTGGAGGAGAGAGAGTGAATTGTGTTTGATTGTAAGAGAGAGAAAATCAAAGACAAGAGTAATAAATTTCAGAAAATTAAGTTTGAGAGTGACAGTTATTATTTTTACAAAGTTGTTGTTAATAGCTGTTGTTTTGGCGCCATATTTTTCATGCATATACTTATATATACTAGTCGTTGGAGCACGCGCATCCCCCGACGGTAAGATAAGTAAAATTCGCGATTGTGGTCAGTGGTTGTGATATTTGTGATTGTGTTCGGGTTTTGTAATAATAAGGATATATGAATTTGTTAGTACTGACAAGCAATAGTGAATTAGTGATAAAGTTTCCATGGGAAATTACCTATGGAAAAACCAGTGTTATAAGTGAAATTATCTAGAATTCGTTACAATTTAAAGATTTTAAAAAGAATTATATTATTGTTTTAGATATTATTTTAGAACGCAATATGGTTTCTATTGAGTACCTAAATAATTGCTGAATAATTTGTTTTGAAATGATTGTGATTATAAGGAGTAGTTTAAGGAAATGCAATACTAAAGGTTGAAGTTATTTAAAATAGATTAAATGTAAAATATATGAAAGAATTGTGTATTTGTTTGTTATAGTTTTTAAAGTAGAAAATTTTCAATTGGTGGTTCAGTTGAAAATTATAGTAGTTAGAGTTTGTAATTGACGTGGAATGTATTAAATGAATGAGAAATATCATATGTGTATGTATTGAAGTTTATTTGCGGGTTATTTATCTATAAATTTATTTTATATACGATATTTAGATAATACAGTTGGAGGGAATATCTTAACACTTATTTTATTTAAGGTTTAAGTCGTTGAAGCATGCACTACGAGCGTACCCCCAATCCCCTCCAACGATAAGAAATACAATCATTTACAGAGTTTCAAGACCATGGGATCAAGATTAGTAGAGGAGTGTCCCAAAGAATGAATCTTTCTCATCACCTTTCAGAGCTGCCTCGACCAGATTCTTTCTTGAATGGATCTTTCTCATCACCTTTCAAAGCTGCCTCGACCAGATTCTTTCTTTTTCATTCTGCTCGCAAAATAATTTAACACGCTATCTCAAAGTTAAATGTTACATTTTACATTAAAAAATTTAAAATTAAAAAAAAGATCATAACCTTCCATTTTATCTTTCTAAATAGTGTGTCACCTGATGAGAAGGCTGAAAAAAGGGTTTGGGGCATTAGATACAACATAGATAATAACATGAAAAAAAAAGGAGAAACCTTTCATCAGCTGTTAGCCCTGTTAGCCTGTTGCCGACTTCCATGGGCGTGGCACAAGGGGCTAGAGTTTTTGCAGGTAGGCTGATACCACCACCTCTGAGGGACAATGTGGTACCCCTTACTAAGCTAGCTCTGGATATTAGATTTGAATCAAAGAATACAATAATCATAGTGATGTCATCGTGGAAATGCTGACGTACCCCACGGTCTATCTTTTTCAAATCAGAGTATCTCATCACTCTTTTTTTAGCTGCTTCTTGCAATGCAGTTTTTACCAATCTTTTAGCACTTCCCTACATTAACAAGATATAAATGTCTTACATTCCCCACTTTAAGATATAGTAGCAAATACTCCAACAAAATAAGTGCCCACATAACCACATTATGAGCTGTATAAAACTATAAATACAAATATAAAAGCTCCAATAACATAATCATAGTAGCAAACATAACACATTCAGACTTTTAATGAGTGGGATCAGTTTAAGTATACAATCGTTTAACCTTCATGTTTTCAAAGCAAATCCTTTCATAAAAATGAAAAGGAGCATTCCTTAGAATAGGTTCTCAAAAGATGACACATCAAATTAAATTATCCACCAAATACAAACTACTTGATAAAAAGAAATGATAACCATGTGTCTTTTCTCCTCCTCCTCTTCCCATTCCCCTCCCCTGACCCATGCAACACAACCCAACCAGAGTTCCACAGCCCTCTCAGCCACCATACACCACCTCCATTTCTTGCTAGTGAGCAGCACAGGTTTCCGAATCAAATTGTGCTGGCCTGCTGGGGTTTGGTCGGTAATAAGTCAGAGTTGGGGTAAAGCTGGTAAGATGAAAATTCCTAAAGGAAATTAGGGGTAATCTAAATTTGGCGGTGGTTGTGAAAGTGGTCGCGGAAAGTAAAATAATGCCATTTTTGAAAAAAAAAAAAAAAAAAGGTGTTTGCGTGTGTGTGTTGGGGGGGGGGGGAATCGAGGGTTGAGATGGGGATTGGTCTAATATCCCTATAATTTAGTAATCATGATGACATGATTACTAAATTATCAGTTTCCTGCATCTATAAGAAGTAAGAAGTGTAGACAGAATATACAAGCAATACAAGAAATCACCATATCAGGTGAGATTGCAATACAAAGTTTCATAAATCAAGCACAAACATCTAGAAACATCCCATCCCACCCTGAAAAAAAGTGCCAGCGTAGATAGGAAAGCACAAATAGTGAATACCATAAAATCTACCAGAACACACCTAATTCATTGTTGCTGGCCGAATTATGCGCTGAATAATGCAAAGTGAACCATTCTTTCCATATACAAAACAACAAACCTGCACAAAAAATATTACTATAATAAGTAGCAAATAATAAGACCATTTGAGTGCTCTATCCAAAGTGAAATTATTTTGCAATCCTCAAAAAAAAAATAACAAAACATAATACCATCTGATCAGCAAGCATAAGAACAGTCTTCAGTGAATACTTCCTACTACAGAAATTGAATAAATCTTCTAAGCTGGGCCTAAGTAGATCTATGACTAATACATTATAGTCTCCTTCAACACCAAACCATCTTACATTAGGAATTCCAGCTGCCAACATCAGACAATATCAAAGTAAGACTAATATCAAAATGTGGGAAAGAATATTACTATATTCAGCTTTAGAATCAATTAAGTGTCGAGAATGGAAGATAAGCTCATTACTTCCTTTTTGCAGAATTTTATACAATTTGGACTTGTAAAGCAGTTGAGGGTGCTTTGTTTTCACGTTTTCCTGAAAAGCATTGAATGATGTCAGAAAACCACAAAATTGGAAGGCACAGTAGCAGAGGTTTCATTTATCAGGTAGAAGGCAATCACATCAGTATCATCAAATAATAGCTAAATCAAATGCAACCCCAGAAATGAAATAGCTTAACCTGTTTCATGATTTCATCACATAGACCAACAAATAGACTTAAGCAACTGCAACATGTTATTTTCCTCACTCGTCTAAGACAATAAAACAACAAAATTGACCGTGAACTTTGAGACAATATGATTCAATCACAGCACCAGATTGCAAAATAATTTCACGAATCTGCAAGCTAACAAAATCACAGCTCTTTGACGTATGGGTTTAAGTAGTTAATAATCCATATTCAATTACCTAAACTGAATGAAATGTTTGGTAGCTCCAATTTTTCAAAAGTGAATTTATCCTTAAAGCTCCAACAGTTGCTAAATAAGAGCAATTGGGATGGGACTGGAACAACTGTTAACAGTGTATCACCTTCTAATGAAGCTATATAACTACCAAGGCCAAACCAAGCACTGAAAAGGCTAACAACATGATATGTGACACCTCTTTTGTATCAAGCTACTCATTGAATCGTAGGGTTACTGAGGATATGCAGAACAAAGGAAGTATAGCTCAATGGCTGTACATGAATGTAGATAGGCCTAAGGCGGCAAATTGTCAAGTATAGAAAAAATGCAAAGTCCCTAAATACCATTAAAAATAGAAGGTAAGAAAAAAAAAAAAAAAGTTCAGAGGTCCTTGCAGCTTTGCTGACATATATAAACACTGAATATCACAGAAAAGATATCTAGAGCATTCAAGGTGCCCTCAATATCTAACAGCTTTAAATTATAGTATTAAAACTTACAGTCTCGGTAACACGTTGCTACCATTTTGAACAAGTTCGTAAAGATCAAAAACTGAAAAGCCATGCCTGCTCTCATCCTTAAAGAACAATTCCAGCTTCCTCAATTCTTTTAAAGCTCCCATAGTCCCATTGCTTCCAAAACACATATTAAAAATTCAGAAAAAATAAAAGCTATTATAAACATCTGCAAAAAATCATAACAGCAAGAAATTACTCACACGGTTCGATATACTTATGAGGAGAAGAAAGTTTAGAGATTCAAAGCTCTGTAAGCATTTGAACAGAGTACTTCAGAGCTTCTCTGAGATTGTCCAAATCCTAAAATTGAATTTACAACCCAAATTAAACAAAATTAGAAAGAATAATTGGAATGCAATAGAAACGCGATGAATTTTTTTTTTTATATTAAAAAAAATTATCTCCATGTACAATTCTCAGAACAGAGGAAAAAAAGTAACACACAAAGAAGTATTAGCAGCGCCCAAAAAAAAAAACAAAAAAAATCCCCATTTCAAACATGCAATAGCAGAGATTTAGAGAAAATTACCTTGATAATTTGACAATTAATCCCGAATAAACCAAACAAATGCTAACATAAGATCAAGGACGAATTCAATCATAGCAAGAAAGCAATAAAATCACAGAGAGTTAAGGATTAGAGTGTGCGAACCTTGAGAACAAGGTCAGGAATTTGTTGACGATGAAGGGTAGTGTTCATTCTGTTCAAGTTCCTTGATCCGTTTGAGATAGGCTAGCCGTAATCCATGGACGAATTGGTGGTGCGTTCTGCATCTATCGCTAGTTGTGTCGGCCTAGAATTCTACATCGCTTCAAATTAAAGAGAGGATACCCAGAAAAATTCAATTACAAACTTAAATAAAAACATCAATTTTTCTAAATACCACAAAAATGACCAGAGGAAGTAATCTAAGGAGAGAGAAAGCAGTCAAACACCACCGCCATAAATGAATGAAGGAGCAAGAAGCCAGAAAATGGGGAAAGTTGTGGTGATGGTAGAATTCTACATCGCTTCAAATTAAAGAGAGGATACATAGAAAAATTCAATTACAAACTTAAATTAAACCACAAAAAACTCAAATTTTCAAATACCCACAAAAATTCACATTACCCCATTTCACAATCAACAAAAGTAACTCAAAATGTTGGGTAATTAACCATCAAATGAACAACAATACTAATGAGAAATTTATTTTTAAGTTACCGAAAAGCAGTGACGGAGGGAAAATCGGTGGTGGTATTTGAGCCGCCGCCCTTGGATTTCACGTTCATCTTGAGTTGCAGAAGTTTCTCTCTCTAGGTTTCTCTCTCTAGGTTTCTCTAGGATTCTCTCTCTAGGTTTACCTCAAATCAACCAAATTTGGGGAAAAATACTCAGAACTCAATAATCAAACTAAAACTTCAAATAAATAAGCAAAATTAACATGAAATCCTTTAAAATAAAGAGTAATTAACAGTATATAATGAGCAGATCCAAACCAGATAAATTTTGCTGCCATGAGAACCAAATCGGAGCAAATCAAGAGTTTGAACAAGCGAATCGAGAAAAGCAACGAGATTAATAACAACATCGTTATCTAACGGCAATTGACTCTCCTTCAATTCCTCAAACATTGGGGTCAAAAGCTTCAACCTACGAGCTAAATTACAGTATTGTTTCTTAACAGGAGGACGATAATCTGAAATTGAAGCAATTTCATTGATTCTATCAATTAAATTGTTGAGCAACTGAGCTTCGTTTTCATCCTCCATTGAAGTAGAAAAAGGAAGAAAAAATGGGGAACAAAAATGGCGAAAAAAAATCAGCGCAGACTTTAGAAGAAGTAGAGGAGAGAGAAAATGGAAGAAGAGTTGGAAGAAGCAAGAAGGTCAGGAAGTCGGTGAAAAGCAAGGGCCAAGTAAGTCGGTGGAAATAAGGGGTATAATTGGCAATTCATTAATGTTGGGGACAAGGCTGTAATAACACCAAAAAATACTATTCATAAGGAATAGTAGCAACATTTGCACTTTTATAATGGTTATGGATATAGTTGTTGAAATTGACGGTTTTGTATAAATGACAATTGGGTGGGCTATGTTTTAAAGATATTTTTCAGTTTTTTGGGTGGGTTCGTTTTGATTTGGGGCTTTTAATTTTTTAATGGGGTTACGTTTGAAATTTGGCTTTTGGGCTGGTGTTGTAGCTAGAATAGCTGCATAAGGGTTAGGCTAACATGGCTCAAAACCCCGTCCAAATAACCTAATTATATATTTAAACACCACTCAAAAACCTAGTAAAACCTCTGTAAGACGGTTTTGGAAGCTAGCTCACTACACTATTTGTATTCCAACCACTCCTCTAGAATCTATCACAATATTCACAATGCATTAAATCTCAGCGTGCAATGATGCACTACCTAGCATTAGCAGTGGCGGCGACAAATTTCATCAATTATTATTAACTTCAAATGGAATACACTCGAATCTATAATATTATTAAAACTCAATGGGACAACATGCTACTGCCATGTGTCATTGTCTTTCGTATGATTTGGCGCCATATAAGTGCTATGTATGTGTCACTTGGTCTTATGTGTCATTATTTATCATCCTTAAACTCTTCATTTGCATAACTTTCAACTGTACGTATTTAATATTTCTATAAAATATAACCCCTAAATAATTGCATAGTATTCTATAATTTAATTTTTAAGACATTAATCTCACACTAATTGTCATTGATTTCTTGGATGCTAATTTACTAGACTCAATACCACGAAGTACAATAATGTTTATATATGTTATTATTTTGTAATGTAAAATAAAATGAATAAAAACTAACCTCCCATTAATCTAAAATTTATTATTATATTTTTATTTATTTATAAATATTGTTGAGCACCAAACTTCTAAATATAATTCTGATCAATCTTACAAATTTATAGTATTTCGGGGCATCGCCAAGGCCAATAACTAGTTATGAGCCTAAAAGCTTAGCTCCTAATGCACCATAATACACCTTTCAAATACAATTCAAGCATTTCAATCAATCCTAAGACGATTTTAAAGGTTCATTCAAAATTCTATTCAAGATAAATAATTTTAAAGATGATGAAAGGTATGATGCCCCATTTATAATCTTACATGAGAGATTCTAATGCAAATAAAATCTTACATTTTAAATACCAAAAAAGGAAACAAGAAAAGCTGTTTCTACTTTTCTGTTGACAATTTTCAAAATTATCATAATTTTATGTTTTTTTTTTTTTTTTTTTACCACCAAAACTTTTATAACTTTTATTTTAGCACCAAAATAAATTATAAAAATTGTTTTTAACCACCTTTCGTCAAGAAAACCGTTAAATTCAATGGTTAAAAAAAACAATTCTTCGATATTTGTGTCATGTTCTTCATAGGTTTAGGGGGGCATTTTGGCCCTATAGATCCAATTTCAGGTCAAAATTGACAAATAATGATTGAAAATCGAGGTACTTATAGACACGCAAAACGAGACATTTTCGATTATTTTTTGTCACTTTTGACCTTAAATTGGACCTGCCCCTCAAAACCCCTAAAGACTATGTGTTTGACATGAAAATCTAAGAATTTAAAAATTCCATTAGGTTTATCGGTTTTTTTGACAGAATGTGGTAAAAAACCATTTTAAATTTTTTATTTGGTGGTAAGATAAAAGTTTTGGTGATGAAAAATAATTTTCTGGTTTTTTTTTTTTTTTTTTTTTTTTTTTTTTTTTTGCGAGAAAACCAAAAACTAGTAAGCCACATCAATGTCAAATGAATCCTTAAGATTTCAACATCTAGTAAGTAATGACAAAACTTTTTTTTTTTTTTTTACAAAACCTAAAATATGTGAATTAAAAAAGAACACAGAAAGTATATGTTTCACCATTTCCATCCATATACATGTGGCGGACAACTCGTCTCATCAAAAAAAAAAAAAAAAAAAAAAAGACAAACCATTATCGTCCTCAGATGCATGACATGCTTACCATGGAAACATTTGGTTGTGAATAGAAGAGATAAGGCCACAAAACCATGAATTGCACAATCTTCCACCCTCTCAAGGCTCTGCCTTCACTCTCTGCTCCGAAACGCCGACCCGCTTTCTCCATCACTTGTGTGCACAAACACAAACTGCTTAGCGCTTCTAACTCCAAACAACAACCATCACCAGTATGTCTCCTACATTTTCCCTCCCAAAGAAAAAAAAAATTGCCACACCATTTTTTTTTTCTTTTTTATTTTATTTTATTTTTTGTGTATGATTTTAATCTGTATTTTTTTTTTTTTTTTTGGCTTCAAATAGATTAGTAATGGAAGCAACATTTCATTGAAGCCTAGTGATGGGATAAAATCCAATTGGGTGTTTCAGTTGGGACTTTTGGCCACCACTACTGTATGATCTTCATCCTTAATTCAATTGATATATTATTCGAATCGTATTTATTTTAGTGGTTAAGTAGATGCAATAAAATGCACCAACAGGTTGCTGCAGAACCAGCATTTGCAGTTACAGGAGTAAATTATCATGAAGATTTGATTTGGGTTTTGATTAAGGCTGGAGTTGTGGCTTTTGGGTACTTTCTTGTTATGCCAGTAAGCAAAATTATCCACCTTTTCCTAATCCTTTGATCAAAATCAATAAATTGATTGTGCACAAAAGTCGTAATTACTATTTCTGTTGTAATAATGTTCTTAAAAAAATGTTCTGTTTTCCTTTGCTTTGTGATGTTTTTATCATAGTTGGGCAAATCTTAGTAGAGTATATAATATATACTTCGTATTAATGACAACAATTACGATAATATATAGAGAACATAACGAAAAAATAATTCGACACGACACTTTAGTAGCATATGGAGTTTTTAACTATATAATCCGAATAAGTTGAGTTTTTTTTTTTTTTGGTAAGTTCATTATCAAATCAAAAAAAAAAAAAAAATGGTGATTTTTTCAGGTAATTCAATTACTGATCATATACTCTGTAGTAGTTTATATTTGACATGCTTGAATTTATTTTCATGGCAGCCAATAATCATGAACTGGCTAAGAATAAGATGGTACAGAAGAAATCTACTTGAAATGTACTTCCAATTTATGTTCGTCTTCTTGTTCTTCCCTGGGTGAGTACCTTTATACTCCTTACGTCAATTGTTTCTTCCTTCGTCTAACACGTTAACAGTGTAATTTGAACTAGTTTACAATATTTAAATCGAGTAGTATTGAACAAATAAACTTATTATGTCATTTAATTTTGGAACAAATGTGATGCAGGATTTTGGTATGGGCACCATTTCTTAACTTCAGGAAATTCCCAAGAGACACAACATTGAAGTATCCGTGGTCTAAACCCGAAAACCCGTCAGAGGTTAAGGGTGGGTTTCTCAAATATCCATGGGCTACCATTGAAGATTACGAATGAAGAATTCTCTAATTATCATTATCAATTGTATAGTATATGTATTGATTAATTGATATCTGTAACTTCTCACTCCTTGGATTACAATGTGATTACACATATAATATATCCAATTTACAAAAGTTATTCCTTATTTGATTATCGTAATAGACACAATCTTCATTGAGAAGCTATGACTTAAGAGGCTATGCAAGTTAACACTTCCTCCAGTTTTGTTCTTTTGGATGCATTACTTTTGTGTTCAGGGAAGAAGCAATAAAATCAGTTTCGATTTCAGCAACTTTTTCCTCAATTGCTTCTGATAAGATAAATGCCCGTAAATGATCGATCAATTTAGTTCATAAATAATTTTCATTACTCACAAATTTTTATTCTGTTCTACTTGATTAAAAAAAAAAAAAAAAAAAAAAAATCTTATACCAGACCGAAGGGAGCACAAGAGACTTGGTAATTTAATAATTTCATAATATTAAAACCTGTAAATAAAAGCATACGAGTCTACAAAATACAAGCATGTATGTCAAATATTCTAAAAGTTAACAGGAAGCTGAAAAAAAAAAAAAAAAAAAAAAAAAAAAAAAAAAAAAAAAAAAAAAAAAAAAAAAAAACACTAAAAATAAATAAACATAAAATCAAATCGGTCAAAAATGTCAAGGACCGAATTGAAACTATCAAATACAGCCGCAAGCCTTATGGCTTCCTCATATTCTAACTCCTTGTATCCGGTGATCTATTTAGATGGTTATTGCTGGAGGTAAACTTGCTGGTGTTGCTTCCTCTCTATCATATTACGAACCAAATGAACCGCACAAATGACAGCAAACAGCCACTAAGCGTTCTTATTTTAAAAAGATTGGAAGGAGCTGAGCATCACAGACACCCTCTTCCAATCAAAGGACTCCACATTTGAAGACATAACAGCAGCACCCACAGCTGTTGCAACTGCAACAAATACCAAGGCTTTCACACAGCCATGGCTTCGCGATAATCTCCCCAATAACACTTTACAGTACTTGTTAGCATCCTTGAAGAGAGCTGCCTGTCCCGAATGGTCACCGGCCAATGCTTTTTCATTCTATGAGAAAAGCAAAAGAATGTCACATCAATGAATTATACAGTCACAAACAATCATATTATTCTATGCTTTTTAAAGAACAGAATTAGCAGAAGCTGATTCCAAACCCTTTCTATCAATCTTTAATTTTATTGTAATTTATCCGTCAATCTACGGCTCCAGATGTGATTGAATCAAATAAAGAGGTTGAGTGAGGATCATGGAATATACCTTTTGCTGGAAACTCTTCAGAGTCTGTTTCACAGTTTCAAGAGATGACTGGTTCAGATGCTGTTCCCTTCTTTCCTCAGAAAGCTTTTTCAGAACGGCAACACTTGCCTCCACATTATCCAGGTATACTTTGTCCTGCAAAAATGAGCACAAAATCAAGTAAACCACAAACGATGGAATGCCAATATAAACCTGTCAAAGAATTGAATGCTCAATAGCAAGAGTAGTAACATCAATTTACCCATTGCTTGTAGATATCACTGTTATGGGCCAAGGACCAAACTAAGATATCAGTCGCTTCTTTAGCCAGCTCAGGCTTGCCTGTATAATCAGTACACAAAAAATACACATTAATTTCTCAACAGAGTTCTTTCTTAGAAATGCATGCTTATATACGAAAACGAGGATGCAAAATAGCATGAAAACAATTACCTTCTCCGGCTGCTAAAATTGCAAATCCAAATATCTGTTGTGAAACTTGTTTCATTGCTTTGCTTCCAGCTGCACCAGCAAGAGCAACTTCCTTCAGGACAGGATAAATAGCCTCAAATCTTTCAGTTGCCTGCAAAGAATCCCCATACAACTATTAGAATATATTCATTAAAAGGTCATGAATGATAATCTCTATGAATTACACACCTTTACTCTGGCGGATGACACAGGGAAAGTGGCCCGCATAAGGATCTCAAACTCAGCTGGAGGGATCAGACGTTCTCCTTTCCTAACAGCTCCGTTAACCAAGATAGAACGGGCCTTTGGGGCAGCCAAAATTCTGCAATCAATCACATTTCATTACTAATGTACTAAACATTTAACACAAATGATGTACTGTATCAAATTATGCAACTGTTTCAAACCTTTCAACTAACTGCAAAATCAGACCCCTACAAAGTGGATTGCTAGTGGATTTGCTGTTGAGCAATGGCAAGAGGTTATGAGCCCATGCAAACAAGCCAACTGCCAAATCTCCTTGACAGGCCTATACAGAATAGTTTATTTTGTCAGTATAAGACAGTGGCAGTCAAATGAGACAAGCAAAGTAACAATTTAAACTCAATATCCTTCAAATAATTTGAGGCATTACTCCAAAGTTTACCTGAGATATCATCCATACGATAACTGAAAGCTTCTCTTGTCCCTGATACTTTGGGTTCTCTTTTAATGTGGGCAACAAGCTCACAAGAACATCTGGTTTACGCCTTAAAACCATAGCCAAAACCGCAAATAAAGCAACCTATCACATATAGCAACATCCATAAGACAACTACAAAATGACTACATATATTTCAGGAATTGGAAACTTTCATAGGATGCTTTGAGAGTGGAGAGTGGAGAGTGATATGACCAATTATTGTAAAAGACTTATGAGAAAGAAAGTGAAAAGAGTGGTAGATTGGTAGCACAGTTAATGTTCTCCATAAATACCAATACATAGTAATCCTGACACTCGATACTTCCTTCCCTAGTTTATGGTGGGGAATAGGGAAGAGGTAAAACAAGAAGTGACAGAATAAGTGACACTAAGATATAATAAATATAAAATGATAATTATAAATCATTGTCAAAAGCATTAGTAATTACATTGCACGGACATGCTTCAAACCAGCATCAAAGTCATAATTCTATAAAAACATATAAAAACCTGATGTAGCACTGTGTACTTTCGCATGAGGTGTGATGATAAACCAAGTGTAAGAAAAGCATATCAAACTCTTAGATAAAAGAAAGCATTTGAAGTTCTGCTAGGAAATAGACATAAAAATGAGCATATTCAGTACAAAATTACCTGAGATTTGGATGGTGGCTGCTGAGTTGCCTTTTTAGCATTCTTAACACTAGGAGCTTGAACGTTTAAATCTGCGAGAATACTATCTAATAACAAAGTTGCAAAGGAACTAAGGGCGGGAACTGAACGTTGGCTGATCCAGTCAATTGATGTCTTATAAACAGCCTCTGGGATATGGGAGACAGGGATCTGTTCAGAAAAAGTAGAATTGGATGAGCAGACATGCATAGCAAGAAATAATAGCTATGTAATCAAAAAAAAATGTGGAGTCGAGCAAAAACAATTTAACAAGGCAATGAATAATACTTCGTATGAACAAAGAAAGGAGAAGCAACAAAATCATACACAAACGGGAAACCGGTTCAATGTACATAAAAATCAAATTACATAATCCAAATATCCAATACCTAGAATCTATTCACCAAAGAAAATATATGTTAAAGACATCCAAATAGTTCAATATAATATCCAGAAAGTTATATTCTTCTATAGTCTATAAATTAGATACTCCGTACATAAGTTGTAAAGCCCAAAAAATTTACAGTAAACAAAAAAAAGACAAATTCTTTTTATTTGGAGAAAGATAAGGTAGTCCAAATGCCAGCAATTGTGGTCCGCGGATAATAAAACACATTCATAAAATTTTATATACAATACAAACTCACGTGTTTCACAAGCACATAACACTCATATTCAACATCGATTTCGCCAATTCATATTAGCTCAAGCATTATTTTCATCGAACAAGATGTATTCAAAAAGAAAAAGGTTTCAGATTTAGACTATGATGCATTCAATCCTAAACATATTTCAAGTTTCGAACTTTGAGGGATCTAATTAACAAAGTTGCAACGAAATCAACCATCAAATTTAAAATTCAGCTAAAGATCTTATTGCCAAAGTTGTCACAGAATTCAGCATATGCTTAAAAATTCTCACCTCAGAAAGTTTAGCAACTGGAGATTCCCTGAATGTCTTAACCCACGGAAATTGGGCAGAACTCACCCCTGAAAAAGCCCGTGCGAAATAATCTGCGAATCGCATCAATTGTATGTCCTCCTGATTTTCATAAGAACCCTAAAACACAAAAGACCAATCAAATCAATCAGATCACAATTGAAATTCAATTCAACAAAATTCAATTAAACCCAATTCAATTCAATTCAATTCAATTCAACCCAATTCAATTCAATTCAATTCAATTCAACCCAATTCAATTCAATAATCAAACAATCAAATCAAACATTGATCTATACCAAAAACAACTCACCGACAAATCGATAAGAAATGCAGATAAATCATCGGAATCCATCTTCGCAGCGGCTTCAGAAACCGAAACCTTAGGTTTCTTCTCAACCTTCTTCTTCTTTTTCTTCTCCTTATTATCATCCTTCTTCTCAACAACACTCACATTCTCTCTGTCCTCCGATTCACTATCATCGAAATCATCGCGCTTCTTCGATCTACCATTCCGACGAACATCATCGTCATCATCGAAAAGCGCAGATTTCTTCTGCGCCTCCACAATTCGCCGATGTCGATCCTCCGATTGCTGCTCGATCGCTCGAAAAACATTCCCATCCTTATCAACCCCAGAATCAGCGACAGTAACTCCGGAAGCGACAGCAGGCTTCTGTTTATTCTGCTGCTGGTTCTTCCTCCTCTTACCGTAGGTAACCTTCTGCCATCCATGATTCGGCACGGCCGTGGCCGCAGCACTGACATCGTCAAACTCGTAGAGGTGGTTTGAATCCTCCATTGTTATTATTTGTTTTAGAGAGAGAATTTAAGGAGAAAAGAGAGAGAAAAATACAGCAGATTGTTGGAGAGTAAAGTTAGGAAGAAAGAAAAGTGAGGGAAGATTGATTGTATTTATAGAAGGGGAAGAACGAAGAAAGTCGAAGTGTGTTAGGAAAAGGTAGCCCGTGTTTGACTTGGGTTAGGAACAAAGACACCAGATCGTGCGGAATAGCACGGGGGTAATAAGAAGTGGACGAATAGAATTGGAAGGTTTACATATGTGTTGCTTTAGGTGTGGTGGAAGTGACGTGCAATTGAGATACACTATCACTATGTGTATATTATTGATTATGCATTAATCCTTTGTGATTCTTTTCCTATTTTGTACATTGTAATCTTATCTTATTTATCATGTTAAAGTCCAATAATTCTATCTAATCCATATTATTTAATCTATCCAATCCATTGATCAAGTTGTCATAAGCCAATAAATATTTTGCTTGTAATTGATAATAATAAGATAAAAATTATGGTGGAGTTTGAGTTATATTAAATCACAGTTTACCAATGTATAATTTGTACATATTTTTTTTGAAACCAGTTTGATTTGTATATATACTCAAATACTTCGTAGGTTATTAGGTTTTATGTATAAACGATGATTTTAACTTTTACTACAAAGTTTAGTTATTTTAACAATTTTTTACCCCAATCTTTTAAAGAGTTTAAGATAACTAGTAATGTTTGGACAATTATACCCTCTAAAATATTTATTAACTTCTTTGCCCTCATAGGTCTCATTAATGTCAATTGCCTTTTTTTTTTTTTTTTTTTTTTTTTTTACTTTTAATAATAGCATACGGACATTTATACCCCTAAATATTTATTAACATATTTTTCTCTCATTTATACTAATAACAATTATAGTTGTGACATAAAACCAAATTGAAATAGCTAGTAAGAATAAAAATAGTTTAGAAATGTTGTGGATAAAATTTGACCAAAATATATGACATTCTTGATCCTTTCATTAACTAGTCTTCTAGGCTGGAATCATAAATGGCATGTGTCCTCTTTGATCCGTTTTTTCCTACTTCGTTCTTATTGAATGTTCCTTTCCTTCGACTATCTTTTTCATTTTTCAACCAAATACAAAAAAAAAGGGTTGTTCTCTTTTCAAACTTCAAGGTTTTGCATAAAAATTACGGAACATGATTTTCTTGGTGTGTGATAATCATTTTAGACTTTTTGTCCAACTAATTCAAGTATTTCCTCCTTTATTGCTCTTTTAATTCTGCATTGGGTGAAATGTGCATCATGCAGTTGCAACTAGCAGCAGCTTTATTCACTTTCTCTCTTGGGTCAAAAGGAAAGCTTAAACCCATAACAGATGTCAGCCTCATTATTTTTCTTTGATTTCCATTAGCTACATTCTAATGATATAGTACTTCTTAGGGATATAGAAAGAAACGCGGAGAAAGAACAATCTCTGGGAACTTTCCAAAAAATTCTCTGTATTGCAAGTGCTCTTGTATTTCAGCCCACCACGATTCCCAGCTCTTGGTTGCTGGCACACCAATACCACCAAGCCATTTCAAAAAATCATCCTAGTTTTCTACAATCCTCTGTCACTCAGCCAATTCGGCCAATTGGGATTATACGCTAGATGATACGAATCCTAGGCTTGCAGCGCATTCTCGAAGAGCTTATTCTTGCAAAGAGAAAGTTAGGTAGAAGAGGTCGTCAATCTTCATCGTCCACGAGCATTGGGCCAAGAGTCAGTCTAGCTTTCGCTCATGTCCAATTTCGAACCTTCTGATTTATAGTTCTTCCATTAGATCCCTCGATCACAATGTTATGTTTAATAGGTTGAGTAAGATCAATCTCAATCAACAATCTTGCATAAGAAAGACGAGTCTGTGAAGCAGTGCACTCATCTGCTAGGAGAGGTGTGCCCAACGTACTGGCTATTCTACTTAGTAAATTGTAACACCCCTAAATCTCCCTCTACGTAAATACTGTATTTATACGTATACAAATACCATAGAGATAGACTTGGGCGTATTACCGCCACGTGAAAAACGTAAGGCTTAATTTATTACTTAAATTGCAGCGGAAAAATAACTAACTTTTATTGTAATATGAATAACCATAATGACTGTTTCAAATTACTTCATAAAAACTTGTCCAATCAAAAATAGAATTTAACTCCTAATTATGTGATCCTATCCCGACTCTAGCATGCGCACGAACAACTCCACACCTGAAGTCAAGACTGCTTACCAGTAATGGTAAAAAAGGCGAACCAAAACAAAAAGGAACGGAAAACAGATTAGCAAAAACGCTAAGTACATAGAAGTGCAAGGCATGTAAATACTTGATTTGGCATACTTGCTTTCGAAGTAATCATTTAAATTTAAACTTGCCACAAGTCACTTTTCAAAATTAGACTATCCAAAATTAACCTTCCAAGGGTAGTAATGTCCATCAATAGAAGCTTTCAAAACTAATAGATTTTCAATTTAATTATAAACTTTTAAATTTTGAAGATATATTTCCAAACCAATTTTCCTCGCCTAAGTATGCACACCCCCCAAGCAAGTTAAACTATACTCGAGGAAAGACCAGATCATACAAAACTCATGGTCTTACTTAACTAGTCCCGGGTAGAGGGACAGTAAAAATATCAAATAATCAGGCTCATAATGAGCTGCAAATTAATTCAATCAAGTGATTTATAAATTAAACAACTATTATTAATCAATCAACACTTTTTTTTTTAATTTTTTTTTTCAAGATCAAACCTTTAAATCGTAAAATTATATATTTTAACTAATCATGAAAATCGTTAACTTAAATATTCAAACGCAATATTTATTCAACCAATCATTAAAAACAAACATTTACCAAAACACGCATTCAAATTTGTATCAAGAACCTAGTCACCTATACGTACCTTGAGTCCTTGATCACGAGAACAATAAGGTACGACTACTAAACTTGACCACGTTCGAGGGACTCCTCCTACACAATTAAAATAACCTTAATTAATGTAAGGTTAACAAAATAAACACTAAACTATAGATATTACTCTATTTGTGCTTGAACTACCAAAATATCAACCTTATAAAATCAAATTTTACAGAATTTGCGTAAGTATTAATTTAGTGCCAAAGTTAGGTAGCATAATAATATTCCTAGTATCAAAACTTAATAATAGTAATCATAATATTAATAGTAGCATCATAAGGAGTAAAAGAGTAGTAAATTTGTTATATTTTTAACAAATGCTCATGCAAAATAGGAAGTGAAATGAGGATGGTGCGATGCGCAGCACCTTGCGGTAGCAGCAAGTGGAAGAGAAAGGGGGCAAGAAGGCAGAAGCGTCAAGGTGTAGTTAGTGCATCAATAAGGTGGGCAATGGTGGCTATGAAAACAATAACTTGGTGGCGATTGTGGTGTTTGTTTTAGGAAAGGAAAATAGGAAGGAGAGGGCCGTGAGTTTAAGAAATAGGGAAGAGAATTTTTCTAATTTTTGTGTGAGGAATTTGTAAAGGATTGAAGGTCTATTTATAGTGTTTAGAGGGGAGAAAAGATAGAGTTGAAGGCATGACATATTTACTAGAAAATATGATAAGTTTTGGGGTTTGTTAAAATACTTGGATCAATTTGAGTCTAGGATAGTAGTTGGGTTAAAAGATGAGAAGAAATTTAGATAAATTTGCATATGGTAGAAAGAATGAAGATAAGAAGCAAAAATGGATAATGAAGAAGGCTAGAGGTTAAGTCAGATATGCTTATCATTAAAGCCATGGTTGCTAGCTTGAGTAGCTTCACGTCATTCATTCATTCTTTTTTTTTAAAATCGAAAAATTATAATCAAATAAATAAAATATCGAATTTGATAATTAAATCAAGTTCTTATACAAATATATAGATAATATCAAAACTAAGATTTAGTTGTAATTCATGAGATAATAATTAAGCTAAGGTTGTTAAGTATTATTAAGATAATATTTGGAAAATAAAATTGTTAATTTAAAACGGTGTACAACGTTAATTAATAAAGTATGGACCGACCAAGATCATGATTTAAAAATATTTAATCATTTCAAAAAATAAATAAAATAATTAAGAAAATATTTTCAAATATTAGGGGTATTTCCAAAAATTAGGGGTATTTTAAACAATTAAGAGGGAGGTTGGGAAATTGGATCCAAATTGGAATCATTCGCAAAGTTTACTTCTGAAAATTAAAGTCCTTTTCCCATGGTTTTACAATCACAAGTTTGTAGGCTATGGTATAAGAACCTGAATAAAGGACTCAATTCCTATTGATTATCAATACGTGTGTCTTAAAACTACGCCTGAGATAATACATATTAATATTTTAAAAAATTTTGGTGGTAAATCGGTATTGTGAATATTTTTAAAATATGTATTTAACCATATGAGATAGTACTTAAAAAAATTTTGGGACAAATTGATATTACGTTTTACTTTAGATCATCAAATGTTACAAATAAGCTCACCCACTATTGAAAATAGTAGAAGTGTAAACATGAACAATACACTAAGCCAAGATTACCAAACACAATAAATATTTAAACTTCTTTCTTTAAAATCACAACGATGGCCAAGAAATGAAAGAAAGTACAGTAATACAAGATTGTGAAAAGAAATAGCATAAATCAATATCATAAACAAGAAGAGTGGAACTCACTTTGTGACTTTGAGGTCACGAGTTCGAGCCCCACCAACTACAATTCCTTGGGAGTAGGAGATTTCCTTACCTCCCGCCTCTACTCTCAAGGGTTGACCTTCATATAAATAACCGTATGTCCATCTTACTTTTAAATAAATAAACAAAAAGATTAATAAAAATCATAAAGCAAAAGAAAATTATATATACATTTGTATTGGTGCAATACAATTCAAGTATAAAAGGCCTTCCCAGAGGTGGAATCTTCTAGTTCTTCCTATTTAACCCGAAACCGATCGATCTAGCCATGAGCAAGTTGAAGAGAGCTCTAGCAAGCCTTGGAGGACCGAACCAACGTATGTGGCAAAATACAAGGATGGCTTGTGGCTAGGGGTGAAAGGCCAACCAAGATCAAATATAGCTGGTTTTTCGCGAAATCTATTTTAGTAGAGCGTATGATGTTGATGGCACGAGGTAGAGCACTCAATGGGCTAGGGTGGCCCTCATAGCTGGGATGAGTAGGCTTTTCATTTTCATTCGAATAAGATGCAATCTCTAAGACTAAGATAAGTAAGATACCACATCACATCTCTCGGCGTTCGTAGATAGAAACAAAAAAATTAAAAAAAAAAAATTAAAAAAAAGAAAAAGGAATCCTTGACTCTTATCAGATCTTCAAGTAATCGCGATAGCCGAAACCAGCAAGCCATAAAAGAAAAGCAGATATAAGAGAAAAGAAATGAATGCATAACGAGTACTTAGTAGACTTATGGATTGGATGCTTCTTTACGTCTCAATAGTAAGCTCCGATAGTTCGAGGAATCCCCTATCAATACCATTAAAGGCAGAAATTGGTGAATAACTAATACGTTATGTAAAATGTTTAATCTTGTAAGCTATGTATGTGATCTAAGGTGTTATATAAGATTAGAATATCCATATATGCTTGCTCCAAAGAATTTAGCTATCAATTTATAAACCGATAAAGTAAAAATGCATAAGGAACTAGATTTATGCAATTAAGGTGGAAAGTAGTTTACAAGCTGGTAAATACGGCAAATTCATCTTTTAGAAAAACGGCAGTAAATGCTCTAAAGCCTAAGCAAGGAGGTAATCCTAAGAAGAAAATAGTCACACAAAAGTAAATCCGATCCAAATGATATTACAATAGAAAGAACTTGGGAGAATTCTGTATAAATTAAACTCTACGTCTAGCAACAAGTCAAGTAAGATTATTGATAGATAAATCAGGGTCAATTCATCACGGGATAACTAAACCCTAGAATACAAAGGATTCTAAGTCTAAGAACACCAAGTCTAAGTAAAATAGTAGTGTTATGAAGATGAAATAACAAGTACATAAAACGTCCAAAGAGTAAAAAGCTAGAAGAAATATTAGCTTTTATAAAGAAAGTAAATGACAAATATGAAGCAAAGATAACCATAAAAGTTAAAACAACCAATAAGAAATAGCGTAGATATTGATTCGTGCTCACATGTAAAAATAAATTAAAATCCTAATGAACTTTTTTTTTTTTTTGGTGATCGAAAATCCTAATGAACCAATTATTGAAAAAATCCTAATGAACCTATTATTGAAAAAAGAAGGTAATTGAATTGGATGCAAAACCAAAACTTTGAGTGAGCCTGTATATGAAGATGAAATTAATATCAATGTAGAAGCTTTTAATGAAGAGATTTAGGCGATGCTTTAAAAGTGGAATTCAAAGTCTCCTAGTGCGTCTAATCGGGAGGAATCGCCCTGGTAGATCAGGAGAACAAACCTTCGTCATAGCAAGCTTTGAGGGAAAAAGGGGAATAAAAACTCTTGTCCGCTCGACCTGGCAACTTCGCCTTGGCACACCAGTCAGAGCTATGTAGAGCCGAAAAACTATCTTTTTCAAAATTTTTATTCTTGTGTTGAAATACCTCTTGTAAAACTCGATTAAACACACTTAGTTGATTACTACTTTTAAAATACTTCATTTGAACCCTAGTTTCTTCTCTACTTAGGTTTTTATTGCCCTTAGAAAATCATATGTAAGCTTTTGTCATTAACAAATGAATCTCTTTTCAACTCAAGTAGTTAGTATTCATCTATATCTTTTCTTCTACTTTTATTTTCCTATTAATCATGTTTTCTTCATTGATTATCGTTTTTGCTTTTGTTATTATGTGTGAGTAGTTTCCCAATCTATGATTATGCGGAATCCTAATATGATTGATGTGAGCGATACCTCTTTAAATTCTCCAATAATTGACCTAATTGAAATGCTTAATAGGTTGTGTTATTGCCAATATTAGATAGGAATAATTGGTATTGTTATTATCACTTTGTTTCTATCGCAACATAAGTTAATGGAATTGATTATATTTAGTGAAGGGTTTGGATGTTCTTTACGAAAGTAGCAGAACAATGGATTAAGAAGTTAGAGTTAAGATAAATGTCCTTAACGGGATAATTTCATATCAAGTTGGAGCCCACAAAGTTCACAAAAGATAACAATGAATAATAAGTTGTCACAAAAAGAATAAAGTGAGTAGATTTTACAAAAACAAATGAAAACAAAAGATAAGTAAAACTTAGGAAAACATAGGTATAATAACAATAATATAATTATGTAAACCAATAAATAGTGGAAACAAGGACTATGCATGTAGGTACTTTTGCTAATAAAGAGGAGACAGATAGCGAAAATGAGATTTATTAAATATTATTAGAACCTATAAAGTGGGGTTGTCGATGATTAAAAATGAATAAAAAGTTAAAATGAAATGAATGTCGTAAAACCTTTAATAAACTGAGAAGTGGGCAATAAGAATTACATATGAATAGTGTGTTGACTATTTTGCCTCTCAAAAGTCCAACTATAGTTTTGTCCTTTTTTCTTTTCTTTTGTCTATTTGTCTTTGATTTTGTTTTAGCTGAATTCCCTTCCTCAGAATGTTGAATTACACACTTTATCTCCTCTTCTACACACATTTTCTCCTCTTCACCCGCTTTTCACTCCTCTTCTACACATTCTCTCCTCTTCACCCGCTTTTCTCTCCTCTTCTCATTCTGTCCCTTCTTTAAAAGTTTGGCTTTGAAATAATGCAGGTGATGAATAGCCGGCAAGCACCAACCATGGCCAGGTAGCCTTCTTTCCTATTTTCTTTTCTCTCTTTTCACAAATTGGGTTTTAAACAACCATAAAAATTGAAAAATTGTTGTTGATGCTCCTCTTTCTCCTTCTCCAATTATTCAATTTGTTTCAATTTATAGGGTTAAATTGCCTTACTTGATATTCATTGATATAGAGTAACTAATAAAATAAGATTAGTTGAAAATGTCATATAGATAGTGTGTTTCCAAAGTAATACGTTGGAAATTGATTACTCAGTTATAATTGAGTCAAAGTTTTGGCGTCAGTCAAGTTACGGGTAGGCCTGTTCATAGATCGGAAATCAATCCGAAATGTGATTTCGATTCGAATATCCGAATTTGATCCGAAAATTTCCAAAGTCATTCTGATGGGATGCTTCGCATATTCATTTTCAAATGTTAATTACAATTGATTATGATTATTTTCTAAATATCACTATTTTTATCTCTTTTTTATTACTAAGTTGTACAATATATTTTAACTAAATAATATATTAAGAATATTATAATAATTGAATAATACATGGTTAGTTTCAGATGGACATTTTAAAAAATTTATTCTTCATATAATATACTCCCTCCGTCCCATAATACTTGACACAGTTCCCATTTTCGTTCATCCCACCAATACATGACACATTACTCCTTCT
Source organism: Chenopodium album (assembly GCF_948465745.1). Taxonomy (NCBI): domain Eukaryota; kingdom Viridiplantae; phylum Streptophyta; class Magnoliopsida; order Caryophyllales; family Amaranthaceae; genus Chenopodium; species Chenopodium album. The sequence goes on along the minus strand of NC_137854.1, from coordinate 17,014,496 downwards.
GTTTTTTTTATATGCATCAGTTTGACCGGCACATTTGCCGAGATGCTACTTTGACCATAAATATCTTTAATTGTGTATTAGTAAAAATTGTAACAAAAATTATATTATGAAACTAGACATTATGACGAACCTAATGATATATAATATAATAACATTTATTCATTTTTTAGAGATGAAAAAATTAAGTCAACCATGGTATGTGAATAGTGCAATTGTCAATGTGATGCATATGAAAAAAACGGCGAGAGTACTAAACATGGAATGGGATCATTAATAATATACTGATATTTTCCCACATTTTCTCTCTCCTCACCACCTCACCACAATGCCACTTATTGTTTACTGCAATATAAAAGTACAAATGTTTTAAATAGATCCACTTGTAGTTTTCTTAAACTATGTGTCCATTCCAACGTCCCAAGTATCATGGGACGAAGTGAATAAATCACTATCTCAACCTTTATATTTCGGATACCGGTTATCCGAAATTCTAAAAATTATTACCTGAATTTGCATCCAATATCCGCTTTTTCATGTCAGATTTTCAATTCGAAATGAAAATTCGGATCGAATATCCAAAAGTTCAAATCAGTTGCGGATAAGATTTTGGATAGTTTTGTACATGCCTTGTACAGGGGTGTTAGGCCTGTTCACTTCTCCTTTAAAAAACTAATATTAAGTAAAATTAATTTAATTCAGTAAAAATAATTTCAATTCAGCAAAAACAATTTCAGTACAGTTAAAAAAAGATCAATAAAAATAATTTCAGTTTAGTAAAAATGAATAAATTTTAAGAATAAATATAATAGATAATCAGTAAATGTCACTTAGGAATTAGTGAGTCAATTGTCTTGCGACTCACAAAGTCCAGCCTGCAGATTTTGATGAATAGAGTACTCGTATACGTATCTAACAATAATAAGGGTACATAATGCATTTGTCTAAATAACTTAAACATGGAAAGTCACCATGTTTCTTTTAGGCCATGACTCGATTTTCTGGAAATATTTAGCTGGGACAACGCCATCCAAGCCTTCTGTCAGGATTACCCCATTTTCAGACCTGTAAAACTTTATTCCATCTGCGAAGGTTAGACACGGTGAAAGAGTTCCATTAGATTACCAGGGGGGTCTATGTTGGCACTAAAAATCACTTTCGACCAGCTATTAGTATCCATCAACAAATATAAAATACAGGAAGCTTACCTTCCATTGCTTTCTTGGTGTCTAAGAAGATTATCATGTTAACATCACGCCCAAAACCTGGAAAATGGCCCAAAACACATCAACTGTAGATTCATGGCAAGTAATACCAGGAATTTTTAACATATCACCATTGATCACATTAGTAACTATGTTTTCTTTTTATAGAATTTCTCGTGTACAATATACAGGGATAGCAATACTGCTCACAAAGTGTGGTGAGAGAAAAATGAGAAATAAATCAGTAAAAGAAACCATGCAGAAGATTACATATCTTTATGGTCCAAAGAAAATTTGCAAAAGACATTAAGAAAACTTATCAGAAAAACTCTTCGTATAGGGTGTACATACCACTTTTTATTTCTGTATCTGAGGGTAAGCCACATGCAAAGTGAATGTGCAACCTGCTCATTCGCTTGAGACCAGATGCAAGAATAGATTGAAGAAGCCTCTTATAAGTACCATGAACACAAACTACATATGAAAGAAATTCCAAAGAGTTGTCTTATCTACAGAGTAATTTGCCAGCAAGCAATGTGGAGATCTGAGTAATTACGCGTAGTGCATACCAGGGATCTCTTCGGCAGAAACGATCGGCTTCAACAAACTATCACTCTCTATAGACTAGATAACCAAAGAGAGAAATCACAGTGGATTTAAAAATATGGAAAAGAGTTCAACAAAAAACATTTTTTGTTTCCTCATAAAACAAAAAAACAAAAAAAAAAGAAAGAAAAATAAGATACATCTACTTTTTTATAAGAAAATAAAATAGCAAAGCACTTGGTGGATATTCCCCAAGCTCCCAAGACTACTCCCCAAAAACCTTACATGGAATTGAAAATCCAAGGGCCATGGCCATATAGCCGTGGCCAATGTCCATGTGGTAGAAAAAGATTGAAACAATTTTAGCTGATGATTTAATGGACCGTGGTGCAAGTCCTTACCGATGCCAGAAGAAGACAAAGAATACCCACTAAGGTTGGTGGCAACAGCAACAACACCTCTTTTAAGAATCACTCTCCTCAAGCCTACTCTGGTTAGAAAGAAGATCTTTCAAAAACTTTGCATATGTCGGCATTTGTGACAAAGCATGAAGAAGTGCAATGTTTGATTGAAGTCCTTACATTACATTAAGGAACTTGGAAATTCTTTCATTCTGTGAGGGAATGAAATACGAGGCTCATATGCTCTCAATGGAGCTTGGCTTTTCACTTCTCCCTCGATTCTCTTTGAGGCACCTTCATCACTCATTTTTGGCCTTCCTTTTGCCTCCTCACTCACTTCATTTTCAAACTCACTTTCATCTACTCAACAATCTCCTTCATCTCCTTTTTTGGCGACCAACTCTCTCATTATTGGAGCTTCATACCCTCCTTCCAAAATGAAGGTGATTGATTTCGCATGTTCTTTTGGATTCATAACCGTTATCCTTGGAAATTGACCACAAAGTTAGAGTGGCACCCAACTTGTTGCGTGAAATTTGAGATAATTGACTTTCAATCATCTTGTTGCCCTTGTTGTTCTTGAAGGTAGGCATATGGCCGCCCACTCACCAACCACAAGTAGGGTTGGTTCCCTTTTACCTCCGTTAACCACTTCATGGTCAACATCTATACTATCCTCGGGTTTAGACTTTCACAGCGCACCATAGCAAATACGGTATTTGCTAGAGGAGATAGTTCAGCGGTGGTGTCTACTAGGGAGCTCTATTTTCAATGGCATTTGATTAAAACCGATGATAGTTTAGATGTTGGGTCGTGGTTTGTCAACCACTTGAGGATGTTGCCACAGGATCCGGTAACATCACTATAGGTGTCATTAATACTATAATTGTTGTTACTCTTAACCTTGATTTTGCATATCAAGAGTTTGTGCAAGGACCAACTAGACCTTTAGTCACTCAAGACCCCACGAAGTGACTAACAGAGGTAAAAGAAAACCACCCCTACTTATGGTTGGTGAGGGGGTGATCCTATGCCTATCTCCCTCGCCGATGAACACCATCATTTATGACCCCAACAATTGCAGATTTCCCATGGGTCTCCGGTGAAAAGGGAGAAGAACAACAAGAGTAACAACAATTCGAAGATGGTGCATCCTCATAAAATTTAGGCTTCTTGCCCTTGTTACCGTTAGAGTATTTACCCCTCTTATAATTGTGACTATCCTTGGACTTACCATCTTCCACCATATTAATGGTGGAATTTGGATTTCCATCCTTAAGTCCATCTTGAATCGAATTCCCTCTTCAATTCGAAGATGGGAACCCAATTCTAAAACAGTCACTTCATCTTTCTTATGTGTCAAAGAATTTCTAACATTTTTCCAAGTGAGTGCGAGTTTGTCAAATAATAGAGGATGCTAAAATGTTTAATCAACATTAATGTCGTGTTGTTTAAAGTTTCCTAACATTCTTTGTAGTTCATGAAATAGTTCCATCACAGGCCTATTCTCAACCATCTTAAAATTATTGAAATTACTAACAAGGAACTTCGTGTTAGATGCATATTCAACCATGTATTTTGATTCAAGATCATCCCAAAGCATTTTAGTAGATTCATAAAACTGATATATTTATCAGACATAGCGTTAAGAATGTGACCACAGAAAATATAATCGTTGTTCTCCCATTTGTTCCTCTTCTGCGGGGTCTCTAATGTCTCACTTTCTTCCTCTAATGGCTTTGGGGTAGTAAGAACATAGCCACACCAAGAAAGGTCAAGAGAAAATGCATCTTCTTTCACTATCTACGTAAACCGACACCCCCAAACTTGTCTAACTTTTGAAAATTTGTTGTCGATTCCTTGATGGTAGTCATCTTTGCAAAAAATACAGCTTTTTAATTGTTGGGGATCGTATGGAGATAAAGGGTCTTAAAGGTGATGAAAATAATAACAATTAAGAATAACAACAAGAACCTTCAAGGCGTGAACGATATCACTTTCCCAAAAGCTTTATTTCAACCCTATACTACTGCTTGGGTATCACGAAATCACTTAGGAGATACAACAAAGCAATTGCAATTAGGAGTAGTCTAAAAGCAATTCAATGAAAACAAGTTATTGTGAATTTGTGATGATGAATCTTAGAGAGAATAATAAACAACGAGAATGTAAAGGAAGTTAATTTCTAATTTTCATTTCTTATCTTTCATCATATACAATATTTATAAATATAGAGCAACTCACGAACATAAAAACCGTTAACAACCGCTAGTAGAAGGTCAAGCTCGGGCAAACATAATCCATCAAAAACAACAACACTTGCGCCCAATCGGGCGGTCACACAATGCTTCTCTAGCGTGCATGTGGGCTCGACAGGGTGCTTGATCAAGCAGCACAGCAACACTATTCCAGAGTGCTTACATGCCCGATCGTCCGGGCATGACCCCAATCGAGCGAGCTTCGCTCTTGCCCTTGTGCTTCACTATTGCTTTAATAATGTGTTTCCTTTAATTAGCAACACCTTAACCACGCTCATTAAGCAAAACAAACATGAATCATATCTCCAATAAAATAATATTTCTACATATATCTTCGTGGACCTCACAGCTTCAACCCCGGGCCAAATGTTCTCAATTTACCATAATACCATCAGCCACAACAAAATCTGCCCACACAGTAAAATTAGCAGCTGATGGCATTTTCACCCCCATAATAACCAGAAAAGAAACAAAAAGAGCATATTTAAAAATGCCATAACATTGATGAGCTGTAAATGGTTAAATTTGACCAGCAAGACTCCAAATTAAGAGCCTTCATGGTCAATTCTACTACCAAAGGAGCGCCTGGGAGCAGAAATAATGAGACAGAGAGCTAGTAGGAAATTTGTGAACTCATAGAATTGTTAGCGCCTTAATTAGTGGAGGGGGACTGTGAGGTGGGAAAGGTAAGAGTGAGTTGGCCAGCAGATGGAGGTTGTTAGGGGTGAAGGGCTATAGAGAGGGAACAAGAAAGAAAATGTTGACAGCAAGACAAAGATGAAATTGTCGTTGATGGATTCAACAGAAGACGCCGTAATGAGGGAGCTGACAAAGGGCACTTGCCTTGAGGGATTAAGGAGGTTTTATTCCTGAGTTAAACCACATCACCAATAAAAAATTTAAAAAAAAATGAAGAAGAAGAACAACATAGAATTTCCCTTCCCCTCAAACAAATTCCGTAAATTAGGGGTTTCCCTTCCCTTTCCCTTCTTCATCTGTATCTCCTATTTTAACCAAACAAACCTATGCTAGGAACAAGGAATATGTAGCATGGCAATGCCAAACGATTGACTTCACTATGTTACTTCCCATTTCCATTCACGAAATAATTATTCATTTCCACCTGTGTATATCTTCCACTTCATATTCTAAAAATTTTCCATTATTTCCAGGATGAGTCAAGTCAATTTAAAATAGCTTATGAACTGTACTAAAAGTGGAATCCTACAATCTAGATCTTCTCCATTAGTCTAGAGCATTGAAAAGATCAGGAATTGGAATGATATTGACTCATGGAGCAGTTCTTGACAATTTTATTTAAATTAATACACAGTAATACTACTGCAAAGATAGCTAATTAACCTTTATAGTATGACCTTGGTTTGCACGTACCCACAGTTCTCCATCCTCTTCCATAAGGCTAAGCCTCTGCTTGTTGTCTATCCTTACAGCCTGAAAATTTTGCACATCAGTGTCAAAGTGTGTTAAGAAGAACAGAACTAAATGAATCAATGCCAAAGATTAAAGTATGAGCTAACATAAAATAATTCAATAAAAGGAAATCCAATGTCTAAAATTGTACCGTATACATTAATTACTGTTGCTTGGCTTTTTTTTTTTTTTGAAAAGTAATAAGTTAATTTCAATACTTGATCTAAAAAGTTTAATCATGACATAATTTTTTTTCCTGCATAAATATTAGAAATTTTTTTAAATTACCACCCAAAAATGTAACCATTTTCGAACTAACCAACCGTTTATTTTTTTATTTTAAATTACCACCCTTAAATTAAATAAATGCTCATATTACCACCCACTTAAAATATCCGGTGGATTTTCCGTCTGTGGGCCATACCTAACGCTTATTTTGACCCTTTTGACTGATTTTTTCCCCGATGTTTCTCTTTAAAAACGCTCTCCTTACTTCAATTCACATTTTTTTCTTTGAAATTTGGTAGAATTTGGTGAAGGAAATGTGAATTAAAGTTTAGAGAGTGTTTTTACCGAGAAAAATCGAGGAAAAAATCAGTCCAAAGGGTCAAAATAAGTGTTAGGTGGGGCCTACAGATGGAAAATCCACCAGGTTTTTGAAATGGGTGGTAATCAGAGCATTTATTTAATTTAAGGGGTGCTAATTTAAAATAAAAATTAAATGGGTGGTTAGTTAAAAAATGGTTACATTTTTGGGTGGTAATTTAAAAATTAAATGGGTGGTTAGTTAAAAAATGGTTACATTTATTTAATATAAGTTCACTTCAAAAGAGAAAATGTGTAGATAATTAGTACCGAGTATGATGATGACTTTTGGTCATTAATAAAGGGTAGGAAGGCACAAAAAAATTGAAGGGGAAAGATTGCAATGACACCTATAAAAGATAACTAGAAAAACAATATGTCTATGATGGTTGATGAATGGTCAAAGAAAAAAGGTGGGAATGGAGAAAACTATGACTTATGCCTAAGGGTTAAACGAAACTTGGAAACACAGTGGAGCTACAATCCAATCATAAAATCTGTATCAACTTAATTTAAAAGATTGTGTGATCATCAATGTGTGAGAACAACAGCGATAGGACTTACTTCTCTAATTTCATCAATAGCATATGAGCTTAATGGAATATTTGACAGTGTTTTCATGTTCAGCTTCAAAATATCTTGAAGCTTAACATATCCATCACTACGCATGTCCAAATTCAGCTCCGTTGCATCATGTCTCAATATATGTACCCTAATAAACACAAAATGCTTGATTATGTTTCCAAATCCTATACAAAAACAACAATATGTTTATGAGCCTTATGAAAAAGGAAAAATTGATAAAAAAATAGTCTCAACTTTAGATTATTAATAAATAATCCGAACTTTGGGGGTCATTCGCTAAAAATGATCCCAACCAGTCACCTAACTTGTTATATCAGGTAAATGTGACACGTGTCATCATGTGATTAGTTGAAATTTAAAAAAAAAAATAAACTTGAAAAAAAAAAATAAAAAACCAAATTAAAAAATCAACCCGGCCACCGGCCACCTTACCACCACGGCACCACCCTCTCCCTAGCCCGTCACACCCCCAGAGCCCCAACCAGTGCCGCAAACCCTACCTCACACCGGCGCCAGCTTCCAAACCATCCCTCCCTCACACCGGCGCCGACACTTCTTTCCTCCTTCCCCCCTAAATCACTTAACTTCCACCGCAACCCGAAACCCTAAAAACACCTAAACCACTGCACAAACTCCCTAAATCGCCGCTCCCTTACCCTCGGAACCCTAGGGTGGGGGAGTGGCGAATTGGCTGATTTGTGCAGTGGGCTGAATTTTTTTTAGGGTTTCGGGTTAGACTAGGTGGTTTCACACTTTCACGGTGAGGGTTTTAGGGGAAATGGCGTCAGGATGCCGGCGGTTGGGGAGCAGGGCCGGTGGGAGGAGGGACGCTGAAGTGTGGTGGGTGGTAGTGGGGTTATCGCGAGTTGGGGCTTGGTTTTTGTTTATTAATTTTTTTTTTTATTTTCAACCATTCATGTTGTAACACATGTCACTTAAACAAAACAAAACAAAAAAAAACCCTCTTTAACATGTTACTGATCACTTCGGACCATTTTAAGCGAATAAACTCCAAAGTTCAGATAATTTAAAAATAATCCAAAATTGGGATTATTTTGATCAAACTGATGAAAGTTGGAATTATTTTTTTCAATTTTATTTATGAAAAAAGGAATACAATGTTTATAAGAAAAAAAAAGTCTTCAGAAGGCAAAAGAAATAATAGACAAATAAAAAGGTTGTGTAGTACTTACAACAGTCTACCAAGAGTATCAATTCTATCTGAAGTACCAGTAGGAGCACCATGACCACGACCTCTTGATCCACCACGATAGCCTTTCATATCTCCATGCTTTCTTCCTCCAGTTAAACTACAGAATACAGATTAGAAAACAATAACACAAAGTTTGAAATGAGAATTCTTAGACCTCTATATAAATGATTTAAATGCAAAATAATGTCCATTCAATCACTTTATATATAAACTTTATCGAAACGACAATTGGTTTTCAATTCTAAATTAAAAAAAAATTAATAATCACTAGGTACATTCATATATACATGACTTAAACTATCGTCATTTTATTAAAAAACAAAACTAAATGTAATTCAAATCACTGTTCTACTAAACATATTAATCAATCAACTTCAAACATGAACATAGAGAATGAAAAAGATTAAACCTAGGTAAATCATGAGCAAAAGATGAGAAGGAGAAGCTACTTTTTTCTCTGCCACTGGACATTGCCTGAAGAGAAAATTGTCGCGGAGGGAGACGATGAAGGAAAATTGGGTAATTGATAGCCGTTGATGCTATTGTTACCGACACCTTCGAAGCATTAATGTTCCTATAAAAGGGAGTCATAGGTTAAGATCATACATTTATACTACATAGATTTGATAGAAGTCATAGTACAGCAAATTAATAATTCAATTTGTTATACACTGCAAAATTCCATACCCATATAATTAATCATCAAATGTTAAATATTAATAGTCTTTACTAACCAATTTCTTACTCTTTATGCCAGATATTGTATGAACAAACATCCTAATTTTATGCACACTTTCATAAAGAGAGGACAATGATATTAAAGCATGTTGACAAAAAAAAAAATCGTTCATTTTTGTTTATGACATGACCAAAATAGTTGAATTACTTTCATTGGTTAAAGAAAAGAAAATGGAAAAAAAAGAAGAAGAAGACAGAATAAAGACAAGCAGAAAAATCAAAGTCGTCCAATTGCCAATCGTCACCAGCAGAGAAGAGGCTTGGGCAAAGTAAATAATGTATGAATATCTTGAATGGGGACGAGCAGTGGAAGTGAAGATAAGGAGGGGCAGAGAGAACCAGTGAAAGGATAGATACATAGAGATGGCTGTGAAGTTCACCTACATACATGCCCATATGGCAAAAGACATAAATTACGCCAATTGTGACTTGATTTCTCTGTTATCTGACAGAATTCAAATGCTTTTTTAATGAACAATGACAAAGAGACGGGAACTCACCAAACAACTTTAATTAGCATACTAATTTAAGAGAATGGAATATTAGAGCAAACTTCAGAATTATTGAAAATTACAAGTGTCGTCTCAAAAAATTACTAATCAGCTACATTGACGACATTTTACAGTATCCATAGTTGAAATATGGAAGAGTTGTAACTACTCCATATATTTCATGAAATCTTCACTAAACTGGGAAATGGTTTTCTCATAGATAATCATCAAGCACTGGGACCAAAATTGAACGAGGGTAGATGTCCTAGATTAAAAGCAGAAATCTGAACATTTTGTCCGAATTGAAAGAGGGTATCACAAGACTCACTTTCAGTATATAACTAAATAATTTGTTATCCATGGAACGAGTGATAGATCAAAGTACGTAAAATGGGCATTCCAACGAAGGACTCACAGATACTAGTCATACTAATAAATCATCATAACATTTGTTTAATCTATGCAGTATTCATTCCCAAAATTTAACCACCCAGACTGCAATGTAGAAGCAGAGTAAAACAGACTCTAAGTGTAAGTATTTGCACCCTCCGAACCTGCTTTGATGTCGCTGCCGTTACTGCTGTCAACCTGCCGTGTCTGCAGGGGCTGCTGCCAGCCTGTTGTGACTGCTTAGCTATGACCTGCTGCGGCGTGTAGTGGCTGGCAACGGCTACCGCCTGCCTGCAAGGGCTGCTGCCAGCCTATTGTGGTTAGCAGGGGCTGCTGGCCTGCTGCAGCTAGCTGCCAGACGGTTGCTACGGTAGAAAGGTTTGCATCTTGGTGCGTGTTGTGCGAGTATACTTACCAAACAAATCCAAAAATGTTAAAGCGAATCTAAGTAGCTTCAAATGAATTAATTAAGGCTATAACTTAATGAAATTAACTATAAATGGGTAAGATACAACAGTTTCACCCCCAAAATTGCTTAAAATCTCCAAATGAACCAATAAGAGCCTAAATATATCTAAATGAACTAGTGAACGCTAAAAGTTAATGAATTAAAATGTAATGTGATAAGATTGAATCAGTTCACCTCTAAGTTGGCTTAAAACTTACAATTGAGTCAAAACAAACCTAAATAGCTCAAATTGAACTAATTAAAACTAAAACTTGATTACATGAAATGTAATTTGCCAAGGTAGAACAAGTTCAACCAAAAGTTGCCCAAAAACTACTATTGTCAATACGACTAAATAGAACTAAGTGAACTAAATTAGCCTAAAAATCAACAAAATGAGCTATAATCTGGCAATGAAGAACAACTTCAATAGATCACGATGAACTGAATTAGGCTAATACTTGATGAAATGAGCTATAATATGGTAAGATAGAACAAGTTTGCCCAAAAATTGCCTAAAGAACTACACATGAGTGGATACGAGCCTATATGGAGGCGGAGATGTGAAACAAACTATGTGTTCAAAACTAAGGATGAAAAGAAAGTTCCCTAGGGGGAGATGAAAACAAACAATGTTAACACATTATATACGGTATACAACAAACATCCAACATGAATTCACAATCAGAAAGGGTAAAAAAAAAAAAAAATTAAAAAATAAAAAAAATCACAAGCTAACCAACTGAATAACAAAAATTGCATTTGTCAACACTCAAATCCATAGACAAAGTTTAAGCAGGAATATGTGATCAAAAACCACATTGCTTGGGAACCACAATCTATTAACACACTCCATACATGGGCATAAAATTTCCGGTTCATCATCTTCCTTGACATCAATGGTTATCAATAATTAGATTATCAAACTAATAAAAGCATAAACATTTATTATGTAATTTGATTTTATTTTCAACTTTCCATTCTCACAATTAAATTATTTCAATGCATAATATATCTCACTAGCCCAAGAACAATTCAGGCCCGTCCCCGAGGCAGGGCAGGAGGGGCAGCCGCCCTAGGCCCAGGGTAAAGAGATTTGATTTCATATTGAATTATCTCGAAAAATACATAATTTTAGGGATATTTGATTCAATAATCAAAGTACGCTAATAAATTTCTTATCTTTTGGATATGATGTTTCATAATCTAAGAATTTACGAACCCTACTTCAAGCACTGATAAGTTAAATAGATTAGATCAAATATAAACCCTGGCCTAGATTGTGAAATTGATTGATCATGACAAAAACAAACAACTTTACCTTAGAAGTTGCTTCAATGGGGGATACAAAAATAAGATTCAACGGAGAACGCTTCAATGGAGAACGTTGAGTGCGCTTCAACGAATTACTGAAAGTCTGAGAGAGGTGAACGGAGGCCTTTAAAAACCATTACCCGCTATAGTTATAATTATAGGTTTGTTCGGCAAATGGTCGTTGGCGGTTGGCTTGGCTTGTTTGACCAGCTAGAATGTTTGGCCGTTTATAATGGCTTTTGAAATTGGCTGTTTATAAAAGTGTTTTGTAAATTAATTGTTGGCTGTTGGCTGTTTATTAGATAATTTGTGGGTCAACTAGCCAAAAGCCAACAAAAAAAGCTACTCAAAGCAGCTTTTTCATTTTGGTTTAAAAGCTAGCTTTTTCTCTGACTAAAAAGCTAATTACCAAACACATTTTTTGGCAGTTTGACCACATCAAAAGCCAAAAGTTAACCAAAAAGCCATTTACCAAACATGGTCATAATATGGGTTAGATCCGTCTGATAAATAAATGGGCGTGTCTTTATATCATCAATAATCAATAATTCATCAATCAATAAATATAAAAAGTTGACTTAGGGCATGTACTCATTGAGTGAAATGAGCTGAGCTGAACTAAACTTATTAATTAATGATATTTAACTACAGATTAATGATCTTTGATTATTTATTATTATATATATTTATATATATAAATATATTAAAATATTTAAGAAAAATACACTATATAATTAAAATATTTATGAAAAATATACTAAAAACATGGAACCCCAAAACATTTTAAAAACATATAGTCACATACTATATAATTAAACATAAAATATTAAAATGACAAAAAAAAAAACACTTTTTAAAAAAATCTCAAAATGAAAAAAAATATAATAATAAAAAAAATAATTAAAAAAAAAAAGAGTTGGCCAGTCTTATTTACAAACTAACTTGATCCTATTTTTACTCCTAGCTCGTCAAATAATGAAGTATGGATAATAGTCATTAAATGAAATATGGTATAACCGCATAATAAAGTAAAGCACACAACAACTCCCTAAACTTAGGTAAAAGTTGTAGATCACTCACTAAACTTTCAAAAGTTGCAAATCACCCACTATAACCAGTTTTAACCTACAATAACAGGTAAATTACATGAACTCCCTAAACTTTATGACATAAAAATCAGAATTCTTTAAAATTTCTGACATAAAATAAAATCAAGAACTCCCTAAAATATTAAGAGAGCTAATAATTAATGTCATAATTAGACACGAACACCACCACCTAATATGCAACAACCACCAGCCCCACAACCACCCCAAAATCGACCAATCGCAACCTTGTAATCAGCCTCTTGTAGGGGTTTATAGGTACTACGCAGCGGAAATAACATGAATCATATTCATAAAGCACCTAAACCAAGGATCATTGCATAACACATAAAGAACACATAATTGTACCTTTGAAGCGTGATTCCACGTGCGATCGAGCAAGAACATGGGGAGATAAAGAACCTCAAGCGTGATTCCTCTACTTGGTCCACGGGCACAAGTTAAGACCTCCACTAATGCTAGTTAGTTGCAATTGAAACCTTCAATTGACCTTCTACGGAGAAGAGCGACATACTAACCAAGAACCACCACGAACCACCACACGCGCCACCTAGGGTGGCCGGCCGTACGGACGAGGGGAGGAGAGAGATAGCCGTGAGTTAGAGAGAGGATTGGGGTTTTGGGATTGGTTGCCTTGATGTCAAAATTCACAGTGTGTGTATTATGACTGCTTACTACAAACCCTAGGCATGAATCTTATTTATAGATCTCATCTCTAAATAAGAGCCCATGTCAAAAGCCCAAAACCTAATTCCAATCTAACTATGCTAGCCCAATCCAATTCATGATTAGTTAATTGCTCATGAGGCCCATTAATGGGCCTCTTACTTGCTTAACCCAATACCCTTGTGTGTGACCAATATAAGATCCATTCTAAAGGGCTTTGGACTATTTGACTAGCCCAAAGATCATCTCTCATAGTCTAGCAACAGAGGATGACGCCCCAATAGAATGAACTTATTATCTCCATAATAGTGATCCTTGATATATCTAGTAATTGCACTTATCGAAGACACAATTCCTTCAATCTCCCACTTGTCTGAGACAAGTGCGCAATATTCAAATTCCTTAAGTCAATGTGTGTCGATTTGATAATATGATTGCATCTTATGTCGTGATCATATTAATCTACAAATCTTTTCTTGAAATCTAAGTTAGAATTACAAAACAAATGATTACTATGTAATCCATTTGAGCACGGCCATGCATTTTCTGAATTCTCCCTCCTCAAGGGGCCAAGACACATTCCTAATTAAATAGGTAGACTCAATCCAATCTTATGGCAACCAAAGCTCCCACTCAACTTCTGAAATAACCGGGAAACACCCTTTATAATCTCCAGTTACGGGCAGACGTTTGAATGTACCACAGTTATATCATCCATTGAATGAGATCAATGTTCCACTCATGTCAAAGGAATCCACTAATATATCCGGAAGCTCTATACTTGAACTTCAAAGTAGGTCTATAGTTCGATCCTGCATCATTCATGCATATCCATGTGATTGACCGAGCATCACTACGCTCCTATAGCCCATGAAACTGCGCTATCCAATCAATCTTAACATGCTAGTCCATTATTGGAAATCATTTATGTCCAGTTTAATGATTCCGAACTAGGAACTTAAATAATGTATGAATTTAGTTCACCTGTGGGGTTTCATTCAAAAGGTCATCAACCTAGTGAGCCCATCAATTCATAATTATTTTGGACATTTTATTTAATCTTGAAACCACGATTAAATAAGATTGGAACTTTGTTTCAATTGATAAACATAATTCTGCAAGCTAATGTGTTTACTTTTGTAATATGCTTTCTCAAAACATACACAACTAAAATTACATAACTTGCTTCAATCCAAAAACCTTAGTATGACTCTCATACCTTGGTCATGGAAGGGGTTCAGTAGGTAGAGTTCATGAGACATTCTCATAAACATGAATTTTGCAATTTCTAAATTTTATAATCATTTTCATCTCCATACACTAAGAATTTTCCTTCGCCCTTTCGCAAAGAATGAACTTAGGAATTTCTAATTTGTATTCCAACGTTACACTGGATTTCGATTGAAATCTATCATCACTTGTTCTTTAAAACACGTGAATCAAATAGACGAGTATAGTCCATGACATGCATGATGCATCATTTGCAAATTACATAAGGATCATCACTCAAAATCTTAATTTCATCAACCTTTCTCAAAGTATTGAATCATTAAGCAATGTGCCATGTTACATGGGATTGAAACTCTTTTCAATATAATGTTGAATCTTATAAGAATCTTATCAATATAAGCTTCTTAACCAAAACTCAAACATCCTTTGAGACCTATCTCAATAGATTTTGAATCCCAAATTTACTCATCATCCTCTTCAAGGTTTTTTCATACAAAATGCATTACCCACCACTTGACTCTTCAAGCAATGAATAATTGCTCTTTATACTAGACCAAGAAGACTTCATAGCTCCCACTAAACATCTTGTACATACAAGACCTTTTCTTCATTTTACGAGAACATTAAACGATTTGAATAACTCATAAAATTAAGAACATTAACTCCCTGATGCTAACTTCAATCCATCATGGATCTTTTAGGCATCCCTAGGATTATTGGATCTCCAAACTTTTGATTGTATCATATACAAATCTTATTTCATGAATAATTTTAAGAAAGTGTTTTGAAATCCATCTACCAAATCTCATAAGGTAGAAATCACTAAAATATCTTTAATAGATCTTTGCAACATGTAAAGGTTTCATCGTAATCATAGTCATACTATGAATTAGTTGAATCCTTTAACAAGTCTTTGTTTTAGTTAGAAAACATTTTTCTTTCTTGTCTGTTTTGCTTATATGGGTTTCACCCAACTTAGGCAAATTATTCAAGTGTCATACGCTTGCTTACAGACTTAGAATCTATTTCAGATTTCATAGTTTTAAACCACTTGGAGTCATAACTTGTCAAATCATCTTTATTACTTGCATAATCATAATGTTCCAAAATAAATGTTTTAGAACTCTTAGTCAATATGAAATCATATTTCTTTGGCTAAGTTTACATATGCTAGTTATCATTGTGGGTGTTATGCAACAATTGAAACTCATACAACAACTTTGTTTAGTTTTCAATGAGAAACGACAATAGAGGATGTGCACTTGGAATGTACTACCTTTCGACACATGGTTATTAATCCCATTACACTTAATGAGACCACGCGTTGTCATTTGTAACATGAGGTGAATTATGCTCATATTGTTGCTTTTATTCGATTACTTCTCAAATTTCTTCGAGATTTTCGAAATCACTTTTCTTGAACTCTTTCAAGGCTCTCGAACTTTTCGAGATTCTTATACTCCCACTTGCCTTTTGAGGAGGCATATTTAGCATAGGGTAAACCAACCATGGTTTGAACCACGTTTGTTTGTTGCTTTTCTCGAACTCTTTTGAGATTTACACTACTCCCACTTGACCTTTTGGAACAATTTTCATAAGGGCACCTACTTGAGCAACAAACATTTTGTGCTAAGTATGTTTTATGTAGTAGTAGTACCCCGTGCTTTCTATAGGAATCAAACGTGCATCAAACGGTTTAATACAACTTTTATTCCTTGCTTTGTAGAAAGACTATATAAGAACTTTTCTTAACCATATCACATATGAAGCCTTTGCTACATTTTGATTTGACCTTGTAATTTTTGTTTAGTTTTGTAGCTTATCTTAAAAGTATATCCCTTGAACAATGGTTGGAAGATAGGTAATTTACATCGATTATAAAAATATATCTCATATAGATTGATAGCTCCCTTTATAAACACTTCACAAGGTTTGCTTTCGGAGTTTGTTGTAAAATGATTTTATAACTCTTGGATGTTTATCAAGGTTTTGGCTTAAATTCACACTATTACGATCATATCGCAATACTTTGAATGTGTAGCCAAGTATATGTCTTGACTTAAATTTTCACAATTTCAATCATATTGTAATGTAATCATTATCTTGTCAAGTTGATACTGAACTTCATACTGAAAATTTTGAACTTTTCAAAATATTCATTCTTATGCTTCAACTAAGCACAAGTAGTGATCGTATCACAAATGAAGTTTCAGTGTCTGTCTCTAGCCTTTGAACCTTTGGTATTCTTACATCGATATGTACTCGACCTTGAGTTCTCATCATCATTTCTCTAAATGGTGACTTAGTCAAAATTTCAAATTAGAATGATAATTACATATATCAATGGATTCATAATTCAATGATATTGAAAGTCCATCCCTTTGGATCTTCCGCATGCAATTTTCATTTTTATTCGAATTAATTGACATATTAGAGACAACTTATATATATAGAAATGGTTTAACTATTTCTATCATATATAATTTAAACCTATTTAGCAATTCAAAACACATTATGACTCAATGAAGCATAGAATAACATTTATTCCACGTTTTTGAATCTTCGATGTTTAGTCATTACTAACATCGAATGGTGTTTTGATAATGGCAAGAATGAATAACATTTATTTAATTCTAGCCAATTATTAGTGGTGAAATACTGGTTCTATTTGTAAAGTTGCAACTTTTGCTTCCAGACTTGTAGATTCTACTTGTGAAGTAGCAACATTTGCTTCAAAACTTGTAGATTTATTCCTCCTTTAGCTAATTTCTTCCTTTAGTTCAACCAAATTGTGCAATGAGTGATCTAAATAAGACATCATATGTCCAAGAAGTAGCAATTTGCTAAATCAATTTCTATAGTATACTTTTTAAATTGGAACATTTCCATTCTTTTACCTTCCAACTGTTATGAGGTAGTTTCTAATCAATCGGAATTGGTCCATTTAATTTGAAACATTTATCTTTCATAACAACTTTTAGCATGTAAGTAGTTCTAGGTTTGAGAAGTAGCAACTTGTTTGCATTTCTTGGCCTATAACTTCTTAATGCAATCCTCATATATTCCTAAACCTTTCCCTTTGAGCCATTTAGACCATTACTCTTAGGTTCAAAATGATACCTTGCTCAACTACTTTAAGCACTTTTCACGATTTTGCTAAGTATTCTATCATTATTTATATTTGAGTTTAATCAAGTATTAAACTCTATATAAAGTAGATGAAGAATACTGTCATTTGATTAACTTTTGATCATAGAGATTTCCAATCACTTTCTTAAATTCAATCATATTGAAGATAAGAGATTTTATTGGACTTTTACACTTGTCTTTTGGAGGGTTTGTACCTCTCATCTCATTATATCCCTTGAAACATTTTTCAAAATGAAGATGTGTTGGTATTTTACTCAAAACATTTTGAATAAAACCAACCTTAGACATGTGACATGAATTTCTAAAACTTGCCTTTTAGAATCACCTTAGCAAAATTGGAATATAGGTTTATGGATTATCTTTTAAAACTTTTGAGAACGTTTCTCGACTTTATTTTCAATCGAGGAGATTATATATAATAATAAAATTAGAACGACATGTTACTTATAAGTAAACGCAAAATTCAATTATGTTTATTAAATTTAAAGTGCCAAAAGCGAATTAAATTGGTAACTTTAAAACACTCTATTCAATTTAAGTGATCCCAACTTGAATTAAGTGATTCCAAGATCCTTTATTCGTGCAATAATTAACCAGAGTGAGGCTCTGCAATCAACCATTACATTTTCAAGGTGAGTAAACTCTTTACTGATTACAACTCTTGTAATTCTTGGTTGAATAATTAACCATCGCATGTTTAATTATTACTCTTAGCTTCAAGGTTCTAAACGCTTTAGGTAACCTTGTTGAATATAACCAATTAAAAGTGTAGTTATGCGGTCCTACCCCTACTTCCCCAAGATATATTATGATGCTCTGCTGAGGGCCGACCCACCATTAACGATCAAGGTTTTCGTCGGGTTTTTAATTGGAAAAGCTGCATCAATATTACTGGGATCTAGATTTATTATGTTGTGATTAAATAGTGAACTCTAGCGCATCATCACAAAACATCAATAAAATCTAACATGCATAAAATACTGAATGCATAAATAAGACATAGCATGACCCCTAATCCTAAGAAAACTAATAAAGTAAATGCTCCCACTTGAATCATCATGGATCGCATCCATCTTGCTCCTTTGGGCCTTCACTTCATGGGCTTCTTGGATTAACTGCAACTTGTAATTCTACTATATTCTATCTACTACTTAAATAAAATAAAATAAAATTACAAAATACTTTATCGGTACGTAGACCGTACTAAGATTACAAAAATACATCACGATGCGCAGATCGTATTTAGCAATCTACTGGGCCATACTAGTCATTATATAGCAATAAACAACATCATATATTATAAAATTGCCACATAATAAATCACTCATCATGCTTTCCTAAACTATAACATCGAATGATCATAATTAAGGAAACATGGCATCTAAATATCTCATATTTTAATTAATGTAATTAGATAATATCATATATTATTCATGATCATCAATAAAATATCATATATTCTAAATTAGTCATAAGATAGAATCAAATCTTATTTTAATCCTAAAAGATAAATCATATTTATCCTCAAAGATTATCCTAACAAAATTAGAAAATTCTATCCTAATTACAAGCCAATCACAATATTTTAAATCAATTATATCCAAAAATAATTATGGGATAATCACATTATTTAAATCAATCTTTATCCTTTTGAAATATGCTCAGAATATTCTAACAAATTCTATCCAAAATTAACAACTTTAATTAAGGATAATTATCAAAAACCAACTTTTGAAATTTGATTTTATCCCAAAATAAAATCAGATTTTATTTTGAAATATATTTAAAATAAAATAATTTAAATAAAACAATTTTTTTTTTTTTTAAAATTGAATCTGCTGCCACGTCAGCCAGGGGAGGCCCAGCCAACGCAGCAGCTGGAATCAGCAACCCGCAACCGCAACCAGGAGCAAAGCCCAGCCACGGCGCAGGCAGCGGCTCTGACCGGAACATTTCCAGTCCACCACCTGCCGGAGCCACCTTCTGCGCCTGAATTTATCGGCGTCGCTCGAGGGCTGCCGTGGCAGCTA
This sequence comes from Chenopodium album, assembly GCF_948465745.1. NCBI lineage: Eukaryota > Viridiplantae > Streptophyta > Magnoliopsida > Caryophyllales > Amaranthaceae > Chenopodium > Chenopodium album. The sequence continues at coordinate 16,994,712 of NC_137854.1, read as the reverse complement.
GGCCGAAGCCCAGCCACCAGCAGAGCTGTACTAGCAGCAGCAAGCGGCAGTGCAACAGTTGCACTTTCGCTGCTGCCGCCTGTCCTCCGCCCACCATCGCGCACCCTTTCCGACCTACTGGCAGCCGCCGTGGCCCACCTGACGGTGGTTCGACCACCCAGCCACGGCTGCCCCCTCCCAAGATTGAATCCCTTTTTTTTTTTTTTTTGAGAGTTTTAATTTAATTAAACAACTTTTGCAAATTAAATTAATTAGGTCTTTTGAATTAAAACATAACATTTATGCCCAATTCAATTTTGAAATTAAATTCACAATTCAATTTCAAATCTAGGGTTCTTCACAAAATTAATTCAAATTTAATTTAACTTTTAAATCAAATTATTGATTATACAAAAAATCATATTTTAAGTATCAAATCAAACTAATTAATATAAATTTATGAAGCATAAATTTTCGAAAAACATCAAAATTAAGCACACAAAATCAAAATTTTAGAGCTTTATTCCAATTAAAATTTTCGAAAAAAACTAGGGCTTAATTCGGATTTTGCTAGAACAATTGAGCAATTAAATCATATTTAATCATATTCCAAAAATTAAATCTCCATTTAATATAAAGATTGAACCATAATTAATTATTCTCCCTCCTAATTGAATTAAAATTGTGGATTATCAAAGAATTATTGGCGATATGCGTAAATGCAATAGGCTAACTGATACCACTGTAGGGGTTTATAGGTACTACGCAGCGGAAATAACATGAATCATATTCATAAAGCACCTAAACCAAGGATCATTGCATAACACATAAAGAACACATAATTGTACCTTTGAAGCGTGATTCCACGTGCGATCGAGCAAGAACATGGGGAGATAAAGAACCTCAAGCGTGATTCCTCTACTTGGTCCACGGGCACAAGTTAAGACCTCCACTAATGCTAGTTAGTTGCAATTGAAACCTTCAATTGACCTTCTACGGAGAAGAGCGACATACTAACCACGAACCACCACACGCGCCACCTAGGGTGGCCGGCCGTACGGACGAGGGGAGGAGAGAGATAGCCGTGAGTTAGAGAGAGGATTGGGGTTTTGGGATTGGTTGCCTTGATGTCAAAATTCACAGTGTGTGTATTATGACTGCTTACTACAAACCCTAGGTATGAATCTTATTTATAGATCTCATCTCTAAATAAGAGCCCATGTCAAAAGCCCAAAACCTAATTCCAATCTAACTATGCTAGCCCAATCCAATTCATGATTAGTTAATTGCTCATGAGGCCCATTAATGGGCCTCTTACTTGCTTAACCCAATACCCTTGTGTGTGACCAATATAAGATCCATTCTAAAGGGCTTTGGACTATTTGACTAGCCCAAAGATCATCTCTCATAGTCTAGCAACAGAGGATGACGCCCCAATAGAATGAACTTATTATCTCCATAATAGTGATCCTTGATATATCTAGTAATTGCACTTATCGAAGACACAATTCCTTCACCTCTACCAAACCCAAAACCATCCAAAAGCCTCTACCAAACCCAAAACCCGTAACCTCGTAAAACAACCTCCACCAAACCCAAAACTCGTAAACCCCCAAACTACCTCCACCAAAAAAAACCCAACAATCTACACCAAAAACACCATCGCTGTGAACCATATTCATCCCATATCCGCCACAAAAAAAATAACCAACAACCTTATAATATGAACAAAAAAGATAAATATGATAAATTAATACCTTGGCATCATCCATTAGGATTTTATTTGGCCAAATTTGGTCAAATTTGGCCATGGAAACCTCAAGTTTACCGGAGAAAAAAATTACAGCTTTAATTAATGAAATTTACAACAAAATTTTGCAAAGAAATCCAAAAGGCTCGTTTGTTGGATTGAAGGTAAGAAAATATGGCAAAGAAATCAAGAAAACAAGGAGTAATTTGAAGAAGAGCTGCTTAAAACGGTTTGTTGGATTGAGAGGAGAGAAGGAAAAAGCTTGTTTATGAGAGACACAATGGTGTTGGTTTTTCTCTCTTCTATGATATATTGTCAGTTGGGAATCTTAGGATTAAATACTTTATTTTTAAACAAAAAAATCAAAAGTTTAGGGGGTTTACCTAGGGTAACTGGTTACCATCGGATTATTTACCTCCGATAACCGGATGAGTGAGTAACTTGCAAGTTTTGTAAGTTTAGGGAGTGAAGTGCAACATTAAG